>NW_011495015.1:3655961-3716464 GCF_000754665.1 Bison bison bison
CTGTAGGAGTAAAAATTATTGACAAATGCTTACCTATATTACCTCCAATTTCATATAAGCTTTGGTTCTGGATCTTAATGCATTCCGATGAACCATGACTGAGAAAAGAAGAAAGCGATATAATTTTAACCCTCTCCAGAGATTCTGAGGTAAACCTGTGGATTAAGTAACCATAGCAGCAAACAATTCATTCTGCTTTGAGTGGAATACACCCCACAAATCATGATGACGACTGAAGGGAGGATAAAAGCTTTTTTTGGTCTGTTTGACACAGCGAAGCCTCTGAGACAGAGGAAGACGGATGCAGCCGGGCTCCACAGCCACCCCGGCCTCTCGTCCACGACTGTCACACTGTCAGCTCCACTCGAGAGGGGACACGGTTGCAGACACATCGAGGCTGGCCAAGGAGCAGCTGGGCTTCACACTGCCGTGTCACATCACTCTCGGTTCAAAAGCAATCCAGCCTCATTTCTGCCGTTGTCAAAAATCGAATGGAGCTCTCTCCTTCGCCCATGCCTCACTTCTAAGCTTGCAAACTTCTAGTTTGCTTTGCAAACTAACGCTGACTTTGTTGTATGTCTCTGCCCGATAATGAAAGCAAGTCGGAGCAAATAATTGGCCAATTTTAATTTTCCACCCTGGACTAGGCTGCCAGGATAGAAGAGTCTGGAAAGGCCACTGCTGAGCTCCGGTTCCTTGAACTGTCAGACTGGTTACTTACAGACATGGTTACAGACTATCCTCTCTCTCCACTGTGAAGGAGAAGGATATGTACCCTCTTTGTTTAGTTAAACATTTTATTTCAGATAGTTGTAGATCTGTATGTAGATATAAGAAAATATACACACATCCTGTGTACTTCTTTCCTGGTTTCCCTGATAGTAAAATCTTGCAATATCTGAGTGCGATGTCACAACAGAAGGGCCCCATGGATTCAGTCAAGCTACAGTGTTTCCTGCTCCACATGGTCCCCCTAGTTCCCACTAATAGCCCCACACCCCGCCCTTGTCCTTATCCTCCACCATTTACCATGACTTAATGTTCTTTAGTGTGACTAAGGCAGACATGGCTCAGCCAGTAAAGAATCTGCCTGCAATGCAGGAGACCTGAGTTTGATCCCTGGGTCAGGAAGATCCCCTGGAGAAGGGAATGGCAACCCATTCCAGTACTCTTACCTGGAGAATTCCATGGACAGAGGAGCCTGACAGGCTACAGTCCATGGGGTCACAGAGAGTCGGACACGACTGAGCAACTAACATCTTCACACTTTCAAGGCGGACATGCAAAAATATTTTGTCAACATCACTCTGATCCTAAGGTTCATTGATAGTAGGTTTTATGACGTTCACTCCACTACATAAACTGTACTTGTTACAGTCATGTTAAAGCCCAGTGGAGCCTGGAATAACAATATGCCTGGAAATCTATCAAGATATATAAAAACTAACTTGCTAAAATTTTTATCCAAATAAAAAGTAAAACTCAATGAGTAAATGAAGCCACCAAGACAGAAAATCTACCTATTTAAGAATCTCAATTGTAGAAGTTCCTTGGAAAAAAAAGCTTTTGTTATTGATAATTCTACAGTATACTTCTTTCTCTACTTTTGATTCTTCAGTTACTGGTAAAGTCCTTAAAGTGAAAGGTTCTAATTTTTCAAAAAGGTCAAATTTTCAAATAACAGATTTGCTCATCAGATAAAAGCCCATCTGCCTTATAGAGACTCTCACGTCTACTCACCTGTTCTCACATTGAAATTTTGCCAGGATGTCTTTGACTTTGGTTTGACTGTTGAGTTGAATGGCCATGGACACCTTGGAGAGAAGGGGTGCGTGGACCCTTATGACGCCCTCTGGCACGTCGGACTGCCAAGGAGGAAAAAGGCAGCACATTTTGTCAAACTCAGTGATTGCACTTAAGACACACGGAAATCAGTGGCATTCCAAATGAGGGAAATGTGGAAACATGACGGGGATTCAGCCAGAACAGAACACTTCTTCCTTTCTTACAGGAGATTCACTAAACTAAATTTAACCTGGGGTTTTACTTCTGTTACAGGCTTTGGTCTCACTATAACGCCTTAAAATCACAAGAGAGGGGACTTCCCTGGTGGTCCGGTGGCCAAGACTGTGCTCCCAATGCTGAGGACCCACATTCGATCCTTGGTCAGGGAACTAGATCCCACTTGCTGCAACTAAAGATCCTGTGTGCTCCAGCGAAGACTGAAGAGCCTGTGTGCCACAGCTAAGACCCGGTGCAGCCAGATAAACAAATAAATATTCTTTATAAGTCATGAGGGAAGTGAAACTGGGTTGTGACAGAAATCTAATGTTTCTATCCATGCATTTTCTTGAACAATGTCCTAAATAGGCCTACTTGAAGCAGGATTCTGTATTTCAATTTTTTTTAAGAAAGTCAACCTTCTGAAAATTTAAGGATCTATTTGAAATGTGCCTTTCAAATATACCTGTTTCTTTAGTCAGCAGCAATGAATGGTAATCCCAAATTGCATTCCTGATGGACACCGAACTCGACCCCTCAAAGTGTGCTAGGAGCACTGCGAAGTGTGGGTGGCTGGGAGGGGTGTGCTGCTCTCGTGTGCTCTGATGGGCTCTGGGACCTCAGAGCTCCCGTCTGCATGAAACAGTCAAAGAATGGTGCTGTCTAATGGACAGTAAAGTCTGTTCTGTTCTAACTGGATGGAAATTTCCCATTGTTTCAAAATTTTGAGTGTTTTAAATATTAATTATCTATTTAGAGATGGACAGAAAGAAATAAATTTCTATCTGAGGATCTGGCTATACCTCAGGTAATTGCTTTAAATAATCTGTGTGTTATCAAAGGATGGTATTGTTGATGTAGAAGGTTCATGTGATTTGACTCACTATATCCCCTAGAAGAAATATGGGTTGAATTGTGTAGAAGTCCTAAGCCCCAGGACCTCAGACTGTGACCTTGTGGAAACAGGAGTACAATGTGCCCTTAATCCAAGGACCAGTGCACTCCAGTGACCAGCCACTGTACTCTGGTGACCGCCGTCCTTATAAGAGAAGACACACACACGCACACACACTCACACGCACGCAGGGTGAATGCCATGTGAAGATGGAAGCAGAGACTGGATGATGCCTCATCCACAGCTAAGGAAGGCCCAGGATTGCCGGCATCGCCGAAAGCTAAGAATGATGTCAGAATCACACACTCCTTTCACAGCCTTCAGAAGGAATCAACCAAACAACACCTTGGTTTCAGAGCTTCAGCCTCCAGAACTGTGGGAAAGTAAATTCTATCACGTCAGTCCACCCTGTTTGTGGCACTGTTACTGCAGCACTAGGAAACAATTTTTAAAGGATAAGTTCTTACAATACATTTCTACTATTACCAGCGAGAACCAGGAGAGCATGCAGGAATGGCCAATGCCAGGGGTCGGGAGCTGGGAGGGAGCAGGGAGCTAAGAGCACCCTCCTAAAACACTCTTTGGGGCATCTCATATCCCTCCTCTACCAGCGCCCCCCAGAAGCCTCTGAAGATGAATTCCACACTCCTGACATTATCGAGACTGTTATAATGATCACAGGCTCCCTCTAACTTTCCAGAGTATTCACTCTTGTGAACAGAACCCCTAGCCACAAATTCCAAGTCATCAGTTAGTTGAGTCCCTGTACCATTCCTTCACATGCTACACTGAAAATGTCAAGTGTGAAGGGATATCATGACCAAAATTAGACACAGATAAGGTAGATACAGCCAAAGAATATTTTGTAAGGAGTTAATAATTAGGGAGGAGAGAGAATAATTTGTTTCCTTACCATTCTTCTTGTAGAGGGTGATTTTTGCAGTACCTTTGATGTCTTGGGGCTTGTAACCTAAAAAAAAAACACATACACACACACAAAACACATTTAATCTTTAGAATTGATACAGAGAAAACAAGCACGTACTGCTGCTAGAAGTGTAAACTGGTAGAACCTTTATGGAAAACATTTTGGCAATATTTACCAATTATAAAATATATTCACTCTGACCCAATTCCACATCTATAACTTCATCCTACAAATAGTCTTCATTTGTGAGAAATGACATATGTGTAAGTTTATTCACTGATGCATAAACTTTAATAGCAAAAGGTTGGACACAATCTAACTATTCAACAATCTGGGAATATTTAAATAAGTTAGTGTGTCTTTGGAATATCATGCAAAAGAAGCAAAAAGGAAGGCTGTGTGGACTGACGTGGAATAACCACTATGATTCCATAAGTCATTAAAGATGATGCAGCACAGAGTTTCACCTACATTACCATTCATGTGAAAAAGGTGAAGACCGTATCCTCATATTTGCTTGTATGTCACAGCACCTCTCTACAAGTAAATATACCTGTGTGTTCCCGTGCACACACGCTGTCACTGGCTATGTTACTTGTCCTCAGGAGGGGAAGTCAGAGCTGACCAACTTTTTTCTACAGTTTCTCCCCTTTCAATCTTTTGAATTTTATAAACTGTCAATGAACTATCAGTCTAAGTCAAGAAGTAAAAATACGATATAGTACAAGAGAACCAAAGAAAGACTATTTCTTCATCTTTAAGTGCTTGCTTCCATGGTATTTATAACCTTTTAAAATTCCACTTAGTTCTATTTATAATTAAAACACTGAAGCAACGGACATGCATAAAGCATCACACAGTTCTTTACACCCACGTTCTGTGAGTTGGTGCTGAAGACAACTTGGTGAAATAGGTAGGTATCATGACTTTTCCCCCCAGAGTGAAAATGTAAGAAAATTGAGGCTCAGAGATAGACTTAAATTTGCCTGGGCTCGCAAAGCCTGACCTGACCTCAGATTCAGCTCCACACACATCATACTAACACCATTACAATTTTCCAGAATGAAAACGGCAAAGAATAAGAAATCTAGAAGTCTGTCCCTCCATAAAAGCAGTGAACACACTGGAAAAACCTGTCCCTGTCATCTTCTTCAGAACTCTAGAAACTAACCCCAAAGTGGCAGCCAGGGGAGTGCTTAAGTAAGAAAAACGACTGAGTCTTGATAAGAATGGTGAACTCAGTGGCATTTTAGCTTACACTTTCCCATCTCTGCTCCACAGCTCAGCGACAGCCTTGAAAATAACCGCCTGCATTCCTGGTGCAGGTTCTGAAGGGCGTGGAAGGGACCTCATTCACAAGGAATTCTAGTTATTTGTTCCCTGGAAGACTGGCTGGCCTCTATCTTGTCTGACTTGGAACCAGACCAGTGCTAAAGCGGTGTGATGTTGAAAACATTTATAGGCAAATGTTTTAATCACTGCTGGCTGATGCAGTGCCTAAGAGCAGGGGAAAATATAAACTAATTAAAAATCTTGGGAGGCAAGCCAAGGGAACTAGATGCTTTGGGGAGTAAGGTCTTTGAAAAGCTTCAACATATTCCTGAGAACTTAGAAGGTCATGTGCATGCTCAGGGCTGTGCACATAATCAGGAAAGACCTGAATGAACCTAAGTGCTCACCTCTGGCTGACCTTTAAGCACTGTCCAAACAGGAACTGAAGTTCAGGCCAAGTTGTAAGCTGCCTGGCTGAACGCTGAAGGTGTGTCAAGCACACAGCACACAGAGCTCATCTGCAAAGACTGGGAGATATTTTTGGCTCCAGGTATCTAAGAAAATCTCTGTGCAAACACCAGCAAACCACTAGGCTAATGGAAGAGAGATTTCAGCAGCCACACAAAACATAGAGACATAAGAAAATTAGTTCAGCGGCAAAGTCATTAACAAATGTATAACAGCTATAACAAACAGCAACCCTGGGGCGGAGGAAGAATCTGAAGTTGACCTAGGAGACATCTGTAGGACAGTGACAGCAGAATCCATTCTTAAGCACATATAAAACACTGTCCAGGACAGACAGTATGTTAGACCACAAAACAGGTCTCAGTCAAGTTTAAAATATCAAAATAATACAACACATGCTACATAGCCACCATGGAATAAAATTAGAAATCAATAACAAAAGGAAATTTAGAAAATTTATGCCTAAATAACCAATGGGTCAAAGGGAAATTAGAAAATACCTTGAAATGAACAATAATGAAACACAGTACACCAAAACCCAGAGAAAAATTTATAGAAGTAAATGCTTACTTTAAAAAAAGACCTCAAATTAGTAGCCTAACTTTCCATCTTACGAAACTAAAAAAAGCCAGCCAAACTCAAAACAAGCATAAAGAAGGAAAAAATAAAGATCTGAGTTTTAATAAGGGCTAGAGAAAAACAAAATATAGAGAAAATCAATGAAACAAAAGCTGGCTCTTCAAAAAGACCAAAGAAATTGACAACCTTTTGGCTAGATTCACCAAGAAAAAAGATTCAAATTATTAATCAAAAGTATGAGAGGGAACATTAATACAAACCTTAGAGAAATAAAAAAAATCATAATACTATTTATATGAACAATTAGTATTTCAACAAATTAGATAACCTAGATGATATAAAGTCCTAGAAACACACTGACTATCAATACAGACTCAAAAAGAAACAGAAAATCTTGAATGGAGCTATAACAAGACCTTGAGTTAGTAGTAAAAAAAATTCTTACAGAGAAAAGTCCAGGACCAGGTGACTTCACTGGTGAATTTTACCTCATGTTTAAAGAAATAACACTAATCTTTCTCAAACTCTTTCAAAAAACAGAAGGAGGAACCACTTTCTAACTCATTCCGTAAGGCTGTTATTTCCCTAATACCAAATCCAGACAAAGATATAACAAGAACAAAAAACTAAAGGCCAATATCCCTTATGAAAGTTGGTGCAAAAATCCTCATCAAAGTACTTACAACTGAACATAGAGTTGCCATATGACCCAAGAGATGCCCAAGAAAAATGCAAAACAAACAAACAAACAAAGCAAGGTAGTGATGCGCGCCACATCAGGGTGAACCCTGAGCACTATGCCAAGTGACAGAAGCCATGTACACAACAGGCCACATATTGTATGATTCCAGTTACATGAAATGTCCAGGTAGGTAAATTCATAGAGATAGAAACTAGGTGAGAGTTTGTCAGGGATCGTGGGGAGGGGAGTAGTGAGGAGTGAATGCCTAACTGGTATGGGGTTTCTTCTGGGGATGGTAAAGATATTCTGAAGTTAGACAGTGGTGATGTTGTACAACACTGCCAATTATATTAGAAATAGATACTAAAAATTACACTTTTTGAAATAGTTAGAATGGCAAATTTTATGTGTGAATTTTTTCTCAACTAAAACAAAAAATTTTCCCCAAATTTAGTATGTTGGTTCTACTTGATCTGAAATCACTTTGCCTGTATATAGTGAGGAAACACAGCCATCCATCCTGACTGCCTCGGGATTCACTATTTCTTTCCTTGAATGAACTCTCCTCTCTTTGTTCCCTTTAGAATGCTATCCATCCTTCAAGATGCAGTTCAAATGCCACTTTCTCCACGAAGCCTCCACATGCTCCACATTGGACACACTTCTTTCTCCTCTATGTGAGCCCCAGCCCGCTATCTGCACAACACGCCTGACATGGAATGCATATTCATGGCTCTTGTGTACACTTCTCTATCAGGTTATCTCTCTGCTGGATACACATTCCTTTAAGGACAAAGTGAGTTTCCTGTACCTCTGCATCCTCCTCAAGGCCAAATGCTATGCCTGACACTCGCGATCGTCCTCAGAGATCTTTAAAGCAGTAAAGTTAATTCTTCTAAAGCCTGTTCCCATTATGCATCTCCACACAAGCAACTGTGCTAAGGCAAAAATTCTTTGAAGTGCAACAAATTTACATTAAATAACTTGAGGATTAGATATCCTTTCAGCATCCAATCACCATGGAAATCTCAGTCTCTAGCTATTAGATACACTGATAGCTGGACCACCCTTAAATCCAGTTCACGGGGATTAAAATGTTGACTCTCAGCATCTGTAAGAACCATTTGCCCTTAAGTACTTGAGAGAATATTAACGGAATTATCTTTATTAATATTAATGAATTATCTCTCATGATGATAGACGGAATTCAAAAACTTCAAGCAACACCTAATTCAACGAAATGGAACTACCACAGCACTCTGTCATGAATGCAATTTCCACAGTGTTTACAGTCACAAGAGTGACACTTTGTGAGAACATAACAATTCTGCTTCTAAATTACAAGCTACTTTGTGCATCACTTTGAGACAGAAGAGCCTGGTGGTCATGATATTCG
This sequence comes from Bison bison bison, assembly GCF_000754665.1. Lineage (NCBI taxonomy): Eukaryota > Metazoa > Chordata > Mammalia > Artiodactyla > Bovidae > Bison > Bison bison. Next base: position 3,664,183 of record NW_011495015.1, read on the forward strand.
TGCATTTATTTATTGTCTCATTACCCCTCGTTCTATGGTCTTCCTCCTTAGCAGCTTTTTGACACTTGGGAGCGGCTTCTTTAACAACATGGTGGCTTCATTCATTCTTCTGACTTGAGAGATTAAGAAAGACGGAACCTGGAGAAGAAACAGAGCCTGAAAAGAAGGAAAACATGTGGATTGACCCTCCCTGGTAGAGTCTGTCTTCAGTTTTGTTTACTCCTTCTGGCCACTCAGTATCCAGGAACCAGGAACTGTGGTTCTGTCCTCATAAAGATTAGGAAAATCTATTAGGATTCCTGTTTCAAGGAAAATATGTTTGGGAGCAAGCAGCCCTATGGAATGCAAAAGACACCACCAGGAACCTGGGATCATGTCTCCCATCTCCCCCTGTGACTGAGGGCACTGCTCGCTCACCAGCCTTTATGTTTCCTGGGTGGGTGCCGGTGGACGCAAGAGGAACATCCAGGTCGTCACATCGGTACTCACCGTCCACAACATCTCCTGGTACTTGAGCATCAGACGGATGATGTGGGCAGCAGTGTTTGCTAAGAGTAATTCTTCACAGTCAGAATGTTTGCTTCTACTGAAGAAAAGATTTGGTGCCATGACGGTAGAAATGTTCCATATACTCATGCGGTTTTTTGATTCATTGGCAATGACTTTATTGAAGAATGTCATGAGGGCCTAATAAGAAGCAGCATGGGGTCACACTAGTTGTAAATCATAAAAAGGCATTGCTGATTACTGTCATTCACTTCTGTACCCACTCACCAGGCCTCTAGAAAATGGTCAGAACTAAAGAATGGCTAAACATGTCACGTTTCTTCTTTAATTGCTTGAAAGTGTGGATGAGAAATGTGAAGAATTTATTCATTTCTCTGCTTCATAAAAGTAGCTCCATTTTTTATGGAATTTGTCATATTGGGATCACTATAAATAATAGTTTGCATTTTCTTATTTTCTTTTATCTTAAGCAAGTTTGACAGATATTAAAATTAAACAATAAACAAGGGAGAAAAAACACTACAGCTCAAATAAACATGAAATGCAGTTTTGTTGTGAAGGAGGAAAAGTAACTCACTCTTAATTTAAGGCAATATTGTTAAAAATATTTTCTGTTTCCTTGGGAAAGAAAAACACATTTTAAAAAACTGAGCTTTAAAATAAATAAGTTATGAAGTAAATAAGTTATGGGGATATAGCACATAGCATGATGACTATAGTCAATAATATTGTATTGCATATTTGAAAATTACTAAGAGAGTAAATCTTAATAGTTCTCTCAAGAAAAAAAGATTTTCTGTAATGGTGATGGAGGGTAACAAGACTTACTATGGTGATTGCTCTGCAGTGCATACTAATATCAAAACATCATGCTGTATATTTGAAATCAATGTTATATGTCAAAAGTGAAAGTCACTCAGTCATGTCCAACTCTATGCAAACCCATGGATTGTATAGGGGTCCAGACTGTATAGATTCTCCAGGCCAGAACATTGGAGTGGGTAGCCATTCCCTTCTCCAAAGGATCTTCCCAACCCAGGGATGGAACTCATGTCTCCCTCATGGCAGGCGGATTCTTTACCATCTGAGCCACCAGGGAAGTCCCAGAATACTGGAGTGGGGAGCCAATCCCTTCTCCAGAGGATTGTATGCCAATAACTCAATAAAAATGTTAAAAACAAAGAGATTAAAAAATAAAACAATTTAAAGAATAGCAACAACAAAATGAGTATCTAATTTCTCAGTTCACAGATATGTCAGTTGAAAAGCAGAAAACTTTTATTTTGGGGGTGTCATTTTTCCACTGCTTTTCAATTTTGGAGTCTTTAGCAGACCAAAGGGAAATGCTTACATACAGTTGCTCTCACTATTGAAAAAAAAAAAGCAAGCTTGATAAAAGTTTGGCTGGGCCACCAACATATAACAGCCTATCAGAACTTTCTGAAATTCACCAAAAGGGTTGAAATCCTAAAAGGAGAGGCTCTTCGGTTTTCCAAGTTTGATTTCTGTACAGTATATGTAACATATGCACATACTAGTGATCACAGCTACCGTTTATTTGTGGGTTAACTGAGAGCCAGGTATTATTTTTAGTACTTTACATACATCCACTCATTTCATCATCACCCCCAAACCCTGGGAGGTAGGTACTATTATTTAATATTGTTTTACAGTTACAGAAAGTAAGGTGGGGGAGCGACTGAGTAGCTTTGTCCAGTGTTACGTAAGTAAATGGCAGAGCCAGGACTTGCCCAAAGAAGCCTAACTCCTCAGCCAGAGCTCTTAATTTGCACAATGCACTAGCTTCATCTTCATTCCAGTCACAATTTACAGTGGAAGAGAGAGAGTGAAGAGGACGTTCTGTTAGAAATGGGCTGAGTTCTTTAGTCATTGCTACATCCTTGGTGATACGAAAGGGGAGATGACATTTTCACCCATATATCTAATACCAAATTAATTTTTTTGGAAAGAAAAGAGTTGTTCAGATAAAGGAAAGAAAGCAAAGCTACTAAATTTCTAGCTTTTGGAAAATTACCAAATTGTACTAGAAACAGACATTTGCATGCCTCCACCTATTCCTCGTCTTGGGTGGAGGATGTAATACAATTGGCAGATGGTTTCACCGGAGGAGAAAAGGTCCTCACCAAGCTGAAACGTCTGACAGGAGGCAGCACAAAGGATCAGCTTTGTTTTCAGCATCGTGTTTACTGGCCCCCAAAGGACGGGCTCTTTCCAATTCATCCTCACCTCAGTTCACTTAAAAGAACCTGGCACCTGCTGTACTTATAACTGATTTCCTACTGTATGCAGAATCAGGATCAAAACAGCAACAGAAACCCTGATCTTTGCAAACATAAAGAAATGAATCTGAAAGAAAAGGAGGAATATTTTGGATGGAGACCTATGCAATATAATTCTATGAAATGTTCTAATGTTCTAATAAAGGAGAAATAACTTTTCTCAGCTTAATTTTCTTAATCTGGAAAAGGTCAAGGTCCAATCAGGAGATCTCTAAAAACCTGATTCTATCATTCTTTAAATTGAATTATGGTAAGACATGAACATTCTAGAAGCTTCATTTAAATCAGGGTTTCATTTACTTCTGATGTTATTCCATTTAAGCCTTCCATCTTGGCTTCTTCCTACTCCTAACCCTAGCCCAGTGCCTGGCACATCATAGACACTCAGTTTCTCTTAACAGATTGAATGAATGAATGAAACGGAAACGTTCAAAGAAGATTCTGGGACTCATATTCTTTCCTGGCTTCCTCCGGGGAACAGGAGTGGGTGTCAGGAAAGGCAAAAAGCTTGCTGCAGGCTCGACTGGTTGATAAAAGTTTGGCTGGGCCACCAACGTATAAACGCCTATCAGAACTTTCTGAAATTCACCAAGAAGGTTGAACTCCTAAAAGGGGATGCTCTTTGGTTTTCCAAGTTTGAATTGTGTACGGTATATGTGACATACACACAGTTTTCATTTTTCCACCTGGACTGTTTCTTCTGACCAGTAAGAGTTGACGGCAGACCATAAGGTTGATACAACCTACCTGGGCTGTGTCCCTGTTGGCATCAGGCAGTGCCATGACCATGAGGTGTAAGGCTTGAAACTGTACTCGGATGTGAGGCCCTCCTGACAAGAAAACAGAAATACCCACGTGTTGAATAACGCTAACGCATCCTGACAGCGTCTCTTGCTAACTAACACCGAGGGGCACAGGAGGGCCCCGACAGCTTTCAGTGCTAAAGACTTGGGTTTTGTGACCAAGAACGTGAGTCTGTTCCCTTGGACAGGAGACGGGCTCTATCAACTCCTTTTTAGCATCCCAGAACGCCAGTGCTGGAGCAGGTGGCCAATGAGACCCTCAAAATAATTCTGGATCCGTGTGACACTTCCCTTTTCAAAGCACTTGCACAGACCTTGCTTTTACTTTGATGCTATTAACAGTTGGCCTAAGGCTCGATTCAAGACAACATAAATCTTATTTCCACATAATGAGGCAGCCAGGCACAATTATTAGGAACACAAATTCTAGAATCAGATTCAAACTCTGCATCGACTACTAAGTCCCTGAGTGACCTTGGGCAAGCTATTCAATCCGTATGCTTCTAGCTTATCACCTGTAGAATGGGGACTGTCATCATTCCTACCTCACTGGGCCCTTACCAAGGTTAAACGAGTTAATACATAGACTGTTTACATCAGTGCCTGCACAGTTACCTCTGTAGGTGTCATTATGATCAGCGACACTGACTTCAGATCTTAAAGGGATGTGGATGGAAAGCGAAGTGAAAGTCGCTCAGTCGTGTCTGACTCTTTGCGACCCCATGGACTATACAGGCCAGAATACTAGAGTGGGCAGCCTTTCCCTTCTTCAGGGGATCTTCCCAACCCAGGGATCGAACCCAGGTCTCCTGCATTGCGGGCAAGTTCTTTACCAGCTGAGCCACAAGGGAAGGTGACCACAGCTGGATCACTTGAGATCCTTGACTATTTTATTCCTCGGCAGTGACAGAAGGTGTCGCCAGAGGGTTGGCATCCTACTCCTGTGTGCTCTCAATGCTGGCTCTTTCCCTGTTTTGGGGAAAGGATTTTAGGAAAATCCATCCAACAGCGGGATAATCCACAACCGGCTGTGCTGAAAATGGAGGGTAAGCTGGAGCATCCGGCTTTGCCCGGTTCTCTCTGTTTTCTCCCCAAAGTGGTCTCTTGGTGGGGAGGCCCTGGAGGGAAGCATGCAGTTCTGTAATCCCTGGGGAGCTCTCAAGTTGCAGGAAAATCTATCAATTTACGGCTCAGTGGATAAAGGCAGTCAGCTGCCTACAGTTACTTGGCTTTACAGTAGTGGAAACACTCTTGTGACAAGTTCCTAGGTCACAGGAGGTCATGGGCACCCGAGTTAAGAGTGGATGACTGATGTGAGTAACCACGAAATGAAGGAACAGTTGGCAGGAGTATTTATAGGCTCATGTCATATTGCCCAGCAAATCCTCATGTGGATTTTTAAAAATTTATGTCAGATTTGTAAACAAAAATGACACAGGTCCAGGTTGCTTTTAAAAATGGCTAATGCATGCTGACGTGAGTTTGTCTGAATCACAGGCACCATCGGGAGCATGTCTCAGCATAAATGTTTGGGGACAGAGAAGACATGATTTTAATGCATATCTTCCAGACTGTCTATAATTTTCTAATGCAACCCAGAAAACCTCTGGAGGAAAACAATAGATGCAGATGCAGGCTCTGTATTTCCATCAATTCCAGATAAATTACGAAATCCCCTTTAAGATTAAAAATCTAAACTGGCAAATAATCCATTTTCATTTCCCTTAGGAAACCTGGCCCTGCACGGTTTTGTGGTTAATCGCTTTGCAGTTAATTCATTTATGGCATCCTAGTTGAGTCTTTTTCCCCCCCTGCCCTGAGGTCATTATTTTCCCAAAAAATTATTAAAGTTGTCTGGAAAGTATCTAAGGTTTGATTGATCAACTATTAGTCTTCTAATTTTATGGGAAATTTTTGGACCAAGTTTGAAAAGGGAAAATGAAAAGTGGAAAAGACTATATTTTAGAGTAAAACTAGGGGTGGCTTAAACACAGATGTCCACTGTTCTTCCCTTCAGAAATCTCATTAAAACTAGAGCTTACCCCAGGTGGGAAAAAGGCCATTTTCCCTGCTGGTCACAGCCCAGAACTCTGGGTTCCCTGCAGGGTTGGCTGGTATCAAATTAATCACTGCAATCTAGTATTTTCCACTTTCAAAGTCACATAGAGAAACCTGGACCCTCCTGTGAACCTTCTCAGGATCTTTTCCAGATTCTCTCCATTCCCTGAAGCACACTGGCTTCAACATCTGAATAGAGGTATGAAGAAGAACTAAATATGATTTCCTTCTTAAACACAATTCTCTGAACAGGTCTTATATGGGAGACTGATTCCTCCTTGCATAATTTCCTGAGACCAAAAGAAAAAAAAAAACTAGAACAAAAAATCCCTCTGTGGCACCTTTTGTTTTGATGAACTGTTCAGTATATAAGCTGCAGATCAAGGTGAAGCTAAGACTTCTGCAGCCCATCTTCCAGGACAGCAAACTTTACAGAAGCTCCTGTGTTTCTGACTTACAAACAAAGAGGTTCTGCTTCTGCCATGGCTGAGTAAGCTCCTTGCCAATCAACTCTCCTTAAGATAACCATAAACTCTGGGCAAAGTACAAAAAGCAGCCACACAAGGCAGTGGAGAATGAACAAAGGCAGGCAGATTCAGGACAGGACCGGACACTTAGAATTAGGGAACAGTGGAGGGAGAGTGTCTAATCGCCTGGCTTTCAGTCTGAAGTCAGGCCATAGAGAGCACGGCATAAGGTGGCTAAAATTCCAAAAGAAAGCCCCAGTTTTTCTGGCCTGAACAATGAGAGGGCAGGGTTCAGGATGACCACACTGGGGAGTTATGGGGAATCCCAGAAAGGTCAAAAGGTAGAAGGCCCTGGTTCTGGTTTAAAATCCACCCAAATCTTGGCTCACCCCATAAATCATGCATATGTGGAGTAGCACAGGTAAAGATTAACAAACTGTCTGCTTAAATACAAACAAAAAGCAAAACCATCCAAAAAATCCCATTCTCTGGAGAAATATTACAGAGTACAGGGTCTCAAAAAAAAAAAGCCACCATGTTACAGATACAGTTTAAAGTTACTTGACATAAACACTGGCCCATTTTCAAGAGAAGAGACAAATCAACAGAGACCAACCCTCAGATGACCCAGATGTTAAAACTAGTTATGAAGTAGCTATCATACTGACAGAACTAGTAAAGTAGTTATCATACTGATAACTATGCTCAAGGATGTGAAGGAAAACAGACTTACAGTGAATGAAAGGACAGGCAAGGTCAATAAATAGAAAATAGGTATAAAGTAGCCACTGGAAATTCTACAACTGGGAATATATTGGGTTGGCCAAAAACTTTGTTCAGATTTTCTATAAGATGTTATGGAAAAAACCTGAACTAACTTTTTGGCCAAGTCAATACAATATCTGAAATTAAAAAAAAAAAAAGAAAGAATAAGAGAAATAGTTCTCTCTGTCATAAAACAAAAATGCTACATCTTACAAAGAACAGAGACACTGGTCACAGCATGTCAATTAAAGCTTAGAAAAGTCTCTAATCATAATCTCTTCTCTGAAGACATAAAGGATTGTTTTATGAATCTGGTTTAGTTAAACATTTTAAAGATTGAGAACCAACTAATTTTCAGGACAAGTTTTGTCAAAAAACTTCGGATGTTGTTATTATTTTCTTTCATTGTGGTTTTAAGGATTTGATGGTTCAGTCCAACCTGCCAAAGGTTGTAAACTGGCAGATACTGATAATACTTGTTATGTTCATGTAATGTTTTAAAACGTCAATTTTTGGCTCACATTCTCAAATTACCAATAAGACTTTCATCATTAAAGCCTGGATTTTGGCTTTCACTCCTGCGTGGTAACCTCTTCGAGAACTGAGCAGTGGCCAACCTCTTTATATGGATATATCTTCTCAGTCAGGCCATGGTCTCTTTCTGTCCATACAGAATCACCATTTACTTAGCAAGCTTATACATATGTAGGCTGTGAACCCTGAATTCCTCAGGTTAGGAGTCAAAGCCCACACTATGTAACACCTTTCCACTTTTCTAAATTTCTCTCGTCACACCTTCTTGAATACTCAACCCTTAGGAGGAAATTACTTTCTTACTGCCAAATACAAGCCATGCTGACCAGTTTCTATACTTTTTTTAATCCAAGTACCTTAGCTAAGGGCTTCCCAGGTGGCGCTAATGGTAAAGAACCCACTTGCCAATGCAGGAGACCTAAGAGACACAGGTTCAGATCCCTGGGTCAGGAAGATTCTCTAGCAGAGGGCACGGCAACCCATTCTAGTATTTTTGCCTGGGAAATTCCATGGACAGAGGAGCCTATTGGGCTACAGTCCATGGGGTTGCAATGGGGTCGCAAAGAGTTGGACATAACTGAAGCAACTTAGCACACACACACGCATGGATCTCAGCTAAGGCCTCATCTATGTGACTTCATAAGCTTCAGAAACACTATGCAATATAGTAATTTTCAGAGACAAAACTCTTTCTTGTTTCATGCTACATCATCGGATCTAGGACACTGGATTTAAAGAAGGGAGAGATCTTCTATTTTTGAAAGACTGTTATATACCAGTCACTGTCTTAGATGTCTTCATTCAATATTCACAACAACTTTGACAAGTAGTTTTTATCTGTAATCTACAGGGGCAGCCATAAAGCTCAGAAAGGCTGACTGCATGGTTAACAGATGTTTGAGCAGGAATTCATATCTCAAGACCTTGGTCCTTCTACATCCCTCTCTGCCTTTTAATGATTATGAAAAGTTACTCATATTCAACTCTTTGCAATCCCATGGACTGTAGCCCACCAGTCTCCTCTGTCCATGAAATTCTCCAGGCAAGAATACTGGAGAGGGTGGCCATTCCCTTCTTCAGGGGATCTTCCTGACCCAGGGATCGAACCAGGGTTTCCTGCACTGCAGGCAGATTCTTTATCATCTGAGCCACCATTATAAAACCCTCTAAATCCTAATGACCAGACTTTAAATATATACATGCAAAGAGATGACAGTTTACCATCAAACTCAATACTTCGCCAAGCATTACCAGGAAACAGCAAATGTATACACTTATGATCACATCTGATTATGCATCTTTATTCTGCTCTGTGCCACTTCATTGACCTTGTATCTTATCCATTCGCATGTAACTTCTTCCACCTACTTTCCATTAGAGTGATGAAGGCAGGTATATATTCCACGGGAAAGAGAGAGGTGGGCAGTTCTCTGAAAAAGGCTTTCAGCATTACTGCAGCTTCTCTATGGCACATTTTCTCCCATTTAAACTTGTCAGCATTAAACTTGGCATCCAATTCTTCACGGTATTGCTGAAAATCAAGGAAAACAGTGAGTTTACAACCTGATCCCCCTCTCTTCCCCTTTAAAAACTGTCATTACACAAACTATTTTTGTAATTAGATTGAAATGCCAGTATCTACTAAGCTCCTCTTTTTCAACATGATTGAAGAACTGAAATAGCTCTTTCTGAATGTATTTTTTTAAAAAAACATTCTCTAAAATCCTTTTAGAATAATGCTAATCTTAAAGTAATTTGCCATCTGTACAAATACAAAAGTTCTTTACTCAGATCATAGCTTCATTTATATCGTTTTGGCAGAATACTGACTATCCCCACATGATAAATGCACTGCTAGATTTTGACAAAGCCTCTATTTCTTTTTTTTCCCCCCAATGATTCCTTCCTTCTGCCACCTCATCTTGTACTAATATTTCTAAATTCAATGAAGGATGTATGCCTCTTGGCTGGTTTACATACAGAATGAAAACTAACCCAACAAAGGAACTCTGACCTCACTGCAACATGCATACCCATGACATCTTCCTGGAGCAAATACAGAAGTTTCATGCCAAGATGGACACATGTCTTCCACATGCCTGCATGCTTGCCCGGTACTTTGTAAGGTTTGGAACACTGTGTTAATACTTTTTAAAAAAATCACTAAATGTCCTTAAGTTGATTTGGGTTATCCATTTTAGATCATTAACTCATTTGATGGCCAGTACCCCCAGGGCATTCTATTGCTCCCTGAACTACAGGGTTTACCAATAACACCAGGCAGTTATAGTCAGTTTCCCAACTAACAATAACTGCTTCAAAAAGGATACTTTAAAAAAGAAGACTGTGAAAAATCCTTAAGGCCTTTGCTTTATTCTCAAGAGAAACCTAAGTCTTCCAGCCTTGAACGTGCAAGAGAAGCTAGAGGATGACAAGGTGAGATTTATCATCTCTGGTGGCCGGGTGGAAAAGTGATCTGGTGGTGGACGGGGGGAGCAGGTGAGGGGCTCGGTGCTGGTGGGGATAAGGCTGGGGAAACAGAAAGCAGCCGCTGGCATTTCTGGTGACGGATAATCAGCGACTAACCTAGGTGAGCAGTTGCAGGACAGGAAGAAGAGGTGGCATTTAAGCAACACCCAGGAGGGAAAATTCTCAAGGAGAGGCGATGGGTTGAATATGAGACTCAGAGGGAGAAATAAAAGTCCAGGATGGCTCTCAGATTGCAGGCTGGGATAATGGGCAGAAGGAGGTGCTATTGACAAGAAGTGGAGGGGGAGGAGCCAATGTTTCCCTGTCCCACTGCCCGAGAGCCAAGGGGAAGCTGGTTTTCAGGAAGCACTGGCAAGAGCAGGATAATTCAGATCCACTTCCACAGACCTATGCCACAAGAGGCTGGCTGAAACACTAGGTGACTGTTGTTGAAAACTTCCAGTGCTTCCCTGTCACCTACGGGGAAACATGGCCCCAGGATCAAGGGCAGGCTCTAGAACCACACTCATTAAATTTTTTTTTTTTTTTTACTGTGGTAAGAGTCACATAATATAAAAACACTATTTTAACCACGTTTAACTGTGCAGTTCTGTGGCACTAACTACATTCACATCGTTGTCCAACTCTCACCATCATCCATCTCCCTAATATTTCATCTTCCTAAACTGAAACTCTGTCCCCAGTAGACACTAAGTCCCCGGCTCCCTGCCGCACCTTCCAACCGCCCCTCCCCCAAACCCTGGCATCCATCAAGGTACTTTCTGACTCTAGGAATCTGACTCTTAGGTACCTCGTATAAGTGGAATCAAGCAGCATTTGTCTGTACCTACTGTATACTGAAATGCATTCTTAAGGTATAACCACATTCTTTAGGTGTTTATCCTGGTTCCACAATGGTCTAGTTGAAGGCCTGTGAAGTTTCCCACTGCATAACAGGGATATTCAAACAACCTTGCAGAGATTAAACTGGATAACACAGAGCTCAGGGGGCGGGGCATGCCCACAGAGAGCGCTCAGTAAGTGCTGGCCGCATTTACCCTCCCTCGTCTCTGCTACAACCTCTAGTGTTATTACTACAGGAAACCTATGTGTATGTGGAGTGCTATTCGGGGAGTAATGGCACCTCGTTCTGTCTAGAGGGCCAACAGAAAGGAGGGGAAGGACGCCCTCCCTGAGTTTGGAGCAGAGCACATTGGAAGCTGGTGCAGAGCTCCACGGTGTCCTAAACAAGGGACCAGATGAACCAGGGGCCGACTCTTCCTCACCAGAGACGGGTGGATGTTTAAACTGTTAATGAGGACGCTAGGCAAGGATCCGGAGAAGGCAATGGCACCCCACTCCAGTATTCTTGCCTGGAAAATCCCATGGACGGAGGGGGCCTGGTGGGCTGCAGTCCATGGGGTCGCTAGGAGTCGGACATGACTGAGCGACTTCACTTTCCCTTTTCACTTTCATGCATTGGAGAAGGAAATGGCAACCCACTCCAGTGTTCTTGCCTGGAGAATCCCAGGGACGGGGGAGCCTGGTGGGCTGCCGTCTATGGAGTCGCACAGAGTCGGACTGTGCGACTCTGTGGGACTGTACGACTGAAGCGACTTAGCAGCAGCAGCAGCAGGCAAGGATCAGGAGCCAGGGCCTTAAACCTCGTCTGAGCAAATATCCATCCCGCTTCTCCTCCTGAGGTAATTTTACAAAAATGCAAATAACCCACCTTCAGCCTCAAAAAACCAGTTCAGGGTGGGAAACCAGAAGACCAGGTAACATCCTCACAAAGCATTTAGAGCAGCCTCTGAATAATTGAAATGAGTCAAAAAAGAAAGCCATGCACGTCAAAGCAGTCTGCTTTCTTCCATAAAATATATTCCCCAGTGTTTGGCTCAAATTTCTGTCATTTGTGGAAAAGAAAATTACTGGAAACACCGAGCCATTAAATTGGTTCCAAATGACCCAAGGCCTCACGTCCAGGATGGGCTCGGCGGTTGGTGCCCTGAGAGGCTAAATCCGCAGCTTCCCCCAGGGATGCTTCCCTGTAAGTCTAACCAGGCTCTGAAAGTACAACCCACAGTGATACCTGAGGGTTAGAGTCAGCTACTTGGCACAACTTGATGATAATTATGAGGGAGATTTTTTTTTTTTAAACTTTCTTTCCCCAAGCACATTTCTAGAAAAAAATAGTCTAACTGATGAAAACATTTTTTTAAGTTTCAAGTTTGAACAAAGGGAAGAAATAAAGACCCCTTGGCTGTATCAAGTTGCAATGCCTTTCTAACTGCAGTATTCCCTTGTTTCTATTCACTGACCCAGCATTCTTCCACACTGGCTTTCCTGGAGCTCAAACCACGAAAACATCTGGAATACATTTTTCGGACGGACAAGAAATGGAATTAAATAGGCTGAAACTACATAAAACCGATTAAGGGCCAAAAGGGACTTTTACCTAATGTGGTTCAGGAATGCATGCGTCTATTAGAGCACGTTAAAGGAATTACTGGCCTTTGATAAGTGCTTTTCAGTCAAAGATTAGCTAGAGAAAAGCAACGTGTGCTATGATGTTAAACTTCATACACACAAGAAACATTGTGTAATCTTTTCTCCTTTGAATTATTTTCAAAAATAGAAATTTTAAATCATATCCATTATGCTCCCACTCTTCCCTACTAATTTGTGTGCGCGCGCGCACACACACACACACACAGAGAATAAGTCAGTAAGAACATGTACAAATACAGCTTCCCTATTATGGAGGGAAGTTTAGAGGGATGGAGTCTGATTCGGTTTAGGAAACTTGTTCTCCTGACTTCATTTTGGTTCTCTGACTCTACAGATATAACCACAAAGACTTAACCAAGAAGTGACAGCTTTTGTTCTCGGATTTAGGACACATTTATTTAGAAGTATATGTAAAAACTGTTCCTGTGAGAAGCTGAAACAAAAACCAGATCCCATTTAGCAAGTATGAACCTTAAGGAGCCATTAGGAATTTTCCTGCATTTTAAGCGAACCTGTGCCAGGATTTAGTAATCTCTACTCCCAAGGAAGTCACATCCCAGAGACATGCAGTGACAAAGTGTGGACCACCACTCAGGTCTCCCTTCAAAACAGAACTGGCTGTTCATCTGCAAAAACTCCAGGTGGATGACTCCCCAGCTGCTGGCACCTTCTGCTCAGCCTCAGGCCCTTCCCCAGGGTTGGGGCTGACAGTGCACAGGGTGATGGTCCTGCCTGCACCTGGTCTGAGGCTCGACACCCCCAAGTTCGCCTCCCCCGACCCTCGATCCTTGAGAAGCGAGGTCCTCCTGTAACCCTCTTCTCCTCCTAACTTGGTCCCAGCACCTGCCTTCTGGAGCTTCCAAAGATATAGCCTATTGATTCTCAGTTTCCACCTTGAAAAATATCTCCTCATACTTCTATATAAGACTGAAATTGCTGATACAAATAGAATCTCCCAAAGCATGTGCCAAAATGAATTAGGGAAGAGATGCTTTCCCGCCCCTACACAATTCCTTTTAATAGTTCTGAACACAGTCAAGTTTCCTTTTCCCTCTCCCTGAGGTTTTTTTTCCTCAAGGATTCATTATTGACAACTGCTCATGTCTCCAGGTCCACCCACCAGGGAGTGACCCAGGGCAGAGAGGGACTCTTCATCTGTGTACCGGCAGAGCAAGTGGGATGTCTTGCTGGCAACTGATGAGCAAAGCTTCCCTTTAATTCTTTTCTTTGCTGAACTGAAGACTTAGCCTCCATACAGAGGGAAGAAAGTAAAGGAATTCCCACTGCACGGTGGTTTTAGATGTAGATGCTAACATTACCTTCAATGGAACTGGGTTTCAGAACTGCTGAGGGAGTATTTTAGTGGTTACAGCCATTCCTACAAATTCCTATAAGGATGTCCATTAAAAGGAAAGCCAGAGAATGTTTCTAAGTTTAAAACAACTGACAATCGATACCAGGGGTCATCTAATACTGGCTCAGTGAATTCTACGACAAAGAGTAAACTTTGTCGTAGAATTCAGTAAAAAAAACTGAAGTGTTTAACCCCCAAAATAATGATGGGACAAGACAAGCGGCAGTTTCTGAGAGTGAACTGATGTGTTCTTTTACTGTTGTTTGCTTTTATTATTGTTGTTTTAATTTAAAAGAATGCACAGCTCAGGATCATGGAATAACATTTAGTCATAGGTGTTGAGGAACGCTCTACAGTGCCAAGTGAGAGAATCAGAAATGATGACAACACCACAGAAGATGCCTGCGTGAACTGATCCAGCTAGTTGAGATCTCTAACGAGGAAGAGAGACAATGTTTGGTACCTTGACTTTGGCAGTACATCCTGAAAGTCGAAAGATCCCTTCAGATTCCAGACCCGATTCCTCAACTTTCTCAAAGAACTAGAAAGCAATGATACAAGACAGAAATAAATACCTCCATATGATTATGAGCATTTAAAATAACAACGATGATGAAAACGATACATTACCAAGCATACAGACATGCCGGGTACTTGAATGCCTAGTTAAACATTCACACGCCCCCAGGAGGTCAACACTAGCCTCCGATTGGCAAATGAGGAAATAGAGACTTAGGGTTGTTTTTCACTTTCCCAGGGTCATCCTTAAAAGTGACGCACCAACTCTGTTCTTAACCACGAAAGCACATTGCCCCTTAAATATTTTAACATCTGATTACTGTATCTTTCTTCAGGTCAACCAGTAAGCCAGTTCAGTTGCTCAGTCGTGTCTGACTCTTTGCAATCCCGTGGACTGCACCACAACAGGCTTCCCTGTCCATTACCAACTCCCAGAGCTTGCTCAAACTCATGTCCATTGAGTCAGCATCACCAACCAGTAAGAAAAGACCCTAAATTACTATCATTAGTTACACTATTCTAGCTAAGACACTGTGCATGCACGCAGGCCCAGTTGTGTCCAACTCTTTGCGACCCCTGTCCGTGGAATTTTCCCAGGCAGTAACACTGGAATAGGCTATCATTTCCTTCTCCAGGGGATCTTCCTGATCCAGGGATCGAGCCTATGTCTGTTGCATCTAACCTGCACAGGCAGCGGAGTTCTTTTCCACTGTACCACCAGGGAAGCCCAAGACACTGTAGGGCTTCTCAAAATCTGACCAAGGAATTAGAAATTGTAAAGGCTTATCTGTCTCATGGTAATGGTGATGCTTCACTATTAAATAATAATAAACACTAACACTGTGCACTTAAGAGCGTGTCAGACAACATTCTCAGCACTTTACATATATTAATGCACGTGACCCTCATGATGATTCTGTGGTGTCCCCATTCTACAGCTGAAGAGACTGAGGCATGGGAGGGGTAAAGATTTGCCCATGTTCACACAGCAAGAGCAGGATTCCGAGTCTCTGCTATTTTCCCTTCGAGAAATGATGATGCCTGGAACTAAGGCAGCTCCTGCAGGTATGAAGAGATATAAGTATTTAGGGAGAAGGAACTTCTTCCCGAGAAAAGCCTCTACCCCCAGGAGTGGAAGAACACCACCTCCAGTGTCTTACAAGAGCACCGCTAACCTCAGCAGTACCCAGAATGAGCCTCTATTGAGGAGTTAGTATGAGAGGAACCAGGCAGCATGCGGTGCACCTTCTGTGGGCTAGGCTTCTGTTCCTACGTAATAATACAAACGTGTGTTGAATCTTCTCAGTCAGATTTTTATGCATTTTCTTCAGACTGTGTCCTCTTCCTAGAGGATAAAGGGCACAATAATGGTTCAACCCAAGGATGGAAAGGAATCTTAGAGTCACCATGGACTTGCTCTCCTTTGCATCTATCTCTTGCTGGCCGTGTGTTTCTGGGCGTGTTATCTCACCCTATGATGCCTCAGTTGCCTCACCAGTAGAAAGGAGATGACCATAGCGACCTCCTGGGGCTCAGTGATGGTCAGATGTGACAGGACACAGAGATCAACTGTGGCCCAGTGAAGGGAGGCGCCCTGGGGATGCACACGCTGGGCGGGCCTTGGCATCCTCTGGACCCTGCTTGCTATCCTCCCTGCGCCTATGGGCGGCCAGTCAGTCACCCGACTGGAGGAGTAGCTCAGTTTGAGGTATTGGTACCCAAACTGAGGAAGACAGGAAAGAGAAGTGCTGTTGTGAATAAAGTATGTGTCCTCTGTCAGTATTTTCACATATCATTTAAAAACTGAATTTAAGGGACTTCCCTGAAGGTCCAATGGTTAAGACTCCACGCTTTCAATTCAGAGGGTGCAGGTTTCATCCCTCGTCAGGGAACTAAGATCCCACATGCCACAGAGTGTAGTTAAAAAAAAAAAAACACCCAAAAAATGGAATTTAAAATTCAACAAGATTTGTATTTAGGGCTTGGAATTTTACTTGTACCACTGGATATCCCTATTGAATAAACCACAGTAAATTGTTGGCTATAAAAGGTGGGGCTTAAAAGCAAATGAGCCATCTGCCAGTGAGGGTCACTGAGACAACTGTATTGTTCAGACATCATTTTCACAACTTCCTAAACCAGAAATTTTCTTTGTCGCAATATATACTTTCCCAGGCACTCTGAAAACACCACCAGAATAAGCTGATTTCTAGACTTTATTTAGCTTTGTCTGGAAAATTCATTTAAATAGTAATACACACACATCGCAAAACACCCAACCTGTGATGTATCTCAGCAAATACTTGTAAGATTAATAAATGGACTATTAGTAATTAGTAGTTATCTTTTATCCAGGAGAGAATAATCATATACACACACACAAACACATACATACACACAAATATCATTTTAAAAATATTGGAACAAATGTAAAAGAAGGACGCCATGTGACAGCATCTGTGTCCATAACCTGATGCTTTCTGGCTGGACAATGCAACAGAGGTTCTTAGCAAGGCAAACACACCCAGGCGCCTTAGATGTCACGTGGACGCGAGGAGGGAAGCCGAGAGTTACAGAAACCCGAGTCCTAAAGGGGCCTTCGTGTCTTTAGATCTAAGAATATTCATCGGCGGGTTTCCGAATAGCATACTACAAGCACAGAGCTCTATGAACTCCCCAGTTACGTACACCGAACTCACCTTTTGTAACACAAGGGGAACTTTGACCCCAGAGTCTTTCCTTCGGTCATTTTCTAGCAGGACTGTGAGGGGAACTCCAAAAATCCCACTGTCTTCATTGTAAAACAGAAGGGGGAGAAAAAAAAGAGTCAGAAAAGCACTGTCTTATTTCCGTGTGTCAAAATGTTAGAGTCAGAGTAAGTCTCAATACCTCGTCCTTTGACTTTCTCTGTTTTGTTTCTTTTCAGCTGAATTCGAAAGGCATCAAAAAAGGCCGTCAATTCAATCAGAGAGAGATGGCGGATTTTCTTCATGTCTTCCGCAGACAGATCTTCTGCTTTGGTTAGGCCAAATCTGGTTTTCTGAACAACAAATTTCTAAAATACATATTGAGGATATTTATTTTTTTATGGCAAAGGAAAATTATTATACCTTCATTCAGAGGAGACCTGGACCTTCCAAATCTGTACAGCCTGACATGCTTGCTATTCACATAAAAAGATATCTGAGGCGCATGCTGCGTCATAGAAAGGTCATGAATATGACTGTTAGAACCTCTGATGATCACAACTACTAAACCAAACACAAAACAGTCACCTGAAATATATTATAATATCATCATCACAACTGTGATGTACAGAGTGCAGCTAATTCCCCTATTGAAACTGACTGCACGTGCTTGCTGAGACAATAGCCATTCTATCTTAAATGTCAAATTTAGGTAATTAAAAGTGTCCTTAAAAATCCAAAATGCACAGTTAAGTGCCAAATAATCCTACTCTCATTTTGAAGACAATGCCATTGCTATATTCTCCATTTCCACATTTTACTTACAGGTAAAACATAGTCTTCTTTCTTAAAATCTAACTTCTTAAATCTGTTCCTTTTTGGAGCCTGTGTTAGCTTTTCTGAATATGATACTTCAAAGGACAGCTCTTCAGCTTCTACCGGAATGTTTTTTTCCAGATATTCATCATCTAAAGAACAAAGGATGTGGAATATTTAATATGCCATTTAATTGATCAATACCATTAACTGTAAAATAAGCATAAAATATTGATGAGTTAATCCACAAGCATGTTGAAATGTTTACATCCCTGGAAAAGCATCAGACTCACTCAGAATGATCTTGGTTAAACAATTAATGTAGTGTCATCAGACTTCCATATGAACAAGCTTCTACAATCGTTGTGTGAACTTCCTATTTAATCTGATTTTTTTTTAATTTTAGAGGTTAATGTCTCATGAAAAGCACTGAAGATTATTAGATTATTAGAAAGTCCATAACAGAATGTTTCTATGTACTCTTATGCAATGACGTCTATCCATACTCAATGCTGCTACTGGGGAAGCAAAAGCTTAAAGCAGAAGGAGGAAGGGTGGAGGTCCCACAGAAAAGTTCTGCCTACTTTCATTCCTCTTGAGTTTTTATCCCAAACTGTGGAACTATGCCACTTCAGATTTGTTCCAATCCAGTTTGCCCTTCACTGAGATTTGTTCAGGTGAATTAATCCTGATTCCTGTGACTCTCTCCTGGTTTTCTGGTCTTGGATGGTGCATATTCCAAAGATGAATGGGTGACAAGTCCTGTCCCCTATACCTGTTTTTCTCAAGTTTGAAATTAAGACAATAGATTCCTTACCAAAAGCAAGGGAAATCATTTGAGGAATCCTAAATCTGATTTTTGAGAGTCTGGCTTGCCATCTTGTTTTATTGCCTGGCAAAATTGTTCCTGTGTCATGAAAAGAATTATTTGATGACAAAAAAAGAACTCATCAGCTTTACCCTCTTCTATATTAAATCGTTGTCCAAATCTTTGCAATCTCA
This sequence comes from Bison bison bison, assembly GCF_000754665.1. Lineage (NCBI taxonomy): Eukaryota > Metazoa > Chordata > Mammalia > Artiodactyla > Bovidae > Bison > Bison bison. Next base: position 3,682,975 of record NW_011495015.1, read on the forward strand.
TGGACTGCAGCCCACTAGGCTCCTCTGTCCATGGGGATTTTCCAGCTAGAATACTGGAGTGGGTTGCCATTTCCTTCTCCAGAGGATCTTCCTGACCTGGGGATCGAACCTGCATCTCCTCCATTGGCAGGTAGATTCTTTACCACTGACCTGGGAAGCCCACCCCCTTCTATAAACAGTAACTAAAAGAAAGCCAAATTGAACAAAAGAAGCAACAGACAGAAATAATAGAAGACCTAGTTTACCTCAATTAAAAGTTTAGTGGAGAAATTTGTAAATCAACAGATCTAAAATTCTAAAAAATAATATTGATTTAAAACACAATAAATGGATACAGTAAGAATTCAGAAAATAACAAGGCAAAGTTACGATTTTCACACATTATACAGAGGCTTGTATTCAAATCACAGTAACAGTTAATTGTTAGATAAGACTCTAACTACTTGTTCTTCTTTTTAAAATATTTATTTGGCTGTGTCGACTCAACTTGTGGCATGCAGGATCTTTCATTGCGGAGTGCGAGTGCAGTCGCTGCGGCACGCGGCATGTGGGATCCTAGTTTCTAGACCAGGGGTCAAACCTGCATCCACTGCATTGCAAAGTGGATTCTTAACCACTGGACCACCAGGGAGTCCCAAGACTCTAAATTCTTCAAGATCTACGGGCAGATTCTTTGGACAGTGGTGATTGTACAGGATGATGCGCCAAATCACTGGACTACTCCAAGAGGACTTTTACCTCTCAGTGGTACAATTCGAACTGAGTAACAACACGGCAGCAAACAGAATGATGTGGAATAATTTATGGTAAATCCATTATCTTTAATTTGTTTTGATAACGGTTTTATTTAAATATAATCCACATGCCCAACAATTACTTATTTGAAGAGCGTAGTCAGTGATTTTTAGCATATTTGCAGCATTGTGCAACCACCGATCAATGTTAGAACATTTCATCACCTCAACTTATTTGAATTTTGAAGCAAACGCTCAAAGTATGGAGCTCTGTTGTGCCTGAGAGGAGCGTGTATCTTTAGGGGGACCTTTGGAGAACCACAAAACTGTGGCCTAAAGGGGACCTATTTCCTACAAGGAGGATTTGAGATTCCACTCTGAACCCACAGAGAGCACCCAGCTCTCAAGTGGAGGAGACCCCATTAAAAGTTCACCCTGTTATTTTGTAAGGAAACATCACAAGCGTCTCTGATGCTGCACATACTTGAGCGTAACTAGAGATTTTTAGAAGGTGTCTACTTTCCGGCCTGCTTGATGCTGTTCAGCAGATCCAGCTATAAAAGAGACCCCAAACCAAAGGCACTGCCTGAGTGAGTAGTTTCTAAATGACACAGTGGTCGTCAAGGTGGAAACGATTCTGCTTGCAATGTGACTACTGGTGTGACAGGATGGGGTGTTTGGAGGTACAGGGAGCAGAGGTCCAGGGTGACGGAAATCAGAAAGGGGAGAAAAACACACGTACACTTTCTTCAGAAACCCACTGCTCACCGAAGTGAGCGTCAGCACAAAAGCAAAACGACACACAGGCTGAGGAGGCTGTGTCACTCACCACTTGCAGCGTTCCGCGCCGACCGTCCAGGGTCTGCCGCGCCGTTGGAATGAACTGGCACGTCTGGAATGGCCTCCAGGATGGACTGTGGACCAAGGGAAGATGGACACAGAGCAGTTCACCAGGAATGCAGGCTACCCTGCGCTTCAACCTCACTCATGTTGGGCGGTGCGTTAGAACTACTTCACCAAAAAGCAATTCTTGATTTCATGAAGGGCTGGCATCTGCTTTCCTGTTTTCTCACTCAGTTCAGACCTGTACAGCCCACACAGTTTTCTCAAGAGAACTAAGCCAAGGTCAGAATGACCACGCCTCCTCAAGTGTTTACTGGCGTATGTTTCCTAACATGCAGAAATGACAAAACTTGCAATCACATAGTTTGACGATTATGTTATCATTCTGACTTTTTAAAGAATTTTTGATGTGGACCATTTTTAAAGTGTTTACTGAATTTGTTAGAACACCGCTTCTGTTTTTATGTTTTTATTTATTTATTTTTTTGACTGAGAGGCACATGGGATCTCAGTTCCCTGATCAGGGATCGAACCCGCACTCCCTGCATTGGAAGACAAAGTCTCAACTACTGGACTGCCAGGCAGTCCCTGTACTTGTTATTCTTGATGCAGCTGGTCATACATTTTGGTCATAAACCCTAAGTCATGACATAACTAGATGGTTAATAGAAGGGATGCGGGAGCCAGGCTGCCTGGATTCTAATCCTGGCTCTTCCACTTCACATGACTTCAAGTTACAGAACTTTCTATTAGTCTCCCTGGTCTGTTAAATGAAGATGATAAAATAACATATTTCAACAAGTTTTTATGAATTTTAAATGACTATAAATCACAGGGGACAACATCTGATGCACAGTGACTACTGTATGAGGGTCAGCTACTGTTAATACACTAATACGTTAACTTCTTCACGACAAAACACAGAGGGATAATGACTACCAAAGGGTTCCGCATGTTTTCTAGTTGTGTCCTCTCTTAATTAATTTGCTATTTTCTTCACTGTGATCCTGCCACACTGCTGCACTCCCCTGGAATGTTATCGGAAGCTGGGTATCTTTCTTCATAGAGTTTGGCATTACTACTCAGATTGGATGCTGGTGGCGGTTTACTTGCTAAGTCGTATCCGACTCTTGCAACCCCAAGGAATATAGCCCGTCAGGCTCCTTGAGGTGGGTCCTAGTAAAAACTTTACACAAATTCCACTGTTTCTACGAATATGAATTTTAATGTGGAAGTTATCAACCATGAGTACGTTGGCGGTGAAAATTGGCTACTCCATCAAGAATCCTTTATACGCTCTTTATACATAAGTCTGTTCTTTTTCCCCCAGAACCTGGTGTTGTTTCGTTTATTCTCATATTTATTCAGCAATATGAAGTGAACTGGAGAAGGAAATGGCAACCCACTCCAGTGTTCTTGCCTGGGAAATCCCATGGACAGAGGATCCTGGTGGGCTACAGTCCATGGAGTCATGAGAGTCAGAAAGGACTTAGCGGCTAAACCACCACCACTACAAACTGCACAAAGGAATCGCGAATGCTGAACTTTGTTTCTCTTCTCCCTACTTCATGCCAAAGAGATGGCATATCTTATTATGTAAACAGAATGCGAAGGCATACCCAATTATTTTAACACAGATGCCCAAGTATATATTTGGTGGCTCTAAAAACTAACACCACAGAATAAAGATTACCCCACAACGATGTGGAACACTTTTCAGTGGTTTCCTTAAGTTTTCCTACAGAGCAATACTTCATTAAACTTTGAAATAACTCATCTATAGAATGCTCCCGAAAAATCGACATTCATGCTGGGCTTGGGAAGCTTAAGCGACTAAATGTCAATTTAATGATCTGTAAAGTGGAGGTGTCATCTGCTCCTTAGGTTAATGGCCTCCAGCCAGCCTACAGTACTGAACAAGGGCCCGCTCTTTGCAATGTAAATGATTCTGGGACTTTCCCGGGGGAAGAAGAAATTTAAATTGTGACCCTTGCTCTTCAGCTATTTATAATGAGAAGAGAGTAACATTTATGGAATATTATTAAAACACAGTCCACTGCTAAGAGTGAATTTCTACACTAAAATACAAGTGTTTACTGGAGAGTAATGGAAAGCAAGGAGGTGCTGCCCAAAAGATCTCTTTGAAGAGGTTGTTGATCGTGTGCTGGAACTCAAAGAATGATGAAAAGGACTTACAAACGTGGAGAGGTGAGCAAAGCATTCAGGCCAGGCATGGAATTATAAATTCCAGGTATGGAAATCTGAAGCATTTCGGCTTCATGAGAGGATCAATGGAGAGCCTGATTTGCCAGGAGTTAAAGCCAGGTAAAGGTGCCTAGACTCAGACTCATAAGGATTAAAACACAGCAGAGCAAAACAAACAGAAGAGCATTCTTTTCTTATGTATTAAAGCAGGAGAATGACTTGGTGAAAATGAAAAGGAAGATCTCACTGCCAATAAAGGGACCAGGAGTTTTGAAATACATTGAAGGGAAAGGCTCAGTGCTTGGTATTCATGTTTTTTTTTTCTATTCATAGTTTTAAAACATCCCTTTACTCATTAAACATATTAGTATTAGAATCTTAAAATTTCTTTCTAGTGATTTTAAAGTATTTCAAACATATATGCCACTCCCACTTAAAACAAACTTCTCTGGCTTGTCCATAATGGATCCTGCTATCTCCCTACAATCCCAGCCATGAGACTTTTCCACTGGGGCCTCAGCTGGTTTAAGAGAGGCAAAGACACGCAGCCATCAGGGCTCGCCCTGCTGCCCAAATCCTACTACACTGCGACATCACAGTCAAGGCTGAGGGATTAGTATTTTAAATTCCAAGATGTAGAAGGTTAGCTCTATCTGCTTGATGGTTTGGTTGCTAAATCATGGCCAACTCTTATGATCCCATGAGCTGTGCCCTGCCGGGCTCCTCTGTCCATGAGATTCTCCAGGCAAGACCACTGGAGTGGGGTGCCATTTTCTTCTCCAGGAGGATCTTTCCCGATCCAGGAATCGAAATCGGGTCTCCTGCATTGCAGGCAAATTCTTTATCAACTGAGCTATGTGAGTTCCCTTAAGACTAGACTTTGACTATGGCATATTTCCTTCACATCGAAGAATCACCATACCAAATATTTCTCATGTTCCTTACTTAAAGGAGAAATTTATCAACTAATATGTTCCTCACTGTCCTGACTGGTTGCTGGGTATTTTCTCATGGTGTGAATCTACATTTTGTAATTCTAGATACTAAAGCTGCCTGTGCTGGAGTCATTACAGAAAACATGGCTACAATATTCCTCTTCTGCACCTGAGATCAGAACGGAGAAATCCACCTCTTGTAACCACTTTGTGCCAAATTCCCCAGAGATGAACTTAAATAACTCACGTTCATGGACAAATATGCAATCAGCTTTGAAATTAAAAAACAACAACTACAACATCTATCCAAATGTGAATTTAAAGGCAATTCGATGACATCGCAGATTAAATACTGAATCACATCTGAAATTATAAACTAAATATTAAAGACAGTGAGAGTAATAAATTCCAAAAACCACAAGAATAGCCACTCAGATTACTTCTTAACCTTAAATGCAAGTAAGAAAGTTTAAAAATAAATGAAATAGGTCTATAATCTAAGAGACTAGGAAAACTTGTCCAAGTCGACCCAAGAATGAGCGAAAAAAATAATTAAGATTAAATAAATTAATATGATTTATATTAATTTAATAGAAAAAGTAGGCTTAATTAAAGGTAGTGACTTTAAAAAAAAATATTGCCCACACAGGCAAGTATTTACATTCTGATTGACATAAAAAGACATAAATCTTAGGAAGAAAAAGAATAGCCATACTGCACAGAAAATGCTAAAATTATGCACCTAAATAAATAAATATATTATATATAACTATATATTTATGTACACACACACACACCAACATATACTGAACTGGATGTTTTGCTAGAACAAATATACATTATCAAATTCATACGAGATGGTCGATTGAAAGGAATATAACCCTCAGACTCTACCTACTGAAAAATTAATCAAAGCATTATGGCTACAATAATGCTAGGCCTTGGCATAAAACTATACCTAACAGTTTTTACAGATTATATATTTACATCAAAGAATAACAAATTCCTCCATGTTTGATCCTTGTAAAGAACATCGCATTGGCATTAATTCATGGAGTCCTCTTTCAAAATGAGATCTAGTCATTCCCCAGTATTTTGATTTGCCTTCTTCCTAATCATTCCACGTTGGTGGGTCCACTGGCAGCTGTGGTTTCCTTACAATGCTAGCTGAAGTTCATTTCATCTGTTTGCAGAAATTGCTTCTTATTGCCTTGAACCTGCAATTTTTCCCTGACACGCAACTGTCTGGGCAGGTGATGACTTACCATGGAGCCACTCCTGGGAACAGTAAAACTCCATTCTTCATCCTGGGACCCATCTGACAGGGTACTACTGTTGAGAGAAGCACCATCTGGCTAAATGGAGAAATGAGAGCACAGTTCTTATTTAGGCAAATGCTTTCTATCATGTTTGTGTGTATTCCACCAGGTGTATGTATGTAGATACATGTGGCAATACACAAAGCTGTGACTGCGGGGGGGTGGGGGTGGGCGGTGGGGAACTGCAGCAGCCCCTCAGGGATCGTCACCATGAGCCACCGGAAGGCCAGGCCTTCTGGCAGACCCTGGCCCCTACAGCAGACCCTGCTATCATCTACCACAAACTCCGTCTTCCTGAACAATATCTTAAGTTTTGTTCCAGGGAGCTAGATGTTAAACCAAAGAATTTGATTTCCGGGCTTCTTTGCAGCTAAAAGTGACCATGTGACAAATGCGGGCAATGAGGTGTAATTTAAGTGTAATTTTACCAACAGTGTTTTCAGAAAAGGTAAGTGTTTCCTGACTGAAAAGAGGAGGGTCAGCTGCTACAGGCTTCACAGGGTCTACAAGTGTCTGGCTCCAGAGAGGATGCTGGAGGCCAGATGTGGGTGGGTCTGTGCTGAGAGCATCACCTGGCTGCCCCGTCAGTCCTGGAGCATCCCTCATAATCATCCCCAAGTGAAACAAAGCAGCTCCTACTTTCCTATTACATGCAGCCAAACACAAACTTGTCTAATCCTATTATTTTTTTACTATATTCTAAGACTTTTTTTTGCAATGATTAGAATTCAGTAGCAATAGCACCAAAATGCTTTTTCATTTATAAACTCCGAAGATTTTTGCTTTAATGTACAGTGGTGTTACTGAAATTTAAGACATGAATATTCTTTTCTTTCATTGCAAAATCAAATATACTTGATACTTATGAAAACACATGATATTTTGTCTTTTAAAAAACTGTCACTCATCTTGATTGACCATATTTTCTGAATTTTCTATGGATGGTATGTGTTATTTTAAAAAATGAACAAAGGGCTCTTTTTTTTCTTCAAAGGAACAAATAGAACACAAGAACTAGCGCAAGAAATTTAAGTCACGATGGCAAACTCACCATCATCCAGCTCCCCTCTCACCCCAAATTACTAAAAATGATGGAAAAAAAAATTTAAAGGAACAGGTTTTTAACAGCATTGGAAACCAGCAAAGAATTCCAGAGCTGATAGACATTTCTAGATGAAAAGCAAACAGAACTGGTTGGTAAAACAAAACCTCTAACTGAAAGCAGCATAAAAGAAAGTTTTTCAGACAGGGAAGATAAAAACAACATGATGTACAAAGGGTAGGAAAGAGCTGCCGGCAGATAGTCAAGAGTTGTTTACAAACCAGGGATGAAGCAGTCAATCATTCCTTAAAATGTAGACAGCCCCTAAATATAATCTGAGGACAAAAACCCAAATTCAGTCTAAATAAAATGAACTGCTTTGGGGTGGATGGGCTCCTGGTTTGAGTACACTTGGCCCTCTGTCTCCACAGGTTTTCCATTGGCAGATTCATCCAATCCAGATGGATAGATAACGTTTGAAATATTTGAAAAAACAAAAAACCCAGAAAGCTCCCAAAAGCTAAAGCTTGAGTTTTGCACATGCCAGTAACCATTTATATAGCATGTACATTGTAATAAGGATTACAAGTGATCTAGAGATGGTGTTGGAGAAGACTCTTGAGAGTCCCTTGGACTGCAAAGAGATCCAACCAGTCCATTCTGAAGGAGATCAGCCCTGGGATTTCTTTGGAAGGAATGATGCTAAAGCTGAAACTCCACTACTTTGGCCACCTCATGCGAAGAGTTGACTCATTGGAAAAGACTCTGATGCTGGGAGGGATTGGGGGCAGGAGGAGAAGGGGACGACAGAGGATGAGATGGCTGGATGGCATCACTGACTCGATGGATGTGAGTCTCAGTGAATTCCGGGAGTTGGTGATGGACAGGGAGGCCTGGCGTGCTGCGATTCATGGGGTCGTAAAGAGTCGGACACGACTGAGCGACTGATCTGATCTGAGAGATGGTTTAGGGAAGGTGCGTATAGGTCATATGCTAGCACCACATCATTTTATATAAGGGATTTGAGCACCATTGAATTTTGGTATTCTAGGGGGTCCTGGAACCCATCCCTTATGGATACTGAGGAAGGAGGGGTCTAAGAGAGAGGCAACTCGGAAGACCACACAAGACGTGGAGGGGAGATGGAGAAATGAAATCAGCTTTGACCTTCATTAGTTTTGCATCTGGGGAGTGTTTACTAACCTACCTGAACACTATATGCACTTTTACCCCTTTAAAGTTAAGTACACCCCAATCACTCTCAAAAACACACAATCAACAATTTTGGCCTTTTAAAAAAATCAATCTACACGGCTGCAGAGGAAACATACAGCAATTTCCTACAGTAATCAGTCAAAAATCAATAAAGACTTGCACAATGACTGCAAAGAACTTTACGGACCCAGGGGCTGTGGTCCCCTGCGAGTGTGCTGGCATCTTCTACTTTGTTGAACACCTTCTGCTCTGTTTCCCTTTGGTGGGTCCTCCTACCCTCCTGCTGTGACAGGATTCTGACAGGGATAGTGTGAGGGAGGGGCTGGGGATCTGGACAGGAAGAAACACCCAGGACGCATAGTCTTGGGGAGAAGCTCTCCCTGCACTGTAAACCAGGGGACACTTGCTGTCCCTCCCTCCCCACCGCAGGGCCCCCTGGAGGCATGCGCTTCCCTCATCAGATGGTCCTCTCGCTTGGGCAAGACTCCGCTGCTTGTGTCACTTACTGCTACACATTCCAGAAACTAGCATGTTCTCCACACAAGATGTTTACATTTGGGAAATAACTGGGAAAAACGAAACATCTGTTTCTTAGTTGATACTGAAGATACTGAAAAGAAATCTACATAGTCGTCTTAATTTTCTGTATAAGCTCACCCACAAGGCCCAAGCTTTAGTTGACAACATCCTTGCTTTAAAATACACATTTATGTAGTTTTTTAGTAAAAAAGCTATTTATTCCAATTTATTTTCTCAGGATAACTTGCTTAAAATACACATTTAGATATTAGTTCCTTGTAAAGCAACTGTACGCCAATAAAAAATTAAGAAATGAGTTTATGTTGCTGGTGTTTCTGCCTATAGAAGCTTTCTCCAAAAGACAGAATTCAGTTATTTTTGATTTATTGAATTATTCCTTGCTGAATTTAAGAGTTAAGGGTGATGGGGCTGAGGGTGGCTTGTTGGCCAACAACCTGAATTATGTTGTGTGTTTGGCAAAGAGAAACAACAGTACATATCCTTTCTACTGTTACAAATGAATGTTCATGGAGGCATTATTCATAATGGATCAAAAGTGTAACTAATCCAAACGTCCATCATCAGGTGAAAAGATACACCAACAGCAGTGTATCTACACAATGGATTACTGTTAGTGATAAAGGGGCTAAATTTCTAACGCATGCAACAAGTGGATGAATCTTAAAATTATTTTGTGTGCAAGAAGCCAGACACAAGAGTGTGTACTAATCCCAACAGAGTTGGCCTCTGCTGGAGAAAGAGGACAGTGGGTGCAAAAAGGTCTGAGAGAAACATCTAGGGTGACTGGAATGTTCTCTGTTTTGACTGGCTGTGATTACACAGGTAAAAACACTTCTCAAAATGAACTGAATTATATACCTAAAATGCAGGCACTTGTTTTAAAAATATATAACAGTAAAAAACAGGCAGAAATAATCCCATTCCTTACAAATAATATAATTATCTTCAAGGGTCTATAGCTGCTATGAATCAAGAACCTACAGCTACCATCATGGGTAAATCACAGAGAAAAAAGTTGTTCTTGGGAAATAAGAATATGTTTGCTGAAATTTATAAGGAGTAAGAGAAGCTAAACAAGATAACAGAATCATGACCAAGAAAAAAATTACTAACCTGGAGCATAAAGATGAAGAAATCTGAGCAAAAGAAAGTAATGTGAGAGAAAATTTAGGATACTGAAATTCAATGCAAGCAAAGCAAGAGCCATCTAATACGTGTTTGCTAAATCCACATGCTATGGTGGTAGCATGGAAGAAAAAAGTCAGAAGCTCACTCCAAGGTTGGCACTGCACTGTCCTGTAGCTGCACCAGCTTGATTTGCCCACCGTTAGTCGCTTGTGATTAAAACAAACTCCTACTTGTTTAAATCAAAGTTTCTTAGATTTTCTTTTCTATAAAGCAAACACAGATGTAAATGATCATTTTTAACAGATGGTATGATTGTATTTTGCAGTGAATTATAAATCAATAGCAAATGTAGCTATTTGATTTTTACTTAAGGCACTGGAAATAACCAGACTGACTACTTTGCCTTCTGAATTAACTAACACCTCAAATGACTAATTCATTTATGTCAACTACACATAAGGAAAATGTTTTCTCTTATCTATACGAATGATTTGTAGTTTGTGAGGATTGTAGATTGGGTTTTAAGCCTTTTTGTAAATAAATCTTTTGTAAAGGCCTAGATTTAGTGGCATTTATGATTTAGAGTCAAGACTCAACCTCATATAATAATAGACAATAGGCAGTTACATATATTATAATAGACAATTCCTTTATTGTAGGTAGTTTATTGCAAAACCAACACGTTGGACATTAACAAAATCATAAAATATTATATGGACTCTTCAGATGACCAAACCTTTCTTTCTTAAAACCTAGTAGCATCAACAAACATAACTGAAAAAAAAAAGTCACACCACCAATACTGTCTCAGCAGGGAGGAGGGAACCTTCTGGGATTCAGCATTCCCTCCCCTAAGGAATATGAGGATGGAAACAGTAAAGAAAAGATGACGTATATACATTTCACCAAGGGAGAGAAAAGATAGCTCAGGATAGAACTGCACATAAAAACAGATGTGAGAGAAGGCTCTGTCTGGCTAAACCATGAATAAAGCAACCTTCCTTGTCTATAAACTGACAGATGCTGGATCCTTCTCCCAGGGCTTGCCTGATGTCTGCTCCAGGTAAGTGGGGAGTGGAGTGTCGGGGGTGGGGAGTGGCTCTGGGGAAATGCAGGTGGTGAGGGAGGGAAGGGAGCCCTGGATGCCTGGGGTGAAGATTGCACTCAGAAGTAAGGTGCAGGGTGGAAACACGTGCTGCTGTCCCATGACTTGACATCCGTATCCAGTGGACCTGGGACCCAGTGGAACCAACACTCATAGGAGAATATTTTAAAATAAGAGAAAAATGTAAAGGGACTAAATCCGTCATAAAGAAATGCCTACCATCACTGGTTGTTTGGTTTTGTGTCTGTTTTAATAGAGCATGTAGTTATTTGTGGCTATAACTATTAAACTTGGTTCACTTCATGCTGAATGGCTTCCTCCGAATAAAGGCAGACCAGCATGCTGACAGCTGTGCTTGTCCAGCTACCTTAATTATGCCGCCCTGTGGTGAGGTTTCGTGCGGTTGTCTTGAAGGACTGGCTGCCGTCTCATCCCCACCCCGTCCTCCCCATCACTTACCAAGGGGCCACTGGCTTTGATGATTCCTGGCAGCGCTTTCCCCTCCCGGGTGCCATCCAGCTCGCTAGCGTGGCTGTCACAGGTATCACCTGGCTAAGGAGAGAAGTGAAGTCACTTTTATCCAGGCATGTCTTTCCCAATAAGGGCTTCCCAGGTGGGGCAAGTGATAAAGAAGCTGCCTGCCAATGGAGGAGACTTAACAGAGGTGGGTTCGATCCCTGGGTTGAGAAGATCCGCTGGAGGAAGGCATGACAACCCACTCCAGTATTCTTGCCCAGAGAATCCCCATGGACAGAGGAGCCCGGAGGGCTACAGTCCATAGGGTCGCAAAGAGGTGGACACGACTGAAGTGACTTAGCACGCATGCACATCTTTCCCAGTGTGATGGTTTACTCAATTACACATTACACTAGAATCGGTTTAAAGGCACAGCCCTGTGGAGATGCAGAGTTAAGGACTCAAATGTAACGGTAAGAGCATTCACCAGTTCTTCCGAAAGGATGCTGATCCTCGTAAGTGTTGTGCACTGGGACAGAAATGAGTCTCAAAAGCAGACATCACTACCTGCCTGCCAAAACTCGCTTTTCTTTTCTCCTCTAACATACGAATATCACGACCTTGCTGTAGGATGCTGTGTGTCTGTCTATGAGGACTAAGTGTGATCCTGTGATGGTTTGGTCCAGTGTGATTTTGGTTAAAATGCTACTAGGGAGGAACAGCTGGGAAGGCTAGTGTTCTCTTGCTGACGTGGACGGAATCAAGCTGACCGATGCTTCTTCCAGGACGTGGACATGACACATGTGATGCCCAGAATTCCCTCAGCATTAAATATTAGCCTGCATGGAGCACAATGGAAAGATTAAAAAACTGGTAGGTCCATGAGAGAGGTATTAGTCATACCAGCCTCAGAGTCCTTATTTTGTAAGGAAAACAAACCTCTAATTGTCTAAGTCAGGAAGCTTACTGATAAAACTATGCTACTTAAAAGTCAGACTTTATGACTATATTTTGGAATGATTTACAAATCAAAAGCAAGAGCATTCAGTGCTCTTTCAATTATGAAACTAGAAAAACATTAGACCGATTATCTCACGAACACACATGACTGAGCCAAATATTTCATTCCCATTCTCTGAGATTTGGAAAGGCTCTGATTTTTAACTATGCAACTATGCAGCAAATGTATTTGAGACTATTCCGACTGTAATGCACTGCTCTGTAGGCTTTGTGTATATGCCCTAAGATTTTTTAGCAGCATTTGTGATATAACGGCAAATTTCCCAAAATAAGATGCAAATATTCTATCCATGATTAAAACAATGCTTTGCAAAATTAAACATGCTGGGTATTAATGAAATAAACTTTCACATAAGCCCTTAGAAACTTCTTTTTCCATATTTTCTAACTTTTCCCCCGTGTGTATGTATGCTATTCACATGAAGAATACACGTCTCTTTGGAAGTGGAAACAATGCTAAAAAGCGGTACAAGAAAACTTAGGTCAGCATGGAAAACAGAGTGAACCACTCCCAATAGAGAAAGGGCGTATTTTTATAAGAACAGCTCCAAAGGGCACTGAAAACCAACAAAGTACTCTCCTAACAGATGAACGATTGTTAGAAATTCCTGGAAAGTAAAAAATAATTTGCTTCATAATCATAGAGAAATTCTCAGCCCAAGAAGAGCATAAGACAACACTGCTGGCAAGGAAAGGGCAAATCCACAAAAAACAGACAAATGAACAACCAAACTTAGACTGATAATTACACAGGACAAGAGGCTCCAGGGTGACAGCTAGGAAAATTCAGTGTGAGGTGTTTCCTCAGTGAAGGGGCCAAAGACCTCCCGACAGCCCCGTTTACACTGAACAGCAGACAGAAGCCAGGCATAAACCCGAGGAAAGCCTTCTGGATGCCGAGCGTTGGGACCATGACAGACCTCAAGATCAGGTCACTCTGGACCTTCATGAAAGATATGTGTGGGAAAGTAAAAGGAAAACATGAATTTTATCTGGGAATGATGTCATCTGTTACTTTCCCTTTGACACTGAAGGTGTGTGCATGCATGTATTTGTGTATGCTTACACGTCTACACATACACACATGCACAGACTCATCCATGTATGCTGTTAAAATAACGTCCCTTCACAGACTGTTCACACACCTTACTGACTTACAAAGGACCCAAAGTCAGCCCTCTTAGTCAATAAAGAGTTCTTTGGGAAAACATCTATATAATGGTAGAGAAAGCATACAGCAAAGACAAGTCCTGAAAGTCACTAAGTAGGCAATCCAGCCAATCGCCAAGGATCATCAGTCACTGGAGAAAAATCAACACTATAAAAAAGTTAGCCACGGAGAAAAACCAACATTTTGGGGAAAAAAGAAAGTATACAGATAACGATAAACTTTCTGGGAGAAAGAGAGAATCGAGGGCAGAGAAAAAGGCTTATGATGATGTAACAGTCTCAGAGAGATTTGAGAGATTACTTCAATCATCAGTCAGGACTACCTATAACAAGAAAGGGTAAATCAGTGCAAAAAGCCGGAGTTCTTATGAATTAAGAGGATGATTGCTGAGTTTAAAAATCAACAGGGACCCAATTATAACCACTCTTTACAAAAATTATAAATAGGTTTCCACAGGATGATGTGGACAGAATCTGCTACCATACAGAACAAATGGACAAAAAGACACGGGGAATGTGAGAGACAACTTAAAAGCTTTGTGAATTTAATGCAAGAAATGAACAGAAGATAAGGGAAAATGGAGATAATCTGGAAGGGACAAGGGGCTGGTCTGTAAAGTGCGGACAGCGTGCCCTACATAAGACACGCGTAAGGGCAAAGGAAACTGCAGAGAATCTAAACATCATCGTCACCATCATCTTCATCAGATCAAGAATGGTACACGTGCCACTCCTCGACCGACACCGAACCCCTCTCCCTTTGCTGGGGAGGAAAATAAAGGGCTAAGGAGAAGGAGACATAGAAGCATCAGAGAAGCAAGTCTCTCCCTGTAGATTTTTGCTGCCAGGAGGCCAGGTGGAGACAGATGTCAGTAACCCATGTCCTTCTCAGGGTGAAGGGTGTGCTCAGTAAGAGGATCCAGCCTCACATCAGGAGGTACAGACCACAGCTTGAGAGTCTTCCCTTTTGCTAAAATAGCCTCAGTGGCAGTTCTGAACTCCAATCAGCACTCTGAAACTCTCTACTAACCTGGGCGAGGTGGGCTCTAGTGAAGTGCATTTACCTCCTGTGCAAGACTGTGTGTTTTTCCCACTTACTGTGACACATTCCAGAGGCTGCAGTGCCGTGTCCCCATGACAGATTTACATTTAGAAAATAACTGAAATGTCAAAATATTTCTTATGGTGAGAATTAAATTAATTCTGAAGGATTCAAGGAAGGTAGCCTGAAATTTTCCACTGTGCACTCAGCAGAGAGAACAATGGCTCAGCTGACGGCCTCCCCCAGTCCTGACTCCCAGCAGCCGCAGCTGTGGTTGTTTTTCTCACTGTAGGTACAAGGAGGCCACGTCGTTGTTTGTGAGTTTAACTATTTAATTATTCATTCCTGAGTCTGAGACCCTTTTTTCTTCCTTGTTACAAGTTTTTGTTTTTTTTTTTCCCTTAAAATTTTCCAGGTTGCCTTGAAGTAACCACTTCTCCTCACCTCAGGGCACTCGCACCCCTCTCTGTCTTACCAGCTGACCATTTCTGCAGAGGAGCACCCCTTTCTTTGTCTTACCAGCTGACCATTTCTGCAAGGGACCGTTGGCATCCTTTCTTCATCCGGGCTCACATCCAGAAGAGGAGCTGGGACACAGCAAAACTCATCTGGCTATTGAGAAAAACAGAGTGCATTTTTACTCAGGCATGTTCTCCCAGGGGTCACTGTGCATTTAATCACGCATTATGCAAATAGTGTGCACGTTCATCCAGACATGGTGAGACACCCAGATACGACTGCCTGTGCACCCAGCACTGCATGTGGGACCTCACCACACACCAGGTGCAGCGACAGACACTGGTCTCTGCGGAAGACACTGTAAATCAACCGCCGGCCCCAAACCCAGTTGCCTGTCTTCCTTAATAGGGTCTTTTTTTTTTTTCAGGAATGTCTGTGTACAATTAGAAAGTATTAATTTCCCAGGCTCTCTAGTAGCTAAGAGTGATGATATAATGTTTCCAGACCATGAGAGGTAACTGGAATTCTACCAAGTAAGATTTCTGGGAAATTGAAGTCAGAGACAGTCAGGAGGTACAAGTACCCGGAGCTGCCAGGAACAGGGATGTGGTTGTCAGGAGTGGCCCTGCCCCCTCGGTAAGCAGAAGGATGAAGGCCATTCATGAAAGACACAATACAAGACGGAAGGAAGCTGGATCTATGCTAAAGCTAAGGAACACCTTTCAGTTTCCTCATTTGTACTTGTATAACTCCTGGGTTTTCTGTGCCATGCAGTCAAGCATACATATGTGATATAATCATGTTTGTTTTTAAAAAAGGACTCTATGCCTATATTTATACAGTTAATTGTGAGTTAGTCCCACTTTTAACTGTTTATCAATTATGAAATTGAAAATAGATTCAGTTGACTATTTTGCTCAGTGAAATGTATTACTGGACGTAATATCTGATTCACAGCTTCTGAATATTAGAAAAATTCTGTTTGGGCTCATGATGAAATGGATTTGAGATCTTGCACTATGTATCCAAAGGCTGACTTTGTATCTGTGATTTAGTATATAAGAGTTCTACTAAAACAAGGCTTAAATAGTCTTTTAGAATAGAATTTCACTGAAAATTATATTTATTGACTAGTCAATTAAATCACAAAATTTTATTTGGGCCCATAGAAATACTCCTGTTTTTCCTTGTTTGTCCATATATTCTAAATTTCCATTAAAGACTGTGTATTACTTTTATAATAAGGAAAAAAAACCACATTTTTTGGAAGAAACACATACTACTGAGAAATTGACATAAGAAACTTGGATCAAGATGACATATTCTCCTGCTCTTGCAAATTACTCAACATGTCAGAGATACTTTTCTCAACGAGTAGATCTAGAAACCACGAAACTTTTCCATTAGCAGAACAGAAATTGCTGGATGTTCCCGGAAGATAAAAAGCAAGCAAGAATGGTTTGATAAGGGTAGAGAAAAACTTGGGCCTAAAAAAAAGGTACAAGAGAAAAATGTGTGGAAGGTCAATGCTGATCGAGAAAAAGCACATCTCCAGGATGAAAATTTAATGAGCAGGAAGGCATCACCTAATTCAGAAGACAACAGCTGTTTAGGAGAAGAGCAAGCAGCAGCTAAATGTATTCAGGATTCAACTTAACTGTCCCCGTGGTGACAGACTGACCATCTTCTTCCACCTGCGACCACTCGGCCTGCCTCACTCCCCATCGTCTCTAAAGCTGGACCTCCAGCAGTAAGACTGGGTGGAGAGACGAGGGAAGTGCACAGGAGGAAGGCCCCAGGCCACTCCCCTGACCCACCAGGAATGTAGTCATCTCTCTGCCTTTGCTGGAGTTAAATATTGAACAGTTTACTGCACTTACATGCTGTGGAAAAATAAGACTGTTCATAACACTTAAGCCCCAGTGGGAAAGTGCCCACATTATACTTTCCTTCAGGGTCCAAGTGAAAGGAGAAGCACTGTTTCTATGTGGCTATAGTGAAAAGTTTTAGGAAACCTAGAAAGGCTAGTTATGCATTTTTCTTGAGTAGCTGGGGGATTCAAGAGAAGCTACAGACACTTCTATATTTTGCAGTTTGCCAGGGAAGACGAATTGGTGATTTTGAACTCCGATGCTGCAGAAGACTCTTGAGAGTCCCTTGGACTGCATGATCAAACCAGTCAATCCTCAAGGAAATCAACCCTGAATATTCACTGGAAGGACTGATGCTGAAACTCCAATACTTTGGCCACCTGATGCGCACAGCCAACTCACTGGAAAAGACCCTGATGCTGGGAAAGGCTGAAGGCAAAAGGCGAAGGGGGCAGCAGAAGATGAGATGGTCAGACACCACAACCAACTCAAGGGACATGAACTGGAGCAAACTCTGGGAGACGGTGAAGGACAGGGGAGCCTGGCGTGCTGCAGTCCACGGGGTCACAAACAGTCAGACACGACTGAACAACAGCAAGGGAAAACAAAAAATCTTAGTCTGAAGTAGCCAGAAACAGAAATGGGGAAAGAATGCATGTAGGCCAAGTTCTTAGTACTCGCTAAGATGATCTGGGCGATAATTGGAAAATGACGCTGGAAATTTAAACCCGAAGGGCAAACCTTTCCTTTGATAGGCATCTAGTCCAGGACTTGTGTGTATGGAGCCTGGCCTCAAGTTGTAGGCATTGCCTGTACCCAGTTCCAGCTGAGGACAATCTCACCTTCTAGGAAGACACAGGTTTCAACCAGGCTGAAAGTTCAAACAGAACAGAACTCAGAATGCTATAACTCATTATACATGGCAGAAGATTCTAGAACTGTGATCAATATACTGGCTATAAGCCATATGTGACAATTTAGGTTTAAATCAATTATGATTAAACAGTTAAAATTTTCATTCCTTACTTACAACTAGCTACGTTTCAAGTGCTGATGCCACATGTGGCTGGGGCTATCACACTGGAGAGCACAGAAATGGGTCGTTTCCACTACTTTAGACCATTCTAAGAGTTGGATAAAGAAGGCTGAGTGCCAAAGAACTGATGCTTTCCAACTGTGGTGCTGGAGAAGATTCTTGAGGTTCCCTTGGACAGCAAGGAGATCAAACCATTCAATCCTAAAGGAAATCAACCCTGAATATTCATTGGAAGGACTGATGCTGAAGCTCCAATACTTTGGCCACCTGATGCGAAGAGCTAACTCATTGGAAAAGACCCTGATGCTGGGAAAGATTGACGGCCGGAGCAAAAAGGGATGACAGAAGATGAAATGGTTGGATGGCCTCAACAACTCAATGGACATAAGTTTGAACAAACTCCAGGAGATAGTGAAGGACAGGGAAGCCTGGCGTGCTGCAGTCTATGGGGTTGCAAAGAGTTGGACGTGACTGAGAGACTCAACAACAACAACAAAGACAGGTCTAAAGGCCAGGATTCTTCTGGGATGTTGTAAACACACAGGCAAGGCTTAACTGTAGACGTGAGCTGCTCTGGCAACACCCAACTCTGGTTAATGTATCTAAGAGAAGACCTGACTGACACACAACCTAAAGTAACTCAAATTAGAGACTGTTTTCATTTACGTCAGCTACCCAGTATCCACGCAGAAGTGCGCCAGCTGTGACGGACTGCGCAGAAGTGTGTCCAAGAGGAGCTACCCCTCACTCAAGGTCAGGGGCGGCAGCTGAGAGGAGCAACCCCACGTCCAAGGAGCAGTGGCTGCGCGGAGGGCAGAGAGGAGCTACTCCACGTTCAAGGTCAGGAGGGGCGGCGGTGAGGAGATACCCCTCGTCCAAGGTAAGGAGCAGCAGCTGAGCTTTGCTGGAGCAGCCCTGAAGAGATACCCCACGTCCAAGGTAAGAGAAACCCAAGTAAGATTGTAGGTGTTGTGAGAGGGCATCAGAGGGCAGACATACTGAAACAATAATCACAGAAAAACTAGTAAATCTAATCACACAGACCACAGCCTTGTCTAACTCAATGAAACTAAGCCATAACTGTGGTGCCACCCAAGATGGGTGGGTCATGGTGGAGAAGTCTGACAGAATGTGGTCCACTGGAGAAAGGAATGGCAAACCACTTCAGTATTCTTGCCTTGAGAACCCCATGAACAGTATGAAAAGGCAAAATGATAGGATACTGAAAGGGGAACTCCTCAGGTCAGTAGGTGCCCAATATGCTACTGAAGATCACTGGAGAGATAACTCCAGAAAGAATGAAAGGATGGAGCCAAAGCAAAAACAATACCCAATTGAGGATGTGACTGGTGATAGAAGCAAGGTTTGATGCTGTAAAGAGCAATATTACATAGGAACCTGGAATGTTAGGTCCATGAATCAAGGCAAATTGGAAGTGCTCAAACAGGAGATGGCAAGAAATGCAAAAAAGCAAAATGGTTGTCTGAGGATGCCTTACAAATAGATGTGAAAAGAAGAGAAGTGAAAACCAAAGGAGTAAAGGAAAGATATAAGCATCTGAATGCAGAGTTCCAAAGAATAGCAAGGAGAGATAAGAAAGCCTTCCTCAGCGATCAATGCAAACAAATAGAGGAAAACAACAGAATGGGAAAGACTAGGGATCTCTCATTGGAAAAGACCGTGATGCTGGGAGGGATTTAGGGCAGGAGGAGAAGGGTATGACAGAGGATGAGATGGCTGGATGGCATCGCCGACTCGATGCACATGAGTTTGAGTGAACTCTGGGAATTGGTGATGAACAGGGAGGCCTGGTGTGCTGTGATTCATGGGGTCTCAAAGAGTCGGACATGACTGAGCGACTGAACTGAACTGAACTGACCCAATATCCTTGATGTTTTAATTTATGTCATTATTGAGATCACAATTAAGCAGAAAAGAAACCTAAATCAAAGTGATTAACTAACTGGCCTTAGTCAACTTTATCTGTGCCTGCAGCGGAATATAAAGTTCCCTTTTCCTATATATGAATCTTAGGTCCATGAATCCTTCTGCATAGAACGTGATATAAAAATTGCACAGAGGGACTTCCTTAGTGGTCCAGGGGTTAAGAATCCACCTTCCAAAGCAGGGAAGGTGGGTTCGATCCCTGGGTGGGAAACTAAAATCCCACATACTATGGGGCAATTAAGCCCATGAGCCGCAACTACTGAGCCCCGTGCGCCTCAGCTAGAGAAGAAGGCCATGCACTGCAACTCAGAGTTACATGCTGTGACTCAGACCCAACAGAGCCAAAAATAAGTAATAAAGAAATATTTTTTAAAAAAAGAATTGCAGAGGACGTATCCATTAATTATCTCTTGCATCAATGATGCAATAAATGGATGAATGAAGTAGATCAGAGCTAGCACTGAAACGACTGCAGAAATAGGAAGACGTGACTCACAGCCTTGCAAGTAAAACTGTGGCCCAGGAACTGCCAAGGGTGAGGTGGAATTTCAACCAGCCATGGCTCAGAAAACATGTGAGGCTCCCCTGATGTTTTTTGAATCATTCTCTGGCTCACTTGATTAATGCTGTATCTCACTTTTTACCATTTTAATTTCTTTGAACATAAAGGGTACCCTAACCACTCTCCCATTCCCACCCCCAGTTAAAGCAAACCACCCAGACATGCTCATGAGACTTGGGCCCACTTCTTCAGGAGTGTGTTGCCTGTCCACAGAGCTTCCAGTCAGCACTCAGATTTAAGTAAAGGCTCCCTGGAACCCATCCACAAAGATGTGCTCCATTACCAAAGAAGTTATCCTCCAGCTTCAAAAGGGAATAAATTTTGTGTGCAGGGAACCTGCTGCATGGGGAATAAGAAATAGTCACTTAAGTTTATAAAATCTTGCATGGTGCTATCTGCTTCAGTTTTCTCTTTTAAAGCTAGAGGATGACTATGAACTTTCCTGATATTTTTTCCATATTCTCCTCTGCTCCCCTAATCATACCTTTCGAGCCCTGTCCATTACTTACAGGAGATTCGCTGGTTCCGAAGATGTCTCTGACATCCCTGACAGACTGCTTGTTCTTTTTCCTCAAGGTTTGTGTGTAAGTATTGTATCTCTTCTTCACTGCAGCTGCCTGGGTTCGAGTCAAAGTAGAGAGCAAGGCTTTGCCATCTTCCTCCTCATCACCCGAGATCAGGGTTGATAAACCGACATCTTGCAACCACTCTGCTTCAAGTTCTCCTTCTGTAAAACGAAGTTGCCAAAAGAAGGTGAGAATATTCTGTGATTGGATGATGTGTATATCTGTAAGTCTGTACACATCAGTGAATAAGAAATATCAGTAAACAATATTAACAAGACCATCCTGGACCCTGAGGACATTATGCCAAGTGAAGTAAGTGAGACTGAGAAAGACAAACACCAAACACCAGATGATCTCATTACATGTGGAGTTTAAGAACAAAATGAAGTAAAAAGCCCAAGTACATAAATACGGAGAATAGACGTGTGCTTAGCAGAGGCAAGGGGTCGGGGTGGGCAAGATGGGTAACGGTGGTCAAAAGGTACACACTCCAGTTAGAAAATAAGTAAGTCATGAGGATGTAACGCACAGCATGGTGACTTTATTTAATAACATTCTATTGCGTATTTGAAAATTGTTAGGAGAGTAGGACCTTGAAAGTTCTTACCACAAGAAAAACAATTTTGTAACAATGTGTGACAATGGATATTAACTACACTTACTTTGGTGACTGTTTCACAACTGTATATGTATTCAAATATCTAATCATTATGTTGTATACCAGAAACTAATACAATGGGAATAGAAGGCTATTGATGAAGAACATCTATAAAAAGTTAACAGTTACAACCATTTTTTGTGGTGAATATTGAACCCTTCCCCTGCAAAACCGGGATCACAGCAAGGATATAAACTGTCATTACTTACTTTCATTCAACTTATATGGAGGCCTTACCAGAATGATAAGGCAAGATTAAAAAAATAAAAACATAGAAGTCAGAAAGGAAAGAGTAAAACCGTCTCTATTCCCCCCAAAATCTCTTTGTTTATTTAGAAAATCCTAAGACATTTAGTAGGAGTAGGCAATGGCACCCCACTCCAGTACTTTTGCCTAGAAAATCCCATGGACGGAGGAGCCTGATAGGCTGCAGTCCATGGGGTGGCTACAGTCGGACAAGACTGAGCGACTTCACTTTCACTTTTCACTTTCATGCATTGGAGAAGGAAATGGCAACCCACTCCAGTGTTCTCGCCTGGAGAATCCCAAGGACGGGAAGTCTGGTGGGCTGCCGTCTATGGGGTCGCACAGAGTCGGACACGACTGAAGCAACGAAGCAGCAAGACATTTAGTAGTAGACAACTACTGGTAAGTGAATTTAGAAAGATAATGAAATATAAGGTCAGGTTACAAAAACCAACTGTACTTTGCACAAGGAGCAAACAATAGAAAAATGAGAGAGGAGCGAGAACAAAAGAGAGACACCCATTTACAAGATCCCACCAGGACTTTCCTGGTGATCCCGTGGTTAAGAATCCACCTGCCAATGCAGGGGACACAGGTTTGATCCATAATCTGGGACGATCCCACAAGCTGTGAAGTAACTAAGCCCACGCTCCACAACTACTGAGCCTGTGCTCCAGAGCCCAGGAGCCAGAACCACCGAGAACATGCACCCCAGAGCCTATGCTCTGTCGCAAGAGAAGCTGCTGCAACAAGAAAAGAGCCCCCAGTTACGGAAACTAGAGAAAGCCTATGCGCAGCAATGATGATCCAGGGCAACCAAAAACCAATCAATCAATACCTGCACTTTCAAAAAACAAAAGGTGAAAGATTTATATGATATTAAGAGAAACCAAAGTATAAGCAGAAATAAAATTGCTTCTGCCAATAAAAAATAAATAAACAAAAATTAAAAGACCCCACTAAGAATATGAATAGGCAAGCCACAGATGGTGAGAAAGTATTTGCAATACATACATTTAACAAAAGATGAATATATGATGAATTCATAGAAGGCAATAATAGAAAGATAATTTTTTAAAATAGTTAAAAGATTTTACAAAAGCCAGATATAGGAATGGAGGAGAATAAGCACTAGAAAAAGTGTTTGACATCATTAGTGAAATGTAATTACAACCACAGTGAGATACCTCCACATGTCGCTAGAACCATTCATGTCAACAAGTCTTAAAGCATCAAAATGTTCAAGGACTGAAGCAACTAGACTTGTCAGACACTGAAGGGAGGAATGTGAAACGGTACAGCTACATTGGAAAAAGAGTGGCAGTTTCTTATGTACATAATTACACATATTCTATGAAAAATGTATACATCCAAGAGAAATAATACATCCCCACCAAAAGACTTCCACAAAACTGTTCACAGCAGCCTTATTCATAATGGCCAAAGCTGTTAACAACCCACAAGTTCACTAAGAGTTAAATGGACAGACAAATTGTGGCATATTCATACAACGGAATATTGCCATTATGGGTTGAACTGAGTCCCTGGAAGATACATGGAAGTTCTAACCACCAATTCGGGTGAATGTAAACTTCTTTGGAAATAGAGTCTTTGAGGTGTAATGAGGATCTGAGCTGAAATGAGGTCATACTGGAGTAGAGTGGGTCCTTTATCCGATATCTCTCTCTAGTTGCTCCATCAACTCTTTGCGACCCTGTGGGCTGTAGCCTGCCAGGCCCCTCTGTCCATGGGATTCTCCAAGCAATTATACAGGAGTGGGGAGCAATTCCCTTCTCCAGGGGATCTTCTCAACCCAGGGATCAAACCTGCATCTCCTGCATTGCAGGTAAATTCTTTACTGTCTAAGCCCCAGGGAAGCCCTTATCCGATATAGCTAGTGTCTTTATAAGAAAAAGAGAAGGAACATGGACAACAACGCAGAGAACAGGCTATGTGACCACAGAGGCAGAATGGCATGTACTGTCGACAAGCCAAGGAACAGCAAGGGTTGCTGGGAACACCAGAAACTAGGAGAAAGACATGGAACAGGCTCTTCCCTACAATCTTCAGAGAGCAGAGGGCCCTGCTGACCCCTTGATGTTGGACTTCTAGTCTCCAGACCCCAAGAGAACAAATTTCTTTTGTTTTAAATCACCTAGCTTTGTGGAACTTTGTTACAGCAGGCCTTGGAGACTGATGCAAACTATCCCATGATAATAAGCAGTGAAACATTAATACACAGAAGGAATCTCAAAAATACAATATTTGGCAAAAGAAGCCAAACCCCAAACTGATCTATGCCGCAGAAATAACAGAACTGTATTTGTCTCTGGCCAGGGACAGCAAGTCACGAGAATGATGAGACTGGGAAAAACCACGAGGAAATTTTCTGAGTGGACTGGAATGTTATTTCGATTAGTATGCGGTTACAAGGTAGCATTTGTCAAACCTCATTGAACTGCACACTTAAGATCTGGGCATATACTTCAAGAGACAAAATATCAGTAAAATAAAATTTACACTCTAGTTAGCTTTTTGTAGACGTTTCTGTTGGTAAACCTTGAAGATGTTTTTTGCATGCTCTAGGCTGGAGCAAATGAAAAAATATATACATTGAAGAAAGAATGAACCAGGTTTCTCACTCTTGGAGAAGGGAGTTATAAATATAGAGAAAGGGGAGACAACAACAAACTTTGTTGGATTGGAATCGGAAGTTTTCAGTAAGAGCTCACGATTTTTAATACGGATAGCGAGCTAGCTGCTGCTGCTGCTGCAAAGTCACGTCAGTCGTGTCCGACTCTGTGCGACCCCATAGATGGCAGCCCACCAGGCTCCCCTATCCCTGGGATTCTCCAGGCAAGAACACTGGAGTGGGTTGCCATTTCCTTCTCCGATGCATGAAAGTGAAAAGTGAAAGTGAAGTCGCTCAGTCGTGTCTGACTCCTAGGGACCCCATGGACTGCAGCGCACCAGGCTCCTCTGTCCATGGGAGAGTACTGGAGGCAAAAGTACTGGAGTGGAGTGCCCTTGCCTTCTACCAGTGAGCTAGCTAGTGAGATGGAAGAAGTGGGGAACAAGAGGCACTTTTCTTTATGTATCTTTCTGAATCTGAAAAGGCAAAATGTAAGGACATAAGCAAATAGCGTAAAAATAGCCTTCTCTGAAGGAGGATGGTTCCCTTAACTAGATTCTCATTAAATGTGTGGTGGGCTTTATTTCTAATTCTAAATGAAATATCCTAATTGTGGTAGACCCAAACTATTTTTCTTCAGATCTAAGAAGGATAGACTTGGAGAAAAGAACAATAATTTTTTTTAACGTTTTAGTTTATCTTGATAGTTGTTTTGAGGTTAGTCACTGGCTAATGGAAACATTCATAGATAGCTACTTACTCAACTACCTTCAATTTTTCTTTGCTTTTTTTTTTTTTTCTGTTTCTTTTGGCCACACTGCAGGGCATTCAGGATCTTAGTTTCCCAACAAGGGATCAAACCCAAGACCCCTAAAGAGGAGTCTTGACCAGTGGACTACCAGGGAAGTCCCAAACTACCTTCAGTTTTTCTTACACATTTACTTGTGGATAGGTAGTACCTGAAGAAGATAACCCATGTGTTTTTTTTAACTTTTTACTTTGTACTGTGAAAGTCACTTAGTCGTGTCTGACTCTTTGTAACCCCATGGACTATATAGACTGCCAGGCTCCTCTGTCTATAGAATTCTCCAGGCAAGAATATTGGAGTGGGTAGCCTATCCCTTCTCTAAGGGATCTTCCCAACACAGGGATCAAACCCAGGTCTCCCGCATTACAGGATTCTTTTCCATCCGAGTCACCAGGGAAGCCAATTTTGTACTGGAATATAGCCAATTCGGAGAAGGCAATGGCACCCAACTCCAGCACTCTTGCCTGGAAAATCCCATGGACGGAGGAGCCTGGTGGGCTGTAGTCAATGGGGTCGCGAAGAGTCGGACACGACTGAGCAACTTCCCTTTCACTTTTCAACTTTCCTGCATCGGAGAAGGAAGTGGCAACCCACTCCAGTGTTCTTGCCTGGAGAATCCCAGGGACGGTGGAGCCTGGTGGGCTGCTGTCTATGGGGTCGCACAAGAGTCGGACACGACTGAAGCGACTTAGCAGCAATAGCAGCAGCATAGCCAATTAACAATGTTGTAACAGTTTCAGGTAGATAGTGAAGGGACTCAGTCATGCACAGCCATGTATTCATTCTTCCCCAAACCCCCCTCCCATCCAGGCTGCCACATAACATTGAGTAGAGTTCCCTGTGCTATAAAGTAGGTCCTCTTTGTCCCATGCTTTTAATCTCAGGTGAGTAATTTTGCTCTTTTAGAAAATTAAGGGCAATAAAGATTGAGGGCAGGAGGAGAAGAGGGTAACAGAGGACAAGATGGTTGTGTGGGCTCATGGATTCAATGGACATGAGTTTGAGCAAATTCCAGGCGATAGGGAAGGACAGGGAAGCCTGGCATGCTGCAGTCCATGGGTGGCAAAGAGTTGGACACGACTAAGAGACTAAACAACAACAAATACTTTTTTGGTTCCTCAATCTTCTTGTTTAATTTCACTGGAAACTAGTATAACCGACCTATCTGACATGGCATTTATCTTGTGAAGTGCAGATTATTCATTCTCTAAATACATTAATACTAGTAAGTGCTTCAAAGTCAAATATTTCTTTTCTCCAGAATTATGCTGGCAATTTTTTTTTTGTATCTTTCTTTGGTAATTAATAGTCAAGTATGCAGATGTAAAAACCTCAAATTTAGAATACTCAATCTGCTAGACGATCATGATTCCAACCCACAGCCAGGTACAGCCTCCCTAAATGGTGACATGTTAGGGATCAACCTGGATGGTTGACAGCCCCCCTTCAGGTTGTGTCACCTGCTGAGAAGCCACCCTGAGCCAGACCAGCAGATACAAACCAGCGGGAGTGGGAAGCTGGTATGCCAAAATCTATCGATTCACTAGTTAGGCTACTCATGGAATGACGTCTACCTGCCAACAGAACAAGAGAGCATGTAAAAGGCCGCACAGTGGGGACCAATCTGGCATCTCACCGTCCAGGGGCTTGGCCTCGGCAGGCGTCTGTTCCTCCTGAGCCCTGAGGCTGGTCTCTTTGATGCTTTCTATTTCCCGCCAGAAATCCTCCATGGAGGCGCTGTCTACGGAGGCTTGAGAGTTGGAGCGGCTGAACGCCGGGGACTGAAGGGACTCATTGGAGAGCATCCTGTTGATTCTTCGGCAGCGAGGGATGGACTTTCTGAGGAAAGAAAAGTATTAAATATCGGTCAACGGAAATCAGTGTTCCATGTTATGAACCACACACAAGTTTGAAACTAATGGAGAGAAGGAGTTAGTGTGACGGAGAGAGGTTTGAGGGAGTAACCTCTAGTCAGGTGGTCCCATCCTTTCATCCTCTCTAATTCACAACGACTTTGTGGCCATGTGGGAATTATCACAAAAATACTTTCTATGACTGTTACACACTCATAAAGAAGTTGCTTATATTAATCAAAACACATATAGTAAAAGTTAGCTTCTATAAATGTCAGAAGAGTGGGGGGAAAAAAAAAAAAAGCCGGCTGTGCTTGGAATCCTAGATTTCTCAATCACCTTTAGGAGAAATTTCCAGAATTTGATCACTGATCCTGAGACTGTACCTGACTAGAAGCAGTTCTAAGTTTACACTGAGTTAGCCAACTTATTTTCAAAACTCAGAGCATTCCAGAAAAATGTAAGATATCCACTTTTTTTATTCTGTGTTGTGTAATAAAAATAATTTAAGGTAGTTTTGTTTGATAACTAGGTCATAAGAGTTCTTCACTGAGTTCTTTATAAGCTTGACAAGACAGACACATTCTAGTGATTGAAATGCATATGAAATCAACACAGGTTATCAAGACAGCTATTGCTTCCTATATTATTTTTTAGGCTGTTAAGTCTTTCCCTTTTGCATCAAGACCAATACTGAAAACCATTAGCAAATTCATAGAATTATAAGCCATCTACTTCTTGAAACCGTAATCGATTACCACTGCTCACAAAGCCTACTTCCCTCTATACATTGTTCAGAAAAAATATATAGATGCCCGAAACTTTCTCTACTTATAGACTTTTGGCGGGGAGAAGGAAATGGCAACCCACTCCAGTATTCTTACCTGGAAAATCCCATGGACAGAGGACCCTGACGGACTACCAAAACTAAGAGATTTTTTTAGGTTTATTCTTTAAAAATGAGTATGACTGACATAAAAAATTTACAGTCTTAACAGAAGACACAGACTAAGTTTTTAAAATTTATAAGATGGTGTATTATAAGGATAAAAGTTTAAGTAAGATACAATTTATAAAGCAGAAACTGAAGGTCTTTCCCATCTGTATCACATCATATTGTTCTATGAGATGCTTTGTTTTCGTGCCACTCAAAATCATGTCATAGATATCTTTTCCATGCCAACACAGACATACCATCTCAATGGCTGCATGGAACAGAATAATTTATCTTAGAAATTAAGCAAACATGCAGATATACCTCAGCACTGCAAATATGTGAAGAAGTGAGAAATCTGGGAACTATTAAGTGAATCTTAGAAGATAAGGAACATATGTATTTAGGATTAACAAGGACTGTTTTCATTTACTACAGTTTCTTACTCATGCAAAGGGAATACTGGTGGAATCTCAGAGAAGAGATCATCATAAACTGCTGAGAGCAGGGCGATTAGATGTGCAATGCAGGTCATGAACATCTGCGTAACACACTGGTCTCATCTGAGACAACCCACCCCAAAAATCCTTTAATTGCAACGGTCAACTGTTTTTTTTGGCAAAGAAGTCAGACAGCATTTTTGGGATAAGCACATTTGGAAGGGTTCTCGCTTGTTTGGTGAGGGATCCGAATACTTCCCCTTCACCCCAGGGTAGAGTAGGGACCGTGACCTTCCAGTCCTGAAGTATTACATAACTGCAACGTTCCGGCTCATCCAACACTTTGAGGAGACTTACAGCTTCATACCTCACCATATTAGGATAAACAGAGCTTCAGCTTCATCAGCTGTTGGTAATTTTTTACTCCAAAACAATACCAGGAAAACATTATATGGAAAACAGAATGAGACCGTTACACAGCACTATATAGCAACTTATGTTGGGAAAACACCATGAGGTTTAAAATTAGATTTTCAGTGGATGGTTAATTACCATAAAGTCAAAGTGCCATTAATAAAAAAAAAATTATTCCATTTCTCCTCCATTATCTTTTAAGAAATACCTTAAACGTAACTAACATGTGAGTGTAATTCTCCTTTCATTCCTTATCATACCACTATTGTCATATATGTTACTTCTTCACGTTTATATCCCACAATAGTTATTATAAAATCCTTATAGTATTTGTCAATCATTTATGAAAACGGTAAGTGAAAATAACTTTTTGTCATCTTTTAAAAACACTGACTTAAAAAATGCTGAACTTTATCAAGCTCACATAAATCAAAAAAAGTCAACAATTTTTAAAAAGTTAAACAAGTAGACTTTTACGTTTATCCTTTCTGATGTGCTTCATCCTCCCTACAAGGCAATGTAGCTATAACAGATCACTCTAATCGGTTTTGCCAACCTCCTCTGGTATTTCTTCAGCATTTCTTGTACTGTGGATATGCTGGCAACAAATTCCCTCATGTTTCCTTCTGATTGTGTCTTTCATTCACTTTCATCTTGGATTCATATGTTTACTGGGCACAGGACTCTAGGCTGGCAGTTTTTATTGTCTTTATAATCCTTTTAAAGCTGTCATTTCATTGTTATCTGTATTCTTGATTCTGATGAAAAATCATTTATAATCCTTGTTGATATTCTTCTACGTATAATGTTTTTCCTCTCTAACTGCTTTTAATACATTTTTTTTCCTTTAGCTTTTGTTTTTAGAAGCTTAATTATGAAATGCCTAGATTGTGATTTTATTTCTATTTATTCTGTATTGTGGCTCAGTTGGTAAAGAATCCACCTGCCATGCGGGAGACCTGGGTTCAGTCCCTGGTTTGGGAGGATCCCCTGGGGAATGGGAAAGGCTACCCACTCCAGTATTGTGGCCTGGAGAATTCCATGGACTATATATATAGTCCACGGGGTCGCAAAGAGTCGGACATGACTGAGCGACTTTCACTATTTTGCTTGAGGTTTGCTGAGCTTCTTGAATCTATGGGTAGATGTATTTCATCAGTTTTGGGGTAGTCTTATCCATTTTTTCTTCAAATATGTTTTCTGTCCAAATTTCTCTCTCTTCTTCTGGAACTCCAACAACAACCATTTGACGTTGTCCCAAGTGTCCTTCACAATATGCTTCGCTTCTCCCCAGCCCTCACCCTTTGTGCTTCAGTTTAGAGAATCTCTACTACCCTGTCTTCAGTTCCCTTCTCTTCTACGTGTTGTGTCCTTATATGTCCACCCTGTGAATGCTTCAATTCCAATACTGCGTTTTTTCATATCAAGAATGTCCAATTGGCTCTTTCTAAAGGTTCTATTTCTCTGTTGACATTATTCACCCTTCCCCCCTTTTGTCTCTCTTCTTTAACAGATTTATTGTTGTCATTTAAAAGTTTTCGTTTCTTAGCGCCAACACCGCTGCTGTCAGTGCATCTGCTAATATTGATCAAAAAACAGTCAATTGCTTATGGGTTATATCCTCCTGTTCGTTTACAAATCTCACAATTATTTTGTCGTATGGCAGACATTATGTTTTAAAGAACTCAAGGACACAGGAATAAATAGTAAGATCCCCAAGAAGAGCAAGCCTTCTGTCTGGTGGCTGAAATGAGGTACAGATCACTCCAATCCATTAAGGAGCTGAAGTGGGTCTGAGCTGAGTTGCAATTTTAACCAGTTTTAGGTTACCGCTGGTTCCAAATGCTTTGAGGAGGAGATTCGCCCTGTGTGTATTACAGGTCCCTCTCTCAAGAGGGCTTTAGGATAAACACCACAGGATTACAGGAATTGCTGTCTACTTTAGAGCCTTTATGAGCAAAATCCCAAGGGAGAGAGTTGTCAGACGTGGAGAACCAGCTCTGCAATTTAAGCCTTGACAGATTCCGGCCTCCGTGCTGTCTCCTCTCCCCATAAAGCCCCTCTGTTGGGCAGGTGTCATCGTCTGCCCAGCAGCGCAGAGACTCCGGGCGAGATACACACAAAGGAAGGAAATGACTTCTGGGCTTTGCTCACTATGAAGATCTCCTCCCTCCTGGAACTGAGCTCCCTTAGACTTCTTTGTGTCCAGAGCTCTCCACTGTAGCTCTTAAAACATATGATTTTACATGCATCCTCTCTTCTGTCCTTGCAACAGTGAGAAAGATAATCAGCCATAACCTAGTGTTCATTCTAACTGGAAGCGGCACTCCCACAGAACACTGTAAAACACATCAGGGATTTTTTAAATGTTGCATTTGCTAACGAACCGCTTGTTCTGTCCAGTCACAAGTTCAGCTGTTTTTAGTGTAGTCCACAGAGCATTTATAAGACATACTTCTTGCTAAGAAATCCTTACTCTGTGGCCTTTACTATTTCTAATTTTATAAAGAATTTCACACAGAACAATTTACTGTCACACACATTCCATCATTTGACCCTTATCTGAACTCCATGAAGTAGTCAAAGCAAGTATTACATGTCTCATCATACAACAGGGACAGGTTATGGAGAGTAAAGTGAAGACACAGTAACTTCCCGCCACGAATACCACAAAATGCAAATTCTTGCCTCTGACTTTGAGGCCGGCATTTCTGTCCCCAGTTGTCTGATTCATCTCACCTTCTATCGCTCTCCCCTGGCATTAGCACCAGGCCTGCTCATCTCTTCTCAGTTCCTCTAAAACAGCCAAGGTCTTCCTGCCCTTAGGGAATTTTCTCTTACTGTTTTTTTCTGCCAGGAACATTCTGTGTCTTTCCACGGCAAGATGCTTCTCGTCACTCAGCTCCTAATGTAAATGTTACCTCCTCAAGACGATTTAGAGAAAAACTCTAAAGCCTAGTGAGTTCAGGTTTGAATGTGGACTCTGCCACTTCCTAGAGCAAGCTCTGAACCTTGAGCAAGCTGCTGAGCCTCTGGGCCTCCATTTCCTAATCTGTAAAATGGAATATGAATCACATACATGCTCTGCATTATTATGAGGATTAACTGAGTAAATATATGTAAATGCATGGCACATATTTAGCTAACTTATTAGCATTCCTAT
Source organism: Bison bison bison (assembly GCF_000754665.1). Classification (NCBI taxonomy): domain Eukaryota; kingdom Metazoa; phylum Chordata; class Mammalia; order Artiodactyla; family Bovidae; genus Bison; species Bison bison. Next base: position 3,715,318 of record NW_011495015.1, read on the forward strand.
GGCTAGGTATATGGTCAGGCTATAAAAGGCACTAAAATGTTACTAGGAATACAATGAAACAAATAAAACTGCACTTAATCAGAACTCATCTCTGATCCAACCCCATTCCCAAGCCTGGTTTCTCCAACTCCTTTAGGTCAGAGTGACCACCTGACACAATTCTGGCCAAGTCACATAAGAAAAGTCTCTTTCCATGGTTTCAGTGTAATCTTTTGTTTTCCTGATTTCACTGCTATCCTTTTCTCTTCCTTCTTCTTTACTGGGATGTAGACAAGATGACTACTGCTTCAGCAGCCATCTTGCAACCATGAGAGAAAGGTTATGAAATCGCACTAATCAGCCTTGATATTATTGAATCTCAGAAATAACCCCAGAGGTTGCCTATTCTCTGGACTTCCAACAATGTGAAAAAAAATAAACTATTTTAAAAAACTACTCTATGTTGTTGTCATTACTATTTGCAGTCCAAATGATTCCTAACTGACATAAGTAGAAGGAATACTTTAATGAGTAATTTGGGGTGGGGTGAGATGAGACACCACCTCCACCCCACTCAGGGGAATATTCAAGTAAGATTAGTCAGTCAGTAATGTGCCTCCTAAAGGAAAGTGGGATTAATACAATGATTTTCCACTTTCAGTTCAGTTCAGTTCAGTCACTCAGTCATGCCCGACTCTTTGCGACCCCATGAACTGCAGCAAGCCAAGCCTCCCTGTCCATCACTAACTTCTGGAACCTACCCAAACTCATGTCCATTGAGTCGGTGATGCCATCCAGCCATCTCACCCTCTGTCATACCCTTCTCCTCCTGCCTCAATCTTTCCCAGCGTCAGGGTCTTTTCAAATGAGTCAGCTCTTCGCATCAGGTGGCTAAAGTATTGGAGTTTCAGCATCAACATCAGTCCTTCCAATGAACACCCAGGACTGATCTCCTTTAGGATGGACTGATTGGATCTCCTTGCAGTCCAAAGGACTCTCAAGAGTCTTCTCCAACACCACAGTTCAAAACCATTAATTCTTCATCACTCAGCTTTGTTTATTGTCCAACTCTCACATCCATACATGACTACTGGAAAAACCATAGCTTTGACTAGACAAACCTTTGTTGGCAAAGTAATGTCTCTGCTTTTTTATATGCTGTCTAGGT
>NW_011495015.1:3716564-3752812 GCF_000754665.1 Bison bison bison
ATGACTACTGGAAAAACCATAGCTTTGACTAGACAAACCTTTGTTGGCAAAGTAATGTCTCTGCTTTTTTATATGCTGTCTAGGTTGGTCGTAACTTTCATTCCAAGGAGTAAGCATCTTCTAATTCCATGGCTACAATCACCATCTGCAGTGATTTTGGAGCCCAGAAAAATAAAGTCTGACACTGTTTCCACTGTTTCCCCATCTATTTGCCATGAAGTGATGGGACTGGATGCCATGATCTTCGTTTTCTGAATGTTGAGCTTTAAGCCAACTTTTTCACTCTCCTCTTTCATCAAGAGGCTTTTTAGTTCCTCTTCACTTTCTGCCATAAGGATGGTGTCATCTGCATATCTGAGGTTATTGATATTTCTCCTGGCAATCTTGATTCTGGCTTGTGCTTCATCCAGCCCAGCATTTCTCATGATGTACTCTGCATTTAAGTTAAATAAGCAGGGTGACAATATACAGCCTTGACGTACTCCTTTTCCTATTTGGACCCAGTCTGTTTTCCACTTTAAGGGTAGCCAAATTATAAGCCTGACCTCATGTCTTGGTCTGGTCTTGATCAGTGCAATCAGTCATGTACGACTTTCTGCAACCCTATAGACATAGCCCACCAGCTTCCTCTGTCCATGGGATTCTCCAGACAAGAATACTGGAGTGGGTAGCCATTCCCTTCTCCAAGGGATCTGCCTAACTCAGGGGTCAAACCCATGTCTCTTGTGTCTCCTGCATTGGCAGGTGGATTCTTTATCACTAGCCACACCTGGAAAGCCCCAGTACACGGTAGAGTTAAACTTCAATCTTGCTGTAGATATCCCTGCCTAGATATACAGGGAATATATCTATGTTGCTCTCAATTCAAACATAATCCAAGAGATTTTAGGAAGAATGTATCAAAAGCAAAGATTTCCTCTTCTCTCTACGAAAGAAGAGGACTGAATTCCCCTTCATCACGGTCACTGAGTGATGCTGGTGGTGGCACAGCCTTGGGAAATCATCTTGGATGCTGACCACGCCGGGGCCTGTGCAGCAGGGCTCCTGCAAGAGAAACCTCTCACTCTCTGGGACAGACGCTGGGCACAGCCAGGGTCATGCAGCTGTCTGCCCTCTCAGCTTCCTGGGGAGGCCACCCAGGATGATAAAGACAGAGGATAAATACCTTGTTTTCAGGCTCTGGCTTCTCAATATCCTTGGATTCTAACATGCTTATAAACAAGCTCAACTTGGACGCCTTGGAGAAAGCACTTGAAAGGCAATGGTGATAAAAAGAAGCTATGGTTTCAGATTAACAGGAGAGAGAGCACAGAGGAGATGCCCGCTCTTTCCCTGGCCCCCGACTCGGTCTCTCGCTATCATTCTGGCAGCCTCTCCTTCGCCGCCTGCCAGCCCCGTTTTCTGTTCTGTTCCCACCTTCCTCCGCTCTCTGAGAGGAGTGAGGAGAAAGCTGATGAAGCCTTTCCCTCAGAAGGTAAACAGGTCTGCCTGAACCTCCCTGTTGGCAGAACGAGATACAGAAAAATGTGTTTGTAGATTAGGGGAGGCTTAAAACAGCAAACAAATCTCAGTCACTCAGCATGGAATATTTGAAATGGTTTTGCAAGCTAGAATTCTTTTTTAACCAACTGAGGTGCAGAGCAGCAATTAAATTCTTATGCAGCTATATATCACTTTTGAGCACAGGCACTGGGCTAGAAATGGGAAAAGTGACAATGAGGAAATAACTTCCAACGATTACACGCTGCACCCCAGTGTTTATGAAGCAAGGGACTCAAATGGGGTCACAGTGGGGAAAGGGGGGCGGGAAAGGAGGAATGAACACATGGAATACAGAGGGTCTGCAGGCAAGGAAACCGTTTCGTATGACACCGTGTTGTTGTAATTGCTGTTCAGTAGATAAATCGTGTCCGACTCTTTGTGACCCCATGGGCTGTAGCCCACCAGGCTCCTCTGTCCACAGAATCCTCCAGGCAAGGATACTAAAGTGGGCTGCCATTTCCTTCTACAGGGGATCTTCCCAACCTAGGGATTGAACCCGTGTCTCCAGCATTGGCAGGTGGATTCTCTACCACTGACCCACCAGGAAAGCCCATACACTTGTCCAAACCCAGAGAATGTAAACTATGGACTTTGGGTGATTATGATGGGTCAATATTGGTTTGTCAATTGTGACAGATGAGCCACTCTGGTGGTGGTGCTGTTAACGGGGGAGGCTGGGCATGTGAGGGGGGCAAGAAGTGTATGGGAAATCTCTGGTACTTCCCCATAATTTTGCTGTAAAACTAAAACCGCTCTAAAAAGATAACATCCTTTTTTAAAGTACTTGGGAATTTCAAAGTAAAGGCAAACTTCAGAAAAAGCAAAAAGAATCAAATTTTCAAAAAGGTCCATGGGTTTAGAAAGAAGGAAAGCTATTTCTATGAAAAGTCACTGGTTGTTCTGAGCAAAGGATAACAATCACAGATGGGAACTGTCATATCTGCTCAAACAATAATCATGTAAACAAGAGACAGGCTGAAATGTGTGCTGTGCAGGCAGAGGAAACCACCGCAGGTGAACGTTCTATTTTCTGTTTTAAAACTAATATGCAGTTTATGAGTTTGAGGTATATATTGAGGTTGAGGTATATACTGATTTTGGTGAAGCTCACTCAATCACACAAGTGACTTCTATCATATTATCTATGAGGATAAGCCACAATTATGAGTGAATAACTAGTTTGGTGATACCTAATCATCCCTCAGAGGCTCTTTTTTTTTTTTTTATTAAATTAGGAGATGTTCAGGAAAGACTCTGTAAAACAGAATGCAAGCAGAAAGCAGCTCTCCCACGTTCTCTAATAGAAATCTATCCTTTATCCATTCAGCGACATGTGTCATCACAAGTCTCCATTGTGCTTCTCAGATTACTATTCTTCACGTAACCTGGGTAAATAAATTTTAAAGGCTGTATTTTTATATCAAGAGTAAGCTACATACATGCAGACGGTACCACTCTAATGGTAGAAAGTGAAGAGGAACCCTCTTGATGAGGGTGAAAGAGAAGAGTGAAAAAGCTATCTTGAAATGCAACATGAAAAAAATACTAAGATCATGGCATCTGGTCCCATCACTTCATGGCAAATAGATGGGGAAAAAGCAATGACAGATTTTATTTTCTTGGGCTCCAAAATCACTGCAGACAGTGACTGCAGCCCTGAAATTAAAAAACACTTGCTTCTTGGCAGGAAAGCAATGACAAATCTAGACAGGGTATTAAAAAACAGAGACATCACTTTGCTGACAAAGGTCTGGCTGAGGCTGAAGCTCCAATACTTCGGCCATCTGATACGAAGAGCCAACTCACTGGAAAAGACCCTGAGTGGGGGAAATTATGTCCCTAGTCAAAGTTTTCATTAAAGAACAAGAGGAGAAGAGGGCAACAGAGGATAAGATGGTTGGGTAGCATCACAGACTCAATGGACATGAATTTGAGCAAACTTTGGAGACAGAAGAAGACAGAGGAGCCTGGCATGCTGCAGTCCCTGGGGTCACAAAGAGTTGGACACGACTTAGCAACCGAACAATAACAACAAAGCTATAGAAACCCCATATCTTTTAGTACCAAACTGCAGAACTACAGTGTACACTTTACTACATACTTTTGAGGAGCCTGCTGTGGCTGTATTGCTATGTCTGACTTTCAAAGTGATTAAACAGATGAGCCCCCCATTCTGGTGTCCTCTGAGGGTCTGCCTTTGTTTTCCAGCTCCCCGTGTGCCTCTCTGTGCTGTGATGATTTGCTGGAACACAACTGGCGACCTCTGTTTCCCCCACATCTCTGGTCTCTGTTTACTGTCATTATTACCCAGCCATTGACACTCAGCGATGAAAGGAGAAAATGTTATTCTACAGCCTCCTTGTGCTGTTTTTCAATTTCTTTTGTCTGTTGCCTCTCTCCAGCTCCAAAAATTCAATAATACCAGGACAGAGGCACACACAGGATCTCTGGGATTATCAGGCAGTCTCTTTGGCTGGTGTCCCACCCAGTCATTCTCCACATGGATGGGCCTTAAAGAGCTCTATGGTTCTTCCTGACAAGGCTTTCCCTGAAGTAGAATTGGCCTTCTTTCTCGTGGGGCCCTGGAACCAGCTCAGCTTTAACCTGTTTGGTATAGAATGAAAAGCAGAACATAAATCCAATGTATTACATTCTGATGGGAGTGACTGGCCTCTGGATAAATAATTACTAACATTCTTAGATTTCTCTCCTTTCACAGTATACTTTTCTACACTCAGACTCACATCATGATGGCTTTCATGCCACAAGGTCCATTTGAACAATTACTGTTTGGTGTTACACTTGTTTTCACCTTCTAACTTTAAGACGACTGTTTCCTAACTTCCCTACAAACAGCTTTGAATTGGAGAGGCATTAGTAGGGTTTCCAATGAAACAGAGAATCCAAGGATTTGAAAGCTGAGAGGAATCTGAGAAATGCCAATAAAACACCACATTTTATAGATAAGAAAAATGAAGCTCAGTGAGCTCAAGTAACTTCTCCAAAATCACACAGCTAATTACTGAGAACTACAAGGACAGGGAAGCATGGTGTGCTTCATGGGGTTGCAAAGAGCCAGACACGACTTCGCGACCGAACAACAAGAACTACACACCTGGCCTCCTGATGCCTCATTCCATGCTCCTTCCCCCGTGACCATGAGTCTACTAATTCATTTACACTTTATTCTTTACTCACTCACCAAATTAAAACAAAATAAAGCTGCACACTTTCACACTGGAGATTATCCTCTGTGTCCCCTTAATGTATTCCTGAAACAGCACATGATAAAATCGGTGGATTATATTTTTGTCATAAAAATGTTGGAAATTATGTCCCTAGTCAAAGTTTTCATTAAAGAACAAATAGACCTATATGCAAAAGTGTCCCACAAAATAAAGATTAAAAAAAAAAAAAAAGGCAAGTTTCTCTAAAAGTTCACTATGAATATTGACAAGTATAGCAGACCAAATACACTAAGATGTATATAAAATATCGACAGTTAACACACATTAAATACATCTGCTATATAGCCAATAGAAAAGGGATATATTAGCAGTATTAAACATAAGTCACATTTTAAATTATCTATTGATTGGTATATTAGAATACATTAGACTTTATTGAAGAGTCAATAATTTATTCTATTTTAAAACTATCCAAGGAAGTAGAAGCTAAGACTGCCATTTAACTCAGATTTCCTCATGGCATGTAGAGACAATTTCCGAGTACCCTAGCCAGGTTGAGCTACAATAAATTGTACAGTCACACTTTTATTATGATCACCATTAGCAATCATCACCACCAGTCATCCAGCTGAAGGCATTTTGGATTAGCTCTCTACCTCATCCTGTCCAATTTACTCAAGACACTGTTCATCATCAGATAAATTCCTTGAGCAGATCCAAGAGCCAGCAGTCAGAGCACTTCACACTCTCTAAACGCTGTAAAAACAACTGTCAGGACAAGGGTCCTCAGAGCCCTCTCACAGGATGACAGGCACAGGCCTGTAACCTGAATGCCCATGTTAAACATGAGCTTTGGAAAGACAAGAGCTGTTATGGTCTCACTTCCATACTGGCTGGCCTGTGGTGAGCTTCATGTGGTGGGGCTCTCGTAGCCAATACCTCTAAAGCTGGCGATGAAGGCCCTCAGCCGTTCAGTATGTAATCCCTGACAGCAGACAAGGCAACTACACGTCCGCGATCAATACTTCAGGCCACTGGGGTTGGACAGGGATTTCAACATCCGTCATCTTAACCAGGTGAAGCTTTTCCTTTCCAAGAGGAGTACACCAGCCAGGAAGCTTTCCCTCCTCGAAGGCTTACTTACTATTCACTCACTTTCTAAGAACAGTACCTTCTTTCTTTACCACTGACTGGGATTAATTATGATAGTCAATAATCTTCTGAACAGACTCTGTTATGAGCAAATCCACCAAGCTTTCATCCCCTTAAAAAGAATTACAAATGACACAAAGGAATTAGGTCTTGCATTTCACTGTATCTTTTCATTTCTTTTAAAAAGAAGCTGCCACTTAATATTTTGGCTTTTATTTTCTTTGTTGAATGGGCAAGAGAGTTTTCATTTCTGCTTCCAATTTCCATGCAAAAGCTCTTGTGTGTGTGTGTGTGTGTGTGTGTGTGTGTGTGTAGTCTCTCAGTTGTGTCCAACTCTTCACAACCCCATGGACTATACTTGTAGCCCACTAGGCTCCTCTGTCCATGAGATTCTCCAGGCAAGAATACTGGAGTGGGTAGTCATTCCCTTCTCCAGAGGATCTTTCTGACTCAGGGATGGAACCCAGGTCTCCTGCATTGCAGGTAGATTCTTTACTGTCTGAGCCACCAGGGAAGCCCTGCAAAACTCTTACAATAAAGCAAAAATTACCCAGCTTTTGCTTAATAGGTTATTTGTATTTCAGAAGAGCTATAAAATTGAAGTCTACCAGGGTACCTGCTGTCCCATAAAGCATCTATGTATGGACATAAAAAAGGCTATCTTCTCAGGGGAAAGCGGTTTGCCTAACGGAGGAAGGCTGAACCTCCGCCTCACTTGATCCCTAGATTTTCTTATTCAATAAACAACTGATACAACTCCATTTACTGTCTGAAGTCTATTTAATCTCTGAAGTCTATTAAATGACTCAAACTTTCCCATTTGTTTCCAGTATACAATTCTTCGAGGAAAATGCCAGTGTCCACTCAAACCTTTAAAATCATAAATTCAACAAAAATATTAGCTTTCTTAAGTGTTTCTAAATGTGGACTTACATTATTTCATTGAGGAAAAATGAATTAATTATGGTATGGTTGTGAGTATTAGTTATAGTTAATAGGACTTGGACATGGATTTGAAGCTTCAATACTTTAAGATGTCAATTCTCCTCAAATTGATCTATAGACTTAGTGCAATCTCAATCAAAATTAAAGTCAGATTTCTCTGTAGAAATTGACAGGCTTTCTAAAGTTCACATGGGAATACAGAAAACCTAAAATAGCCAAAAGAACTATGGGAAAAGGGAAATCAGAACAGTTGTTACCTAAATTCAAGATCTGTAGAACTCCAGTGAAACATAGCATTATCATCAAATAGGCACACAGATCAATGAAACAGAACAGAGTCCAAAAATAAACCCACAAACATAATGTCAACCCATTTTCAGCACAGGTGCAGAGGGATTCAACAGGGAAAGAATAATTTTTTCAACAAATAGTGCTGGAACAAACAAGAACCATAATCAAAACAAAATATAAATAAAAACAAAACCAGAAACAACTTCTACGCTATATACAAAAAATTAACTTAAAGTGGGTCATAGAGCTAAATGGGAAACCCAAAAGTATTAGAAACTATTATGCTTCTAGAAGAAAACATAAGAGAAAACCTTTGTGACTTGGGTTAGGTGAAGATTTCAAAGAGGTCACAAAAAGCATGATTCATAAAATAAAACTGGAGTTAAAATGTGCTCTTCAACTATACCACTAAAAAAAGAGAATAAAAAGATATATACGACAAGAAAATATTTGCAAATCACATGTCTGATAAGGTACTTGTATCAAGAATATTTAAAGATTTTCAAAATTCATTAATAATAATAAACAACTGAATTTTTTAACTAGGGTAAAGATTTGAACACTTTACCAAAAAAGGAAATTTTACACAACATTAAGAGAAAAATGAGATTTTATTTTCTCCCCCAAATATCCTCTCCCATCCAGGTTGCCACATCACAATAGGCAGAGTTCCATACGCTATACAACAGGTCCTTGTTGGTGATCCATTTTAAATATAGTAGTGTGTACATGACCCATCCCAAACTCCCTAACTATCCTTTCCCCCGACAGCCATAAGTTCATTCTCTAAGTCTGTGAGTCTCTGCTTTGCAAGTTCATTTGTATCATTTCTTTTTCCACATACAAGGGATGTCATATGGTATTTCTCCTTCTCTGTCGGACTTACTTCACCGAGTATGACACTCTCTAGGTTCATCTATGTTGCTGCAAAGGGAAAATGAGATGTTTTACAGACTGACTGACATAATACTATCTCTGATAGTGTCTGATATTGTCCCTGATCTTACCAGATGAAAATTATCTGCCAACATATGCCACTTACTTTCTTGTGTTACACTGACTTGAAGATAGGACTCACTTCAACTATTAGATTTTAAACTTGAAATCAAACATTATATCAGATTTATCTTGACATTCCTCAGTCTTTCACCTATCACAGGTCCTGGCATGATGCCTGCTTCCCTGATGAAAACAGTAAATGCATCAAGGCGGAAGAATGGTGGGCATGCATGGAAATCTTTTTGTAAGCAAATGTTTTATTGAACACATTGCAGAAAATTATTTCATAAGTATCATTTTATAATTTATGTGTTCTAGACAATTTTGAATTTCATTAAGGAAAATAAGTACCTGTCTTCTTCTTCCTTCCAAATTTAAAGCTTTTCCTTTGAACTCAAGGTTGCATTAAAAAAAAAAAAAGTTTTTTAAAAGCCATTATCTGAAGTGAATCACTATTTTCTAATTTCCTTTCTCTCGCAGACCTCCAAGTTGTAGAAATCGGTTCCAGGCAGTGCCAGCTCCTGAGAGATAACAAAGCTATGCTATTATGGAAGCAAAGAGGAAACAGAAGGCTTGGGAGAGGGAGGGGAGGAAAGACCACATGAACTTCATGGAAATCCAGGGTCCCTGCATGGCATGTATCGTCCCAGAGACCGGTGCCAGGAGGGTTCTGGCCTCAGCTGACATCCTGAAGAAAGGCAGATGCCTGGGCCACGAGAACCTCCGGAAGGCAGGCATTTGTGTCGACGGCCATCTTTTCTCTCCCAGTCTCAAAGCAACAGAGAACAAACTCCAAAAGCGTCAGAGTGATATGGGTTTTCCCACGTCTAAAGTGTTGCTTCTGGTGGGCCACAGTGATGCCAAAGGAAAATTAAAGGCTGTCTTCCACAAAGCAGAATGGATTTTTAAAGTGGAAATAGGTGACCTCAGAATGCCAGGCTTACTTGACGCCGGAACAGTAACAAGCAGGCAGGGACCAACTGACCCCCAGAGTCTGTTCACTTCCAGTGAATATTAACCAGACACAGACATATAGATGCTACCCCACTCTGGTAAACTCTGAAGTCTGCCTCAATAAACCTTATTTTATTACCATCATCAGTTTCCAGAGCTCCGCACCAAACAGACACCCTGGCTAATGCTCAGTTTTCGTTTTCCATTTGTTATTTGTTAAACTTGTACCTCTGAATGAAGCATGAAATCACAGAAGTGTGTGTGTGTGTGTGTGCATACGTGAAAAGGAGAAGCACAAACTGGCAATTTTAGACTAACTTTGCTAGGGCTTTGCTTCTTTAAATCACTAAAAGTCTGATAGGACTTCATTAAAAAGGTAACTTGCCCATCTCATTTGTTAAGACCTACAGGATATTGTGATGAGGTGTTTTGGAAAGTGACAACAAAGTTGAAATAAATAGAATTCAGAGGGGAAAAAGAGACAAATTATTTTAAAAGTGCAGTGAACTGACTGCTACTGAATTTCTTAGCCTGTGTGACCACCTAACTTTTCTAAAGAAAATGACTAATATGTTGTTATGAGGAAATGTTGTACTCAAATAAGTGGCTATTGATTTAAAATGAGGATAATGTGAGCATCTTTGAAGGAAAGAACAGGAAGCTTTTAGAAAAGGAGAGATTCACCCATAAAAAAGAAAAAAATAATGCCATTTGCACCACCATGGATGGACCTAGAGATTATCATACTAAGTAAAGTCAGAGAATGACAAATATCATATGACATCACTTATAAGTGGAATCTAAAATATGACACAGAAACAGACTCACAGACATAGAAACCAACGGTTACCAAAGTGGAAAGGAGGGGAGGGATACACGGGAAGACTACATTTAGCAGACATACACTACTATATATAAAATAGATAAATAATAAGGTCCTACTGTGTAGCACAGGGAACTATATTCAATATCCTGTGATAAACCATAATGAAAGAGAATATGAAAATGAATATATGTATGTATAATTGAATCATTTTGCTATAACAAAAAACTAACACATTGTAATCAACTATACTTCAATTAAAAAAAAAGAAAAAAGTAAAGAAGAGACTGATCTTTAAGAGAGGGGCCAAGGAGACTAAGCAAAACTGCCAATGAGGCAGGAAGGCCGGGTTCAGTTCAGTTCAGTCGCTCAGTCGTGCCCGACTCTTTGCGACCCCATGGACTGCAGCACGCCAGGCCTCCCTGTCCATCACTGACTCCCAGAGTTTATTCAAACTCATGTCTATCGAGTCAGTGATGCTATCCAACCATCTCATCCTCTGTTGTCCCCTTCTCCTCCTGCCTTCAATCTTTCCCAGCATCAAGGTCTTTTCCAATGAGTAAGCTCTTCGCATCAGTGGCCAAAGTATTGGAGTTTCAGCTTCAGCATCAGTCCTTCCAATGAATATTCAGGACTGATTTCCTTTATGATTGACTGATTAGATCTGTTTGCAGTCCAAGGGACTCTCAAGAGTCTTCTCCAACACCACAGTTCAAAAGCATCGATTCTTCAGCGCTCAGCTTTCTTTATAGTCCAACTCTCACATCCATACATGACCACTAGAAAAACCAAAGCCTTGACTAGACGGACCTTTGTTGGCAAAGTAATGTCTCTGCTTTTTAATATGCTGTCTAGGTTGGTCATAATTTTTCTTCGAAGAAGCAAGCGTCTTTTAATTTCATGGCTGCAGTCACCATCTGCACTGATTTTGGAGCCCCCCCAAAAAATAAAGTCTGTCACTATTTCCCCATCTATTTGCCATGAAGTGATGGGACCAGATGCCATGATCTTCGTTTTCTGAATGTTGAGTTTTAAGCCAATTCTTTCACTCTCCTCTTTCACTTTCATCAAGAGGCTCTTTAGTTCTTCTTCACTTTCTGCCATAAGGATGGTATCATCTGCATATCTGAGGTCATTGATATTTCTCCCAGCAATCTTGAGCTTGAGGTGGGGTTCAAGCTTAGCAGAATTCCATTTTTCTCTATCAGGAATAGAACAGGAAGGTGAAGAGCTGTAATGGAGAAAGGCAATCCCACACAGTCCCGACAGTCTCTGAACAAATGCATGCGTACGTGTGCATCTCTATATGTACATAGATACGTGCGTGTGTGTGTGTGTGTGTGTGCACGTGCACATGTTCAGACCGCTTCCATTTAATGAGAACTTCTTTCCAGTGAGTTCCAGTCAGTAGATCTTGGCTGGCTACCACCAGGCACACTGCTCTTGGTATATGTGCTTCAGACAATAAATACTGGGAATCTCACCCTTGCATGTTCCATACATTCTGTTAAGCACTTCTATCCACCCGTTTACCTGACTGTCCCCAAACACAGGACAAGTCCGCAGGCCTTACCTGTGATAGTCCGCCTTGTGCCACGAGCTATAGTGTGAATCTAGTCTTCCAATGTCAACACGTGAAATGTAAGGGTGTAACTTACTTGGCTATGGTTTAAGACTCTCCCTGGAAAGCCCCAAGCTGTGGCCTGTAAACCACAAGTGCTTTGGGAGGCCCAGTCTCTAAGTGTTGGGTCACCCTTCATGTAGATGGGAGCCCCCCAGATGTTCCCTCTCGCCTGAAGGCTCAGGCTACACCCAGGTCACCGAGTAAGAAGGAGGTTCATTAAACCACATGTGGACAAGGGACCGCTCTACTGACACCCAGCCTCTCCCATTGTCAAGTACAGCCCGCAGTTGCATCCGTGCGGCAGTGACAGTGAATACCTGGCACAGAGGTGCTGCTATTGACCACAAAGCTGAAAGCATTTACATCTGACTTCTTACAGGAAATGTGCTGCTCACCCCTGGCCAACAGCAAAAGAACACGTGCTGGGTGCAGGCTGCAGCTGTGTGCCACCTTAGACAGTGGAGAGATACCCCTTCCTCCCCCAGCTTAAGAGAGCAGACCGCTTCCTGGGGAACCAGAGCTGTGGACGCATCCCCACCCCCCGACTTCTCCCCAGGGGCACTGGCTGTGTCCTTCTGACACACTGAGATGCTCTAATACCTGACTCTCCTCGCTGGACCCCAGGAAGAACGGGAGGCCCCGCTGAAACTCGCCTGTGCTTTTTTCATACTCTGAGTTGGAATCTTTGTATAAAGGTCCACTCATCTAGAAAGAAAAGTGCTCTAAGTTCCAGTCTTGGATTTAGAAAATTAGTTTTTAATAACCCAAATGTGCAGGAAAATACTCCAATGGCAATCTGGGAAAATAAAATATCAATGCTTCAGTTGATTTCTCCAGAAAGCCTGTTTAAACCTGTTTAATCTTCCTTGATATATCCAGGAAAAGCCATAATTGAAAAATTCAGTCATGTGACATTAGAATTCAGAGGCTTGAATTCTTCTGTTGAATGAGCAAAAAGCAAGGTCTGTAAAGAAAGACTTTAGCCCTTAAAGTGAACCTAAAGAATGTACAAGAAAACTGAAAACCGTGAATTTTCAATATCACAAGTTAAGGAAGACAATGACTCTAAAACAAAAGCAGAGGATCAAGCTCTTCCCGGCAGGGCTGGTTAGTTCCAAGACCTTTCCGCAATTCACAGGACTGCTGCCTCATTTTCCTATTACAGCTGAAGGCCGATGAGTCAGTTTTTAAGAGTGACATTTTTTTCTCGTGTTTGAAGACAGGCAAAAATATCAAGCAAAAGCCCCTGCAATTTACTTACCACATTACAAAGCAAAAAAGATGGATTCTAACAAAACTTGCTGGTCTATTATGATACTTACTTTGTGGGGAGGGTCCAAGCGGTTGGGAGAGAAGTAGTGATGATGTGCAGTGAGATAAACTATAGAAAATATAGACCCAACCCAGCAGTTATCTGAACACAGTTCATCTTCTGTGCATCTGTTCTGCAACATCTTAAGCTTAGGACTACACACCATTGCACATTCTCTTAAAGAGAAACATTGTTGAAGTGGAAAAACAGCTTAACAGTGTTTGCTACTCAATATTTTTATTTTTCTTAACTAAATGAATAAAGAATTCATATAATTCAACATTGAAATCTACAATGGATAACCCCACTCTCCCCTTCATACCCACTGCAGGAATGATTTAATCGAAACTTGAATCCAGGATAAACTCATAGCTGATGGGTGAGTTCAGGTGTCAAATGTGCTTTTTTTAATTGGAGGATAATTGCTTTACAATGTTGTGTTGGTTTCTGTTGTACAATATGAATCAGCTATACGTATACGTATACCCCCTCCCTCTTGAGTCTGCCTCCCATGCCGGGCATCCATCCCATCCCTCTAGGTCATCACAGACCATTCTGTGGAGCTCCCTGTGCTATGCAGCAGCTTCCCACTAGCTTCTGCTTTACGCATGGTCGTGTCTATATGCCACTGCTACTCTCGCAATTCACCCCACCCTCTCCTGTCCCCGCTGCATCCCTGCTGTCTGTCTCTCTACTACTGCTCTACAAATAGGTTCATTGGTAACATTTTTCCAGATTCCATATCAAAACTATAGTGAGGTATCATCACCAAACAGTCAGAATAACCATCAACCAAAAATCTACAAACAATAAATGCTAAAGAGGGTTGTGGAGAAAAGGGAATCCTCCTACACTGTTGGTGGGAATGCAAATTGATACAGCCACTAGAGAGAACAGTATGGAGGTTCCTTAAAACAATGAAACACCTAACTACACCATATGACCCAGCAGTCCCACTACTGGGCATATATCCTGAGAAAACCATAACTCAAACAGACACATGTGCCCTAAAGTTCATCACTTAGATTGTGAATTATATTTTCTGAGCCATTCTGGATTACTCTTAACCTTCATGGATCTCCCTGAACAAACTGGAAGCCAACTTACAACCTCTACCGATGAAAGCCAACAGAGGATAACTTGCTGTCTTTTCCGTATCACTGCCCAGAAACACTTGCAGTGTTTTACAATTCACAGCGCGGCTTCACATGCAGTTGAGATGAGTGAAAAAGGAGAGGATGAAAAGATACTGAAACGGTTCCCTGAAGATTGACTGCCATTCTTTATTCTCCTGCCACTCAGAACATAACCACCAGGGCCCTATGTCTAATTCTTTTCTTCCACAATGTTCCTATCCGCCCTAAACTTACCCATTCCCCTTGGGCATGAAAAGATAGAAGAGGAAAAACTAAACATGAAATAGAGTTAAATGTAAGAGGACCTGTGGTCTGAATAGTTAAAATAACACTTCAAAGAAATACTAGAGGAGTAAGTTTCTTCAAGTGCCCTTACTTTGAGCATAAGAAAACCTTATTATTCCCAAATGCAAAAGTCTTCTATAGTCCGCCATAGTCCCATGCCAACTACGGACCTTACACTTTACAGTATTTTAGAGTTTCACATTTATCACAGTATTTAGAGTTCACATTAGAACATTAGAACATATGTGTTCTAATCATGAAGAAATGGAACCTGCCAATGTTAAGTGACTTGCCCAGGGTCACAGAGCAAAGGAGAATAGTCTCCTGGGAAGAAACAAGGAAAGCTTTGGCACCCAAATGATCACTATAAAGGCCATGCAGATCATCCAGAATAACTGAGGTGTTTCTTTCGGGATCCTCATTATGTTCTGCTTAATGTTTAAAATACAAATCTGAACCAAGTGATTATAAGCATTGGTCTGGAAGCAGCTTTAAGGAACAGATTTAGTTTGTATGTGGGCTGGATACTGCTCAATCAATCTTTGCAAAGAGGAACTGCAGTACCTGTATGTCTAATGAATTAACCCAAGAACTTACACTTCAGTGAAGAAAGAAGGAATTGGGGAAATTTATGTAGAAAGGGTAGGGGAAAACTCTATAATCATTTAAGGAGGGAAGAACCAAGAATTCTATGGAGGTCACACATCACATTAATTCCCCTCCATCTCTTGCTTAGCCCGAACTCTTAAAACTAAAGAATTCTAAAGATGAAGGAGGGGCGTGTGACACCGGGAACCCATGCTTCTCGCTTGGACTCTGTCACTCCGCAGGGAGTGCCTTGGAATGCTGTGGGAGAGCTTTTTATTGTCAAAACAACTAGGGGCCTTCTGGTATTTAATCAGCAAGGCCAGGAATGCTAGGAGTCTTATGATCTAGTGGACAGTCCTGCACCAAGAAAGAACTGTCCTGCGTCACATGTAACTTTCAAATGCCCTGCTAGACAGTGATCACAGGTGAGACACCCGTTTGTAATCACTGCAACTTGATTCAGTGATTCAGAGCCTGATTCGTTTTCAGACTTAATACAAAGCATTTTGCATATACAGAATTTTCCAGGAACACAATCATAATGTAAGTGGAGGGAAAACTGTACTTTGTTTTGCTCAAATATTCACTGTTCTGAAAATTCAAGTCCTATGCAGCAAGGCAGCAGGAAGCCCAGGCAGCCTGATTTCCATGTGCAGGGTCCCCATCCATGCTGACTCTGCCCATCAGAGCAGCCATCCAACTCCTTCACAGTCCCATCTGCTTGAGTTGTGTCCCAACGTTTATGCGCTGAAATACTTGTTATATAAAATATACTTTATTTTTTTATCTCACAGTTGGAGCATTATGTTGATGTTTAACATTATGTGCACAAGTTCCCTGGTGGGTCAGATGGTAAAAAATCTGCCTGCAACACAAGAGACCAGGGTTCAATCCTTGGTTCAGGAAGATTCCCCTGTAGAAGGGAATGGCGACCCACTCCAGTATTCTTGCCTGGAGAAGTCCATGGACTGAGGAGGCTGGTGGGCTACAAGAGTCCATGGACTCACAAACAGACACATCTGAGTGACTAATGCTTGGCACTGCTTGCACAAGCAGAGCATGTTATAGGTAAATTTCATCATGGGATGATAAATGGAACAAATTTGTCTGATAAAGTTGAAAGCCAGGGTTGTAGCCATTGTTTTTTCTCTGGAAAATCTCTCATTCCTGGCTTCTTGGACAAGCTATCTCCTGACCCTCCTGAGCCCCTTTCTTACTCTATTTTACTGATTCCTTTATACCCAACTCCAAGCTGCAATGCTCCCGAGTCATCTGCACACCCCCCTTTTAAGTGATTTATGTCCCTTGCTTACTTTCACAGGTTTGACTAACACTTATTTGCCAAATGGCTATATGTCTAAAATTTAAAGCACACGTTTTTGTACTTTTTCTAAAATACAGGAAGCAGCATTAAAGACTTAATGTTAAGTGTTGCTTAACTCATTAATTTTACTTAAGTTATATAGCCTATAAAAATGGTTAATTTATACAACTTTATGCACAAAGTTGCTAAATAGAAGGTTGTTTAAGAAAATTTGGAAGTAACCAGTTTAGGGAATGGTTTGGTATTTTTATTGTGCAACCATCCAAAAGTGATTTTTCAGCCATTAAAGTTATGCTAATGGATGTCTTTATTATAATAAGACGGCTTCTCACAGTGTTAAATGAAACATCAAGCTCTAAAATTATCTTAACTGTATAAATTATGCAGGAAAAATGACTGGAATGAGCCCACTAATAGTGGTTATCTCTGGGCAAAGAAGTATAGATGATCTGTATTTTCCCCTTCGTGGTTTTTTTTTTTTTTTCCATTATCTTCATGATTTTCCACCATGCTCAGGTTTTTCCTATAAGGAATTACTTTAAATCCTTTTCAAGCCTTGTCAACAGTGTCTGGACCATCGTCCCGTTATTTGTGACAGCCTTCCTTCCTGGGTATTTGCCCCTCTGTCCATCTTCCATGCTGCATTGAGATGAAGCTTTTCAAAGCATAGATTTGTCCCTTCCCACTAGCCCCCTAGCAGGGCAAAGGTCGAGGAGCAAATGCATAGGCATGTCATGAAAAGATCAGAGAACTGCTCTCCCAAGTCTGTTTTCTCAGCCTTGTCCCCCGCAATTCCGCACCAACAAACAGAAACCTGCCACTTTTGCTTGAACACGCCGTGGACTGTGGCATTTTCTGCAAGGCTGTTTTTCTCTGACAAGAATGTCCTTTTTCTCTTTCGCTGCCAGGTCAAATAGCACATTTATCCTTTAAGACTCTATTGAAATGCCATTACAGCCTGGAGCTTTTGCCCAGAGTTAGCAGCCACTCAAACTCTCTTCCCAAATATCGTTGTGGATGCTCTGTGTTAGCACTTATCTCTTGGTATAAGAGAGAAATGACTGCAAGAGTTCCTCTCCTGGGAAAACACTGTGTTTTAGTCATCTTTGTGTTCTAAGCCCTGATGCTGAGTTTGCGTGCAAGAAGTACTAGACAAGTGACCAAATTAATGTAAGTTGCCAAAAGCTGCAGGAAGAAAATCTTCAAGCACCTCACATACCCAGCTGGCTTGCAGGAGCTGAAGCCAAGTTTCTGACAAGACAAAAGGTAGAAAGAACCAGAAGGTGTCAAAAGAAGAAAACTAAGTCAAGTTAGTTAGGAGGAAATGGCAGCTGGATCAATCAATGATTGATATAACTGGTACAGAGTATTAGAAAAGATGAACTAAGCTTTTACATTAAAATAATACTTTGTGCCTATGTATTTACAATAGATGAGTCTTTGAGAGTTGTGCTTAACACTTTGGTTAAATCTGTGTCTCTGAGTAGTAAAGTAAAGCACTTACAGGAAGCACTAGGGTATCACTTTGCAAATTCAGCTTTTACAATCTTAAAGCCCAGACCACATTCCAGATCAACTGAATCATCAAAGGGGTGCGGCCCAGATGTCAGTATCATTATTTTTTAAAAGTTCCCACTGTTGAGAATCACTTGCATATGTGAAAACATCTTTCCTCAGCTGCAGATCAGACTCACAGAAGGAAGTGAATACCTTCATAATTATTTTCACTGTTAACTCATTCCTAAAAAGTGACATGCGTGCATGCTAAGTTGCTTCAGTTATGTCCACCTCCGAGCGACACTATGGACTGTAGCCTGCCAGCTCCTCTATCCATGAGATTCTCCAGGCAAGAAATCAAGTGGGTTGCCATTTCCTTCTCCAGGGGATCTCCCGGACCCAGAATCAAACCCGGGTCTCTTACATCTCCTGCTTTGGCAGGCAGGTTCTTTACGACGAGGGCCACCTGGGAAGCCTGCAAATGGTAATTTTGTTTTCAGTTTTTTTAAGGAACCTCCATACTGTTCTCCACAGTGGCTGCATCAGTTTACATTCCCACCAACAGAGTAGGAGGGTTTCCTTTTCTCCACACCCTCTCTAGCATTTACTGTTTGTAGATTTTTGGATGATGGTCACTCTGGCGTAAGGTAATATACTTCACTGTGGTTTTGATTTGCATTTCTCTAACAATCAGTGATGTTGAGCACCTTTTCCTGTGTTTGTTGGCCATCTGTGTGACTTCTTTGAAGAAATGTCTATTTAGGTCTTCTGTCCAGTTTTTGATTGGATTTTTTTTTTTTTTATATTGAGCTTCACGAGCTGTTTGTATATTTTGGAGATTAATTCTTTGTCAGGTGCTTCGTTTGCAAATATTTTCTCCCATTTTGAGGACCGTCTTTTCTTCTTGTTTATGGTTTCCTTTGCTATGCAAAAGCTTTTAAGTTCAGGTTCCATCTGTTTATGTTTGTTTTCATTTTCATTACTCTAAGAAATGGGTCAAAAAAGATCTTGCTGAAATTTGTACCATGTAACCCAGCAATTGCATTCCTGGGCATGTACCAGGAGAAAACCGTAATACAAAAACATACATGTATCCCAATGTTCACTACAGCACTACTTACAAAGCCAGGACATGGAAGCACCCTAAATGTCCATCGAAAGACGAATGATAAAAGAGATGTGGTACTTATATACAATGGAATATTACTGAACCATGAAAGGGAACAAAATTATGCCATCTGCAGATACCCAGATGGAAATAGAGACGGTCATACAGAGTGAAGTAAGCCAGAAACAGAAAACAAATACCATTTAATATTACTTATATATCTGGAATCTAGAAAAATGAGAAAGATGAACTTGTTAACAAGTAATGAGTATGTGTTGAGTGACACACCTGGTCCTCTTAAAAGAAAGGATAAATGAATGAATGGTTAAATCAATATTCATTGTCCAAAGCCGGTATTTCTTATTTTGAAAAATCATAATGGTATAAAAATCGCCCCCTCCCCATTCTGCTTGGAAAATTTGGCATCTGTGTTATTTACATGAATTATGCAGTCTTGAGTGGGAGAGCTGCTTACAGGTGACAAAGGATGAGGACCTCATTAGGAACTCCAGTGAGAACCTTATGAAAGGGAGATTTAGATTCTTTAACAAGCACCGAAATTAATTCCAAAGACAGCTTACGAGGTAATCAGTTGGTTTTTCCTTCGTGAATTTCCTTTCAGAAAAAAATCGTCTCCTTCATGTCCTTAGGGATCTGGCTGGCCACGGGCATTTGCTGCTCAGCAGCCACCTCAGTACAAACAAGACTGACTCGGCAGACTGCTGGCTGGTCCTGGGAGAGACGCTGCTATTTGTCAAAAGTGACATTAGAAGGAAGTCCGAGGACAGGGGATTACAACCGGGTATCTGTCCTCAAGACTTTCAAATGTGACTAACATTGGAAAACACGAGGCTTCTCATAGAATTTTATAGACAGACTTCCTCACATTCAGCAGTTTTGATACTTTGGCCTTTTTACCACCACATTTTGTTCCTGTCTCTGTTACAAGCATGTACCTTTTACTGTCTTCACACTGACTGTGGACAAGTCTTCATTCCGTCACTAAATCCAGTTCAGAGCAAGGAGATGTCATCTTATTCTTTGTATTCTCAACACCTAGACAGTACCTAAGGTTGACAATGTGTCCAATGGGGGTGGTGGTTTAGTCGCTAGGTTGTGACCCCATGGGCTGCAGTCCACCAGGCTCCTCTGTCCATGGAATTCCCCACTGACATTCCATGGGCTGAGAGTGGACCAAAGAATGCTGGGTGGGTAGCCGTTTCCTTCTCCAGGGGATCTTCCCGACCCAAGGATTGACCCTGCCTCTCCCGCATTGCAAGCAAATTCTTTACCAACTGAGCGTTAGGGAAGCCCTATGTGTACAATACCCATAAACAAGTACAAAGAGGCTAAGAGGGATGTGAGCTTTGCTCAGGATGAGGAGGTTGGAAGCAGGACAAGAAGGGCCAGGAGAGCTGTAGATTGTCCCTATAATGAAATGGAAGAGACTACATTCAGAGTAACAAGCCTCAACCCAACGGGAGTCCTGGCCACATACTTCCTGAGAAGGAACTTACCTTTACAGCAAGGCTTCCCAGTTTCTAAGGTACACATAAATCACCTGGGAATCTTGCTGGAATGAAGCTTCTGATTCAGGAAGTCTGAGTCAGACTCCTAGAACCTGGTCTTCTAACAAGCTCCCAGGAGGTTACAGATGCTCTGGTCCACAGTTCAGACACACCTCAAGCAGCAAGGCTGCCTCAGGACCTGTGCTCTGAATGTCTGTAACTCATGAATTCAACTGGGGTTGTGGAAAGAAGTAGAAAAAGCAAACTCAAACAGGTTAACTGAGCAGCCCTAATGTGAGTAGCATTCAGGGACGCCAACAAGAGAAGATTAAGGACCTTAGGACTTGGAACCAAGAGGATGAGCCGACACGAGCCCCAGATCAAAAGGGGCAAAGGGAGGGAGAGGCAGTTTACTAGGACCGAAGAACTTCGAGGCTGGAATAGAACGATAGCCCAGGGTCATGAAAACCGCCATGTTCCTGAGTATCTTGAAAGGAGGAGCAAAGGCATCTCCCAGGGACAAGGACAAAGAATGGAGGTCCCAGCCTCACTCCCTTCCCATCGTCTGATCTCCTCCCTTGTCTCCTACTGGTTGCATGCAACTGGAGGACCAGGGGGCCAAGGGATGAGCCTCTAGAGCCACCCAGAATGAAGAACAGAGGACAGAGTGACCAGCACAGGGAGCCAGCGAACACAGGAACTTCAACCAATTTAGCAAGTCACTATTTCCTGTGGTTCAAAGTAAACACTCTTAAAACAGGAGTCCGGACTTGTCTAAGTGGGCTACATGAGAAAGACTGTGAGAGTCCGTGCTGATTCTGTAGGCAATCTTTAAAAGGAGAAGATTCTCAAGGGGCTTGAGAAACAGGGGCAGCTTTAAAGATAAAAGAAAAAGAAGCTGACTGCCTGAGGCAAGGGCAGAAATGAAGCTCTGGAAGACCAGCCCAGGGAGTGAAGAACAGAGGGGCCACAGGATCTTTCAGAGAAACAGGACCAGCAGGCTGGGGCTGGGGGCAGGCAAGCGGACCTGCCTTCACTCTAGTCTTAAGAGACACTTTGTCTAAAACCCTCTAACTCCTTTTTAAAAGTTAGATGCAATATCACGGAATTTCCAATATCATGGAATTTCAAGATCTGGGGAAGAAAGCAAACCTGAGAAAAATCAGAAACAAAAAGCATAGTAAATGCTAGCTCCTAAAAAAATCCAACCAGAAGTTTGTTAGAGACATATGATAAAAATTATATATGTGTGTGTGTATACATCTATACTTACACACAAAGAATACACACTTGGTTCCTCATGAGAGCTCTAATCAAGGCTCTCAGGAAAACACTAAAAAATGGGAAAAACTACATCCTCATTAATTGGATTTTCAACATGCTAAAAATCAGCATCTTTCACACTAAAAGACAGTGTCACCTCACAACCCTGGGGGATGTGACACAGTCCTGGTCAGCGCTAAGCAGAGCAGTCCTTCTGGAGTGTGGAGGGCAATCAGAGATGGCTGGGCTCCCAAGGAAGTGAAAACCCAGTTTGGACCTCGATTGATGAGTCAGATCTGGTTGCCCTTTGCCAGGATGTTATGATATACTGTTGATGAATGCATCCCCTCTTCGCCATTTCCACCTCCTTTCCTAAATCCATATTACAAGAGATACGGGGTGGCTAGTTCACCACTTGCCCCAGGGGGAATTGTCAGAAGGAAAAAAAAAATAGAAAACCAGTAAATAAAGATTCCAAATTCTTGGCTTTAGTTCAAATGAGAGACAGAAATAGTTTTGAAAAGAAATATGAACTGGCAGAACGAGTTTTGTTTGCTTGTTTTACCACCCCACTCCAAACTGGGGGAAAGGGAAGACTTGAGAGGAAAAAAGCGCCGTTAGAGGCTGCACACCGCGTCCCATCCCCAGAATAAAGCCCATGCATATCAGATGAGAGTTGGGACCACAGGCTTCCCCCCAAATCTGGGAGGCTCTAGGAAGATGTTGTTCCTTACTTCCTGTCTTTAATCATTAAAGAAGGCATGCAGAGACTGAGAGAGGGCAAGAAGAATCTGGATAGCGGAGCCTGGGGGGCTAAGGTGGATGGACTCAGGGGTTCCCTGCCTTGCTGAAAGGTGTCAATTTTAGCTGAGAGACGGAAAGAGGAGACTGACTGATTCTATGTCTAACAAGACACTCCTGGCTTGAGGTACAGGTCCTGGTGGCAGGCGATGCCCAGCAGGTAGTTTAGACCAGGAAGCCAGGTTGGGAGCTGCCACAGATCCACACCTGTATCCCAGGAGCACTGCCTCCGAGTCCACTGGGGTCAGGGCTCAGCTCCGGGCCCCAAGAAGTCAGGGGAGGGGAAGCGGGGTCCTGAACCAAGGTCCCTGACGCCCCTACAGAGGCGGTGCTACAGGGAGGGGAAGGAGGGTCATGGAGGGGAAGGATCCCAAATATTCCTGACTTTTAACCAGAAGCAATTTGGCCTGAAATCAGATGGGGCGGATGGGCTGTGGCTGTGACTCGATTCATTTCTTCTGCTCTCTGTCAGAAACGGGGGCTTGGAGTTAGAATACAAACTGTGTTGCCAGAAATAATGAACGCTATGTCCTGTGACTGTGAAGTTCATATGCATTACAAGTGGTTGATTTTTCTTAGCCTCCACTACTTAGATGTTCTATGTGAATATTCAGTGAAGGTCAAATCCTATCCAGAAAGAGCAGCCCCGTGGTCTGACCTGTGCCAGCAACGGACAAGCAGATCCTGGCTGGCCCTTTGGTCTTCATCTCAGTCCCACCTGAGCTCTGACTCAGAGCTGGGAGGGTCTCGGAGGTCCAGCCCACGTGTTGTGAGCAGCAACACTGCCTGGAACCACCTGCCTTTCCAGCTGCCAGGTCCTGCCTGAGAGGTGACACACACGGTCATGTCCCATGACACAGGCTGCATGGCCGGAAGCTCCTGGCTTCCCGGCCAGACCGGGCCCTTTTGCTCGCCTTTTCTTTGTAATGTCTTTCAGTGCAGCTTCATGTTCCCGCTGCAGCTTCCTGAACTGTCCCAGTTCTTAAGGATCTCTTCTACATAAGCTGGACAAGGAAATGGCAACCCACTCCAGTACTCTTGCCTGGAAAATCCCATGGATGGAGGAGCCTGGCAGACTACAGTCCATGGGGGGTCGCAAAGAGTCGGACACGACTGAGCGACTTCACTCACTTTTGAGTTCCCTGAGAGTGATACCCTGGCTTTTCTCTTGTAGAGGGATGGTTGCACTTCTGCCAGAGAGCTGTTAGAAAAACACACCGGCCAGAGTAATTATGAAGCAATAAATAATTGTCAGAGGCACTACTAATGGATTTTCATCACTAACTAAACATCTTTCCTGATAAGGACTTGTTCAGTTGCTAAACTGCATCCTGCATCTGACTCTGTGACCCGGTGGACTACAGCATGCCAGGCTTCCCTGTCCTTCACCATCTCCCAGAGTTTGTTCAAACTCTTGTCCATTGAGTCAGTGATGCAGCCCAAACATCTCATCCTGATAAGGAGGATAATGGTCAAAATGCTTCACGAGAGCAAGAAAACATTTCTGTGACTGAACGTGACCTTTGCTCTAGCACCATAGCAGACCTCGCTCATAAAGCAGCTGTCTGGGGATCCTGGCATAACTGTACCCCTGGGAGCCACATGCTGAAGCTTTGTGGAATTCTAATAAGAACAGCATGGAGAGCTCTTAACATAAACACAGTATTGATACTCGGTTGGCAAAAACCAACTTGTGCAATGGTACAGATCCTCGCAATTTGCTCTATCCAAGAAAATGTGATAAATGGTTTCCATTCCTAAAAATGCCCAGTTTGCCAGCACTATTATTCATTTCCTATCATGGAAATTCCACAGTGCTGATCAGCAGCCCTAGGAGGACACCTCTGCTTGCTTTGTAGAGCTTCATGTCTATCTGAATACTGCAATTTGGGGGAATTTCCCAGATAACGTGATATATGATTGGCTCAGCTGGTAAAGAATCTGCCTGCAAGGCGGAAGACCTGGGTTTCATCCCTGGGTTGGGAAGGTCCCCTGGAGAAGGGAAAGGTTGCCCACTCCAGATTCTGGCCTGGAGAATTCCATGGACTGTATAGTCCATGGGGTCAGAGAGTCAGATACGACTGAGCGATGTTCATGCACTCACTTATATGAACACACAGTGCACCCTTCAATAATACCTGCATCCAAACTACACTTGATTTTTTAACGGCCTTCTAACAGGATAAAGAAATTCAAGAGGCGAAATGGATGTCCCCCACAAGGAAAAGAAATGCAAAAAGGCAAAATGGTTGTCTGAGGAGGCCTTACAAATAGCTGAGAAAAATAAAGAAGCGAAAGCAAAGGAGAAAAGGAAAGATAAACCCATCTGAATGCAGAATTCCAACGAATAGCAAGGAGAGATAGGAAAGCCTTCCTCAGTGATCAGTGCAAAGACATAAAGGAACATAATAGAAAGGGAAAGACTAGAGATCTCTTCAAGAAATTAAGAGATACCAAGGGAACATTTCATGTAAAGATGGGCACAGTAAAGGACAGAAATGGTATGGACCTAACAGAAGCAGAATATATTGAGAAGAGATGGCAAGAATACACAGAAGAACTGAACAAAAAGGATCTTTATGACCCAGATAACCACGATGGTGTGATCACTCACCTAGAGCCAGACATGCTGGAATGCAAAGTCAAGTGGGCCTTAGGAAGCAACACTACGAACAAAGCTAGTGGAGGTGATGGAATTCCAGTGGAGCTATTTCAAATCCTAAAAGATGATGCTATTAAAGTGCTACACTCCATATGCCAGCAAATGTGGAAAACTCAGCAGTGGCCACAGGACTGGAAAAGGTCAGTTATCATTCCAATCTCAAAGAAAGGCAATGCAGAGCAAAGAATGCTCAAACTACCGCACAATTACACTCATCTCACATGCAAGTAATGTTCAAAATTCTCCAAGCCAGGCTTCTACAGTACATGATCCGTGAACTTCCAGATGTTCAAGCTGGATTTAGAAAAGGCAGAGGAACTAGAAATCAAATTACCAACATCTGTTGGGTCATCGAAAAAGCAAGCAGAAAAACATCTATTTCTGCTTTATTGACTTTGCCAAAGCCTCTGACTGTGTGGATCCCAACAAACGGTGGAAAATTCTTCAAGAGATGGGACTACCAGACCACCTGACCTGCCTCCTGAGAAATCTGTATGCAGGTCAGGGAGCAACAGTTAGAACTGGACATGGGACAACAGACTGGTTTCAAATTGGGAAAGAAGTAGGACAAAGCTGTATATTGTCACCGTGCTTATTTAACTTATATGCAGAGTACATCATGTGAAATGTAGGGCTGGATGAAGCACAAGCTGGAATCAAGACTGCCAGGAGAAATATCAATAATCTTAGATACGCAGATGACACCACCCTTATGGCAGAAAGTAAAGAAGAACTAAAGAGCCTCTTGATGAAAGTGAAAGAGGAGAGTGAAAAAGTTGGCTTAAAGCTCAACATTCAAAAAACTAAGATCATGGCATCTGGTCCCACCACTTCATGGCAAATAGATGGGGAAACAGTGACAGACTTTATTTTTGGGGGCTCCAAAATCACTGCAGATGATGACTGCAGCCGTGAAATTAAAAGACGCTTGCGCCTTGGAAGAAAAGCTATGAAAAACCTAGACAGCATTTAATAAAAAGCAGAGATACTACTTTGCCAACAAAGTTCCATCCTGTCAAAGCTATGGTTTTTCCAGTAGCCATGTATGGATGTGAGAGGTGGTCTATAAAGAAAGCTGAGTGCTGAAGAATTGATGCTTTTGAACTGTGGTGTTGAAGAAGACTCTTGAGAGTCCCTTGAACTGCAAGGAGATCAAACCGGTCAATCCTAAAGGAAGTCAGTACTGATTATTCATTGGAAGGACTGATGCTGAAGCTGAAACTCCAATACTTTGGCCACTGATGTGAAGAACTGACTCATTGGAAAAGACCCTGATGCTGGGAAAGATTGAGGGCAGGAGGAAAAGGGGACGACAAGAGGATGAGATGGTTAGAGGACATCACTGACTCAATGGACTTGAGTTTGAGTAGGCTCCAGGAGCTGGTGATAGACAGGGAAGCCTGGAGTGCTGCAGTCCATGGGGTGGCAAAGCATTGGACATGACTGAGCGACTGAACTGAACTGAAGTGAACTGAACTAACAGGATGGACCCTTTATGTCTGCATGATTCTAAGTCATGGACATTATAGGAAACACTTCTACTGGAATATTTGGGCAAGCATGCCTTGGACCTGGACTGGAAAAGAAAGGACCAGAACAGAATTTCAGCCCAGCACCTCATAGCTTCTGACCCCTGCTTAAGCTGCAGAGTTAGGCCAGCACTCTGCTTACAGATGTGAAGTGGTAATTCTATAAGAGGAAGGGAGGGATGCCCTGAAAAAGTATAGTCTTCCAAACCTGTCAGAATGAATTGCTGTGACAGTCTAATGTCCTCTAACACCAGAGAATCTATTACTTACAGGACGTTCAGGTAGGAGCAGTACTACACTCAGGAAACTTAGAGCAGTCCCAGATAGTACAAGATTCACAAACACACTAAACAGAATAAAAGAGAGAAACTAACTGTAGTCAGCGTGCACTTACACCCAGTAATTATACACAATACTCTCTTGCCCAAAGTCGGTAAAATACCTGTTGAACATCCTCAATAAGCCCATGAAAAATATTACAGGAACTGTCGCAATTCCTTTACAAAGGTTTAAGGAGAGTTTATTGCTGGCCTGAGGATTCCGAGCTGGTAAGAGGAAGGTCTGGGATTTCGAACCTGGGCAGTAGGACCTCGCAGCCATAAGGCTTTGCCCTGTCCCATGGGCATTTCCCCACAGGCTACCGTCAGCACTGATGCCTCTCATGCAGTGGTCATTGCTAAGCAGTGGTCTATGAAGCGACGATATGACCAAAGTTTAGGTCAGTTACCGCTCATTACTAGAAGGGCATGCCACACTGCAATCAAGCATTCTTACATTTTTAGGACCTGGAAGCTGTCAGTAAAGTTTCCGGGACATTTGAGAAGGAACGTGGAACTCATTAAGGAATCGTCCATCATTTCACGTGGATTCCATTACCAC
Organism: Bison bison bison; assembly: GCF_000754665.1. Taxonomy (NCBI): domain Eukaryota; kingdom Metazoa; phylum Chordata; class Mammalia; order Artiodactyla; family Bovidae; genus Bison; species Bison bison. The sequence goes on from NW_011495015.1 coordinate 3,743,975, forward strand.
GCTAACTTATTTTAAAACTAGATCGTGCAAACTTTATCTTCGAATGTGCTACAGAAAAGCTGGGACATCTAACAACCAATTTGTGAGTGAGTTACACATATTTCCAGATGATCCCAACCCTTAGTCAATTTACAGAGAGCAAACTGTTTCCCAAGTTCAGAGTCAATTCCCTGAGAGTGGAACCAGTATAGATCAATGGCCAAAGGCGTAGCACTGTCTAAGGAAGCCCCCCTGAAGGATGCTTACAATATTTGTAATCACGATGACTGAGGTTTGGGAAATACCTACATCTAATCTGAGTCCTTGGTGTAGCCATTAGATCAGCACACTGCTGAGGAGAGTCTTACCTTCAACAGTGGTTCTTCCCTGGGTTGTATCCTTTATTCTCTTTCAGCACCTCTCTATTCATAGCATCCCCAGCTCCTCCCTGTAACCTTATCCACTGTCATGGCAACACTCACAGGCTGGGACCACTAATCTCGGGCCTGGTTGCTCTTGAGCCCTGGCCTTTCAGGATGCCAAGTTTTTCTTCAGTTTGTTCTCCTTTGGTATGCTTCCCTGGTGGCTCAAGATGGTTAAAGAATCCGCCTGCAATGCAGGAGACTCCGGTTTGATTCCTGGGTTGGGAAGATCCCCTGGAGGAGGGCATGGCAACCCATTCCAATATTCTGGCCAGGAGAATCCCCATGGACAGAGGAGACCGGTGGGCTACAGTCCACAGCGTTGCAAAGAGTTGGACACGACTGAGCAACTAAGCACACACATGTTCTCCTTCGCCTGCAACTCATGTCCAGAACTCAGCGCCTCCCAACTGTAGTCACTCATTTTTCCCCAACTTCAGGAATGATATCACTACATACCCTACCATTTTTACTATATTCCCCTTCTTTGCCCTCCATTCTGGACGGGTCCATAAGTCAGGGCGAGTCCACTTCAGACACATCTCTCAATCCATCTTCTTCAATGCTGATGCATGTCCAGTGCACACGTTTAGACTACCTATTGGCTACTGCACCACCTATCTTAATGCCCAAGATCTTTTCTCCCCCTATTCTTCTGGCCACATCACACAGCTTATAGGATCTTAATCCCCCAACCAGGGATTGAATCCAGGCGCCCCTGCAGTGAGAGCTCAGGGTCCTAACCACTGGACCACCAGGGAATTCTCATGTTTTCCTCTTAGTTTAGTATCCTTTTCATACACTTGCAACAGTTAAGTTGCTAAAACAAAAGTTCAGTTCAGTTCAGTCGCTCAGTCGTGTCCGACTCTTTGCGACCCCATGAATCACAGCACGCCAGGCCTCCCTGTCCATCACCAACTCCCGGAGTTCACTCAGACTCACGTCCATCGAGTCAGTGATGCCATCCAGCCATCTTATCCTCTGTCATCCCCTTCTCCTCCTGTCCCCAATCCCTCCCAGCATCAGAGTCTTTTCCAATGAGTCAACTCTTCGCATGAGGTGGCCAAGGTATTGGAATTTCAGCTTTAGCATCATTCCTTCCAAAGAAATCCCAGGACTGATCTCCTTTAGAATGGACTGGTTGGATCTCCTTGCAGTCTAAGGGACTCTCAAGAGTCTTCTCCAACACCACAGTTCAAAAGCATCAATTCTTCGGTGCTCAGCTTTCTTCACAACTCATTAGTTTTTCACAAAAGTTCCTTTACCACCTGCCTTAGCTCAAGTTTCAGACTTACCTCTGTGCCCTACTCCAGTCACATGCACTAAGGTTTGGCCACAACCATCTGCTCTTAGGTTCCCTTGAATAGGCACCAATAGAGACAGGAGAATACAGTGGTTAAGAAAGAGGGCTTTTCATTTGGACTGACATATACTGAATCACAGATTTACCTCTTACTCATGTAATATACTATGCATCTATCCTGAGACCCAATTTTTCCTCCTCTCAAAAAAATGGAACAATATTTCAAGGTTACCATCAGAATTAAGAAAATGTGTTAGCTATTACAATCCTCCTCATCGTCAGATATATCCATATCTATTATTTAACGTTTAGCAAATTTTCAAAGAAGAAACACTTTGTATAAATACATTAGTGTTAGTTGGTTGATGATGTCCTCAAGGCTTGTATTCTTTAGTCTACAGAATGTCTTGATAGTTTGAGGAAAAAACTGAAACAGATTTGTAGCAATGAATAACTACCCAGTTGAAGCTCTTAGAATGTACGCTTGTCTATACCCCTGACTTAATAATTCACTGAGTACAGAACTTTCATATAATATGCTGTACATTATTATTTTACTTACTATGTGCTATATCTCCAAATAAATCTGAATATAGAGAGTTTATCTTCTAATTCTTAACATCGCCACACTACCTAACCCAACACAAGATTCTTGGGAGTCCTTCAATAAATACAGAGGTCAGAGTGAGTTATCCACCTAAAGACCGCTGCTCCCCATGACACCAGAAGTTAAATACATGAGTTTCTGATATTGTTCAACCATGATGTTTTTTTCCCAAGGGAATAAAGGAAAACAATGTTTTGCAATTTCTTTTTTATCACACTATATAAAGCAAAATGCAAACTGGCATGTTCCTACAGGCACACAGATTAAAATTAGGCTTTGAGTAATTAAGTATTTTAATTACAAAGTTGATAAGCAGTTCGTAACAGTGAGGCTGTGTTTCTCCAGACTACCTGCACTCCCTGATACCCGTAAGCATGCAAGTGCTTATAAAAATGGTGGCTGATATCTGACTGCAAGCAGGAGAAAAATCTGTGTGCTGGCTCAAGTTGGAGACCATCTCACAATGGCTCTGTGGGAAAAATGCTGTTCCTCGCCAATATTCTGTCTCCACAGATTCACACCTATTTCCTCTGATATTCATGGTTTGAAAAAAAATTTTTTAAATCATGTTCACGAGTTATTCTGAGCTTCTGCAGTAAAATTCACTGTCGTGAAGTTAAAAGACGCTTGCTCCTTGGAAGGAAAGCCGGGACAAACCTAGATGAAGTGGAAGTGACAGTGTGAGTCGTTCAGTCCTGTCTGACTCTGCGACCCATGGACTGCAGCCTGGCCTGCCAGGCTCCTCTGCCCATGGGATTCTCCAGGCAAGAATACTGGAGTAGGTAGCCATTCCTTTCTCCAGGGGATCTTCTCCACCCAGGGACTGAACCCAGGTCTTCCTCCTTGCAGGCAGATTCTTTACCATCTGAGCCACAAAGGAGAAGCATCCCTTTGCTGACAAAGGTCTGCATAATCAAAGCTATGGTTTCTCCAGTAGTCATGTATGGATGTGAAAGCTGAACCATAAAGAAGGCTGAGCACCGAAGAACTGATGCTCTCAAATTGTGGTGCTGGAGAAGACTGTTGAGAGTCCCTTGGACAGCAAGGAGATCCAACCAGTCAATCCTAAAAGAAAATAACCCTGAATATTCATTGGAAGGACTGATGCTGAAGCTCCAATACTTTGGCTACCTGATGGGAAGAGCCGACTTCTTGGAAAAGACCCTGATGCTGGGAAAGACTGAAGGTAGGAGGAGAAGAGGGCGACAGAGGGTAAGATGGTTGGATGGCATCATGGACTCAGTGGACATGAGTTTGAGCAAACTCCAGGAGATAGTGGAGGACAGGGGAACCTGGCATGCTGCAGTCCATGGGGCCACAAAGAATCAGACATGACTTAGCGACCGAAGAAACAACAACGACAGAGATAGCTAACAGTTATCAGCAGTTACTGTGCAGCAGGCACCACCGAAAGTGCTTTAAAAGGTACTAACAGTTTCAGTTCTCCTGAAAACCCTATAAGGTAGGTACTACTGTCTGCCTTCTACAGATGCGACAGACAGAGGTTAGGGAGAAATGCCCCTGTGCCCATGATTATATCACTGCTGAGGGGTTCAGTCTGGACAGCACTCAGACCGTCCATACTCAGGGCCTCTGCTCTCCACTACCACGCCACTCTGCTCTCATAAAGTAGAATTCAGTAAGTGCTACGAGTTTTAGACAACTCTTCAGGAACTCAAAGGAAGGAGAAATGACTCCCTATTTAAGTTCAGGGAAGACCTCAAGGAGAACATATGCAGGATTCAGACAGGCAGATAGAGGCATGTGTGAATTCTGGGCTCCAGGTGAACAAAGCCAAAGAGCCAGGGAGGTGCAGAAGCAGGACCGGATGGACAAGGACTCCACTGTGGTGAGTGGTGCCCCAGAAGGCACAGTGGGAAGACCCTTCAGGTACCCCAGAAAGACGCTCTGGGCCTTTAACCACTAGGCCATGGAAAGCCTCTAAAGTTTCCCTCAACAAGGTGACATGAGCAGAGACAGTCTTTGGGAAGAGTTATTAGAATTTTTTAAAAGATTAAACTTTTTTTTTTTCCCTCAGAAGATCATTTTCCTTACTTCTATAAAAGGTTATTTGGGGATAATAATCCCAAAGTCAAGACATTCTCCATTGGGAAGACTGAAGCTCCATTGGGACTAACAGGATGAAACTTAATAGGGATGAGAACGAAGTTCTGCAACTTCAGCTGCACATGTTTAGGATGACTGCTTTCTGGCATGAGTAGATGTCATGCGAAAAAGACAAAGAGATGTTGGCCAAATGGAAGGTCAGTACAAGCCGAGACCATTACATGGACGCCAAGAAAACTACATAATTGAGTCTTGAGTCCCATAGATGTACAGAAAGAAAGGGGAGACAGTTGTCCTGAATGCAGCAGAACTGGAATTCTGCTCTGGGCACCACATGGGAGAAGGATGCTGATGTCCAGGACTAAATTCAGAGCAGGGTGGATGAACAGATCATCAAGAAGCCACACCACATGTGGAAATGCTGTGGAAGCACTGCAGACATGGAGAAGGCTCCAAGGACGCATGTGGTTTTGAATTATGGTGCTGGAGAAGACTCTGGAGAGTCCCTTGGAGACTCCAGTCAATCAAACTCCAGAAGACCAAACCAGTCAATCCTAAAAGAAATCAACCCTGAATATTCATCGGAAGGACTGATGCTGAAATTGAAGCTCCCATTCAGACCCTTCTGATACTCTGGAAATTATACTACTTCCTGAAAAAGTTTAGGATGGGATTGTCTAATATTGATGTCTGGGTTCTATTTCATAGATTAGAATGCACTTCGAAGGGACTACAACCTCTTACTGGTAAGGGGTCTCCAAAGACTTGCCTAATTTCAAAAGGAGGCTGTGCTTCAGGCCTTTTGTTTTGTCAGAAGGACAAAGAGGAGGAAAGCACAAGCAACAGCAGCAGCAAACAGAGATGGATCAAGTGATAAATCCTGGAATATTTGAACTAAAATACACTTAAATATTCATGCATGTGTGTGGGCTACATCACTTCAGTCGTGTCTGACTCCTTGTGACCCTATGGACCATAGTCCGCCAGGCTCCTCTGTCCATGGGATTCTCTAGGCAAGAATATTGGAGTGGGTTACCATTCCTCCTCCAGGGAATCTTCCCAACCCAGAGATCGAACCCAAGTCTCTTAGGTCTCCTGGATTGGCAGGCGGGTTCTTTACCACTAGCGCCACCTCGGAAGCACAAAATATTCATACCTACTGAATCATTTGAGGTTGTCAAAGAATGAGAAACAACGGATGCATACCATGCTATTACACAAGAAGAATCCTCTGAAGTACGCACACACTCTGCTGGCCTCATGACAATTACAGTTACACTGCTATGAAGCCCCTGGCTGACTATTCCTGTCATTCCTGTGGCTGCCTGACACCAGGCTCTCTACCTTCAGCAGGCAGGACTGGCATGTGGTTCCTCTCTCCATAACTCCAAGACTCCTTTCCAAGTTTACGGAAGCACTATTTGGGATTAGCATTGCAACTCATGGAACAAGAAGAAAAGCAGGGTGAAAACAACTCTACTATCACCTACTTATTCCAGAAGTTTCAGATAGTTAAATACCATTTCAGTACACAAATAACAGATACTGAACTTTCTGTCCTTTAAAGCAAAATAATGGACTTTTCTTGTCCCAACTAGTGATTGCTGGACTCCTGGAAAGTCTAAAACAGAGAACTGCATTTAAGCAGGAGATGTTTTTTACATATCTGACCCCAATTTTACTGCCTATTTTCATAAGAGAAGGAAAAACAGTTGAAGTCTTTGTGTTCATTTACTTGTCTATATCTAACAAATGGACAGTGCGTAACAGGGAGCTTCATAGCTCACAGAAACAAGACCTGTTTACCCTGCTCACCTACAAGACCTGAGTCTGTCTGGGACCTGACCTTTGTAAGCTTATTATTAATTTATCACTCATTGCCTAGCAATGGAAGTCCACCTCATTAGCACTCACATCGTCTCAATAGTTTTTCCCCCTTCGATGATCCACAGGCTTCTCTAGCACTAAGAAACGAGTCCCGTTCTCGCGATCCTCCGTCCTTCTGTTTAGACAAGCACTTGGGGGCCATGGTTAGTGCTATTTTCTCTGTCAGTGGTCTCACCTCAGGTTGTACGACACCTTCAGAGCGAGCTGAAAGGCTTTTGCGCTCTGTCTCCCAAGACGGCAGTACTCTGCTTCCCGTGTCTTTACTGCAACAATACTGCACATCTCGACTGAGCTGCCTTCTCTCCCTGCTTCTGGAAGCTTTCCAGGCAGGGTCTGTGCTTACGTCAGCAAGGCTGATTCAGAACACTACCTCTGGGGGTTTAACCAGGCTTTGAAACACATTCCTGCACTCAGCTCAGCTGGGGTCAGTAAGAGGCCTTCCAGTAAATCTGGTACTTCACTTTTTCATTCTGCTTATTGCAGAGGGGCACTGATTTCCTTTTAGCTCATCCTCTAAGCTATTTTATTACCTTTCAGATGATTTCTGCTGGGACCTTAGCTGTTAGAGCCTTGCATTATTATGCCCACTGCCTTTAGAATTCCTTATCCGCAAAAACTGCGCTTTCTTGGTAACCTAAGCGTTGTTGTTGTTCTGTTTTCCATCTGATTTTTTTTTAAACCTTAGGATCCTAAAAATTAAGTCCTTTGTTTATATATTTTCAAATCTAAACAGAAGTCGTATCTTGTTAAATTTGCCTCTGATTAGCACAGTTGCTCTTCAGTTCATTCCTGGGCTTAGAGTTTAACCAGGGCCTTACCAAATTTGTAAAGACAGAACACGTACAGAGAGGGCAGGGTTGTGATTAGATACAGAACTACAGGGGCTATCACACAGAAACCATAGAATGTGAAACTGAAAATGATTTATAAAGATAAAGCAAGTTCCTTATTACTTCCAAGATTCAAAATTACATGCTCCTTATTTAGTAATAATCATCAAAGCACAAAAATGTAACTTTATTTTCACAAATAAATGACTGCATCAAGCTATTTCCACAATCCTAGATATCACACTGAAAACTTATCTCCTGTCGTGAACCTTGGTTATGCTTACTACCCCCTGAAATCTATGATTAAACTAAAAAGAAATAAACAAACAAAAAACCAGTATTTCAGTTAAGCAGGCTTTCTTACCACATTCTAATCTAAAAAGAAGTCTCAATGATGCCAAAGTAGACTTTACCTTTGATGACAAAATACACTAGTAAAACAATTTAAAAACAACAAAAAACAGACTTGAAAATATAAAGATGATGCTACTTAAATAAAAAGAACCCAGAACACACTGGAGTAAATGATTCTAATCCGATTCAAAGGAAATGAATTTCAAATAAACAACAAAACCATTGTTCCTGATTCTTCACTTCCCCCCAAAAGACAACACAGAGGACAAGGAAAGGCAGAAAAAGAAAACAGAAGTGCGGTAAGTAGCCTTGACAAGTAGGTGTATGGACAGCAGTGCTCTAAGAGTTAAACAGGAAACGAGGTAAACAGACCATGGAAATCTTCCTGGGGAGAGCATGCACTCGTGTTTCTTGAAGTAGACCCTCTGCTTGCGTTTAATCAGATGAATTTTTGGTGTTGCGTGTACCCTCTAATTCAGGCATCAATGTCTCAAAGAAAGTGCCTAAGAGAAGAGCAGACGGAGGGCAGGAAAAGATCAGAGGAAATGGACAGAGGCAGTCACACAAACCCCATGCCAGATCAGGGCAGGCACAAAAACGAGAACCCCTTTCTCACCCACATGTCTTCTCTATGGACCAGGCCAAGAGACTCAGCCATTTCCCCTTGGCGCCATTTGCCCCAGCACTGAAATCAGAGGAAAGACTGGTGGCCCCACCAAAGAAATATTTTAATTCCATTAAAGGGTGGAAGAGCTTGCTTGGGTAATGGAGTCTCCCTCAGCAGATGTTTCTAAGATTAGATAATCATCTGGAAAGATTAGATCAGTTTAAACGCGCCCGCGAAAAAAACAGGAACTGGAAGCAAAACACCTCCAAGTCATTCATTTAAGCATCTATTAAGATCCCATTTTAACTAGTCTTCTCAAATTAGTAACAGGGCGTACTTACTTCCCTTCTGTATTTGGGCTTTAGAAACTTACATTCACACCACAACAAAAATCGTGAAAGGTTAAAAAGTTAACAGTTTACTGTCACTTAATATTATGCACCAATAATCTAATGAAAAAAAAACTATAAGCCCCACCCATGCATTCACCAAAAAATGGATTTAAAACATACAAAAAAGTTACAGCAACTGTCTGCTTTCTCCTTGCCTGTTTTAAGTGAAAGGAAAAAAAAAAACACCAGTCAGCAGAAGGAAGCCTATAGCCCAAAATATTGATTGAGGAAGTGCTCTGAAACTTACCTCTTAGCAGGTTAAGAGGGTCACGAATGCTATCAAGGGAGATGGACACTCAAAACATCTCTGTGGCCTGGTGTCCTCATGGCCCAGGGATGGGGAGGCCATCCTCTGGCCCACTGCACCCCGCCACCTGCAGAGTTCTGTTT
>NW_011495015.1:3752912-3780932 GCF_000754665.1 Bison bison bison
AGAGTTCTGTTTCCCTCTCCACGTGGGAGCCAGGACCTGTCCCGCAGCTGCCTCCAGCTCTGCGGGCCCGAGAAACAAAGGGCTGTGAGGCAGCTTCTTCTCGGAGTGGAGAACAATTCCCAGCGCATGGGAGCTATTTAAAGAGGTGGTGCCTGCGAGACCAATGCTGCCTCGGAGCCTTCCTGTTTGTGTCCCGGCTCACATTTTCATCCATTTCCGAACGAAGACTGCAGAGTGTAATCAGCCCCAAGAAGGCTGAGATTTATGCAAACCCGTGCAGTGTGCAAGGGTGATTTTTAGAAATGGTTTTTCCCTTTCCTTCTCTTCTCCACTAAGTAGACAGGAGGGTTTATTAAAAGCACTTTGAAAGTCAAAAGCAAAACCTGTACCTGTTGTGATCTGGTAAAAGTTGTTCCAACTCCTGAAAGCTTCTTAACCTGAAGTGTAGAAAGGAAAGACGGTGTGGATGATTGATCCAATGTCTATCAAGTAAGAACGCAGAGAAAACCAAGAGATTCATGGTCAGAAAGCAAGGGTTGGATTCAAAAAACCTTCACCGATTACTAGCTAGCCTTTAGTAAAGAAATGCACCCAATCTCTCTGGGCTTCAGCTTCTTTGTCTGAATAAACAGGACCGATAACACATGCTTTGTATGTCTGCTTGTGAGAACTGCCTAAGATGGCTGGAAAAGACCCCACACTGGGTTTCGATAAAATAAGAGCACACAGTCATTACATCATGGCGCCCAGATGCCCAGTGGCTGTTACAGACATTAGTAGCTGGGTAAAAACAGATAAGCCTGGCAGGCTACAATCCATGGGGTCGCAAAAGAGTCGGACACAACTCGGTGACGAAACAACAACAACAAAAAGAGTGAATACCTCTTCTCACTTCTCTCCAAAATTATACAAAATATAAACTATACAAAATTATAGAAAATACTGTTTGCCTGTGGGCTGGCTGTCTCCTCACTGGCACCCAGGCTGCCAGAGAGTCAAAGGCTTCACTAGAAATGCTGGTTTTTAACAATAGCCCAAGTACCCAGAACACTTTCCCGCATATAGTAACACACAATAAATAATTGCTAAATAAATGAATAGATAAATGCAACATTTCAGGCAAAATCAAGCACAAAGCTCTACACATGGTAAGCCTGTAACAAATACGTATCACATTAGTGAATGTACAGCCACTTTTTTTTTTTTCAATAGAAAAACATCCCAGGAAAAATGCAACGTGATAGAATTTTAAGACAAGTTGGAACTCTGAAAAACATTTTAGATAAATGTGACTGTACGTTTTGTTAGATCACCCAGTTCTAAATACATTATTAAGATGGTTCTTGAAGTGAAGTGAAGTTAAAGTGTTAATCGCTCAGTCATGTTGGACTCTACAACTCCATGGACTGTAGCCTGCCAGGTTTCTCTGTCCGTGGAATTCTTCAGGCAAGAATACTGGAGTGGGTTGCCATGCCCTTCTCCAGGGGATCTTCTCCACCCAGGGATCAAACCTGGGTCTCCTGCATCGCAGGCAGATTCTTTACCATCTGAGCCATCAGGGAAACCCACAAACTTCTTACTCATGGAGGAAGGATTTCAAGAACAAACTCAGCTAAACAGTTTCAGCGAATTAATTCATATTGGATACTGTACCTAATATCCATAAACTTCTTATCTCATGGATACTAGTTATAATACCCAACGTGAATTAATTCGCTGAAAAAGTTTAGCTTAATTTGTTCCTAAAATCCTTCCTCCGGCCTGTTTTTGTTCGAAGTGGAAACTCTCTTTCTTTTGTTGCCCTTTAAGTTGGAGCTTGGTGGTTATGGGATTTGATGAGAACTCATTGATTTTTTTTAAGAGCACTACCCAGACGAGAAGGCTAGAGATGCGTGGTCCCTTGTGGCGCTTATGATCTGACTGCTGATGTTTAATGTAACATAACAACGTGCCTGGAGACAGGAGAGTCATGGGGACCTGGAACAATAGATTTAGTTTTGAGCCTTAACATTATTGCTTGAATCCAGGTCAGGCTAGTTCAGGTCACTAGAGACTAAAAATCAATTCTTTGATGGCTGCTCATTAATCCATTATGTGTAAGGAAGAAAGCAACTTGAGTGGATATTTGTTCATTCTATAAAATTACCAGGAGAGGCAAGATCCTGAATCTTAAAAAGATCCTGTGAAACGTAATCCCCTCTTCGAAGGGTTTCTCTTGCTTTGCTTAAGAAATAGGACCCCACTTCCAAGTTTCTCTTTCCTTCTCTGCACTCTTTCTGGCTCCTGCTTTATAGAAAGAATAAGAGCTGTCCTACCACAGGTCTTTCCACAAACATTCAAAGCAGAATATCAAGATTTAAAGTTGCTCGCTTTGAATGAAGTCATTTTAGTTCCAAAATATGAGGAAGCATCTCGTGATCACTGAACCTGAAAGTTCTACAGCGAAGAAGAATCTCTGAAGAACAGAGAGTTACAGCCAAATAAAGACAGAGTTTATTACCTTTAATAACTGTCTGTTCCGTTTTTCTAAGTTAGAATTTTAGACACTGATGATAAGGCTTTCTACATCCCTCCTCCTCCTCCTCTCATGGCGTCCCCCGTGCTAGAGGCATTTTTAATTGAGTAATTAAAGATTTAAAGAAAGAAAGAAAGAAAGAAAGTGAAGTCGCTCAGTCGTGCCCAACTCTTCGCGACCCCGTGGATAGTAGCCTGCTCCAATCTCCTCCGTCCATGGGATTTTCAAGGCAAGAGTACTGGAGTGGGTTGCCATTTCCTTCTCCAGGGAATCTTTCCAACCCAGGGATCGAACCCAGGTCTCTCACATTGTAGACAGACGCTTTACCATCTGAGCCACCAAGAAGTTTCTAAATCGACTTTTGACAGCTTCCAGCAACAAGGATTTCTCACCTTACCTGTAGCTTCCAGTCTAATAAATATCTGTCTACATGGAGCTTATGAGTTCAACCCTGAGGGTTATCAAGTGAGGCTTAATGCCTCCAGAAACATGCATGATTGTGGAGAGTGGGGGGGTGAACTGTGGAAACTACCATCCAGTCGTCAAGTTTCTTCTTCATCTAATGAAGAAAGAACCTCTTTAAGCAGTTCTTCAAGAAGTTCTAATACCCTCCCCTTTCCCTGGGGAAGCAGATGTACCCTGCTAGCTGTTTTCTATAAAACAGTTTTATTGCCCTAGTTATTAATACTAACAGACTTAGTCAAGATATCATTGTGTATGGTTAACGAATAAAAAGGAAACTTCAAGTTACTGATTACAGGGTCTCCTTATGCTTATTTCTATCATTATTTGAGACTATATATTTCATTTGAATAAATATTTATCTAATGCTACAGAAAGCACAAAAATCAATCTGGTAAGGGACAAGAATTTATAGGCAAGACTAACAGGAGCAAATATCTCAGAACACATTATCCCAAAGAATATCATTACTAGGTATAATAAACTGGACAACAGAACAATAATGAATATTTCCTTTCTGCCATCTGTTGTTTTATAGGACAGCACATTTCCTGCCAGCTGACTCGAATGAGTAAAACAAAGTCACACTGAAAGATTAATCTTATTGATAAGGATGCATTTTGATGGCAATTAATTCTAAGAGGTTAGGGCTACTTCTTTTCCAAAATGAGGAACGAAGAAGATAGTATTTCTCCCTCTTTTCCTCCCTCTCAACTGGCTGTGGGGTAAGAGCTCCATTAAACGCTTTGAAGACACGAGGTTCTTATCCTCCATCAATTCACGAACTGGTGAGACAGGTACAGAAACATCAAGTACTAGGTAGTATGTAGTAAAAGAGAAAGGATCACCAAAGGTCAAGAGTGCAAGGCAGGAGACGGGAAGGACACAGGGTCAAGGGCTTTGTCACTTCCAAGCTGCTTGATCTTCCAGAAACTTCGTCCCTCTAAGCCTCACTTTCCTCATGGGTAAAACAGAGATCATACTAGTATCTGCTTCCCAGGGCTCTGATGAAAATTAAATGAATTTATGAATTCATTTCACAGCCTGTGTGGCAGCTGAGCCTGTGGACTGAGTGTACGACTTTGGGGGAAGGGTACAGTTCTATGACTTTCACATTTTACCACAAAGGACATGCCCAAGGACAAAGAGAGAGATTTTTTGAAGATAAAAAGCTAAATAAATTCATAAGAAGACCCTGACAATCTTAAATGTGCATTCAGTAAAACAAAAGGCTTCAAAATATTTGAAGTAAAAACTCTTAGAACGGAAATCCCAGTAACAGTTGAAGAGTTCAATACTCAACGCTCAGCAACAACACACAGAGTAAGACAGAAAATCAAGAAAAAGAGAAAACTTAAATAGCATCAACCAAGTCAACTTAATGGATATTTTTAGAATACTCTTACCCAAAAGAGCAGAATATATAGTCTCTTTAAGTTCACAGGGAGTATCACCGAGATAAATCATATGCCAAATCACAAAACAAAGCTTTAAAAATTCTGAAGGATTGAACTCATATAAAGTATGTTTTCTGGTGACAAAGGAAGTCATTTAGAAATCAAAAAATAAAAATATCTAGAAAATTCCTAAATATTGAAAGTTAAAGGACACACTTTTTAAAAACCCATATATCAAAGAAGAAATCCCAAGGGAAATCAGAAAATATTTTTAACTGAATAATAAAACTACGACATATCAATATTAGTAGGATACTACTAAAGCAATCCTTAGAGGGTATTTTATAGCATTAAATGGTTATTAAAATGGAAGAAAGGTCTATAATGAATGACCTAAGCTTCTATCTTACTAAGCTAGTAAAAGAAGAACAAATTAAACCCAAAATAAATCAAAGAAATAATTGAGATAAGAACTAACAAAAATTAATGCAAGAAAGACTAAACAGATGAAAGATAGAAAAAAATTATTTAAAAGCTAGGTTTGGGAAAAGATGAACAGAAATGGTAAATTTGTAGCTATTTTACCAAGAAGAGAGAAGAAAAAATTAGCAGTGTTAGGGAAGAAAAAGAGGATGGCCCTAAAAATCCTCAAGATAGAAAATGGATATTAATGGCATACCACAAACAACTATGGGTTTCCACAGTGGCTCAGTGCTAAAGAAACCTCCTGCAAGGCAGGAGACACGAGTTTGATCCCTGGGTCAGAAAGAGCCCCTGGAGGAGGGCATAGCAACCCACTCCAGTATTCTTGCCTGGAAAAATCCCATGTACATAGGAGCCTGGTGGGGTCACAAAAGAGTCAGACACAACTGAGAGACTCAACAACAACAACAACAATAAGCAACTATAACCCAAGAAATTCAACAACTTACATGCAATGGACAAATTCCTTGAAAGATACAAACTACAAAAACTGTCAGCAGAAGAAATGGAACCTACCTATATTCATGCTGAATACTGACTGATGATTTCATTGTACTTTTCACGCAGCAGTAATTTATTCACAGATAAATGAAAACTAGCCTCACCAGTGTGATAACCTCAGCTTCAAAAGTTCTTCTGCCAATGAAAATTAAAAACCTGAAAGAGACTGCATGGTTACAGATACACCAGGAAGGGAAAATGAAGGGTGAATAAATACAGCCAAAGTCATAGCACTTGCATAATCAGAGCAAAATTATTATTATTTAATACTCTTTATTACAAGTAGGTTTTAAAATAAATTTTAGTATGTGTCTAGATCTCAACCCATCTCTTTTTCGGAATTAAAAAGCTTGGAAGTGAAAGTATAGCTTCCGTCACAACACAAATGGTCCTGAGTAGATTCCTAGGAAGGAAAGAAGCAAGGTGATTGACAGGAGGAAGTGTGTTTTGAGTCCAGGAGAGCAAACAGTTCTTGTTTGCTGCAAACCGTGAACAGCCAGCTTTGTCTATTAGCAGCTATGCGCCAATGATTGGGCAGGAAGTCACAGGATGACTGTTGCTTTTATGCTGTACTTCTACTAAAACTTGATTTTATTGCCCATTTCCAATAGCTCTTGGGCTTGGGTGCTAAATGACAGCCTTTTAGTAATTCTGCAAAGGATGCAGCTGATGAGAAAAATGCAATCACATATGTATCCAACACGGAAGAACAAATAAAAACAAAACATGATTCTCCACTTACAAGTCAAACAAGTTATGTGCCTTACCTAAGAGGTTGTCTTTAAATTCTAGTCATTAGTGATCATTAATAAATGAAACATTGTATTTTTCTCAAGTGTTTTATATTTCTTATATTGGGAAGTCAAACAATAGGCTAGACTTTTCATAGGGAGATACGTACAATCACGATGCAGGCTTAAAATAATGATAATAATAATAAAACTCTCTAGGTGTTTGCTAGGATCTGATTAGGTATTTTAAGTGCTTTTCATGTACTAGCTAATCTCATCCTCTGTACCACCCAATGAGACTGAACTACTACTTCCATCATTTTATAGATCAAGAAATAGAAGTGCAGAGAGGTTATGTAACCTGCCCAGGACTGCACAGCTAGGCTCTGATGTTGCAAAAACTGAAGGATAATTTCCCAATGCGCCAGTTACTACCTCTGCTTTCACATTACAGGAATTAACATTTTTACAAGTTTTTTTTTTTTTTTTTTACTTCTGGGAATGACAATTTTTGCTTGTATGGTTTTACCCTGAATCAGGAAAAATACAGTATGAGGAAACAGTACTACAATACAGGTCTGTGAGCTTCTCAGTAGCAGGCCATTTGCTGGGATGAAGAGCATTTTCAATAACACAGCAGCACACTCCCAAGGCAGCAAGCCCATCTGTGAACAGTGTAGTGAGGAGGTGTTAACATTAAAAGGCAAGCAAGGTGGAGCTGAGACCAGCGCATCACCGTCTTCCTTGACCCAGAGGACAAAGAAATCAATTCAGTCTCAAAAGTAAAACTTAACGAACCCCCACATCTTGGAATGAGCAAAGGATGTGACATCTGTCTACAGAAACTTGTCTTGGAAACTCGATCTGTAAGACGAGAAAAATCGTACTTGCTCAAGTATTCTCTTTGAGTAGAAAACCTACAAGGAAGATGCAATCACCAGCTGATGTTTACATGACTTCTGGAAGGGAAAGGGGAAACACTGAACATTTATCGAGCCCCCAGGTTGAGCCAAACACTGTTATGTCGTTCCCATTTCACCTGATTAAATCTTGACAGTGTATCCAGAAGGTATTATTCTCCCCATTCCTAAGGTCTAGAAAAACTGAGGACAAAAGAGGTTATATGAAGTGCCAGCAATAGACGTTAGAGAAAATTCTGTACCTCAAACCAGAGACTAGAGTATAGTTCAGCAGGTAAAGAATCTGCCTGCAATACAGGAGACACAGGTTCCATCCCTTGGTTGGGAAAATCCCCTGGAGTAGGAAATAGCAACCCACCCCAGTATTCCTGCCTGGAGAATTCCATGGACAAAGGAGCCTGGCAGGCTATGGTCCATTGTGTTGCAAAGAGTCGGACATGACTGAAGCAATTTAGCACACGATTTAGCAAGATTAAGAAATTAACTCTTATATATAAATCTTACTGTGTGGCATTGTTCTAAGGTCTTTGTTACAGTGATGTCTTTAATCCTCATGATAAGTCTATGAGATTAATTCTGCTATTAATATTATCACCAGTGAGGAAACTGAGCAACTGAAGAGCTAAATAACTTGCCAAAGTCAGTAGCAGAGCTAGAAAAAATGCTCTTCAACACTAATTTGGTTCTTTTAAAGCTAACAGAGGGGAATTCCCTGAAGGTCTAGTGGTCTAGAGGTCTCCATGCTCTCTCTTCCAGGGCTTATGGGTTTGCTTGCGGATCAGGGACCTAAGATCGAGCAATCTGGGATAAATAAAAACCTGGACCTCTCCAGGTTCAGGATGCCTCAGCCCTCTTCAGGATGAGAGTCACTTCATCACTGGGACTTCAGTTTAAAAATTAACCTTTTGGTGTCTTTCTGCATTCTTGCCTACAAAAATAAAGTCTCCTCAGCAGATTAATTGAATAAAAAAATGAAAGAAGTCCACTTAAAAAAAAACAAAAAACGCTAACAGAGTTGATCATTTCAATACTGGAGAGGCTGAAAGTGAAACTGGCATAGGACCAAAATGGCCCAATTCCTTTGTAACCAATATATGAACCCGAATAATTGAGATATATAGTAATTTAACTGATTTTTGTGTTTCTTGATAATACAGGAAAACTACTTAAATGTTGTCCCAGAATGATATTCATTTTAGAAAACACAGGATACATTTCAGAGCATCTGGGCTCAGGCATAGGATGACCATATGTGCTGGCTTGTTTAGAAAAATCCCAGTTTATACCTGCTGTAAACAGTGAAAGACTTTATTTTTCTTGGGCTCCAAAATCACCACAGACAGTGAGTGCAGCCATGAAATTAAAAGACGCTTGCTCCTTGGAAGAAAAGCTATGACAAACCTAGATAGCGTATTAAAAAGCAGAGACGTCACTTTGCCGACAAAGGTCTGTATGGTTGAAGCTGGTACTGGTTTTTCCCGTAGTCATGTATAGATGTGAGAGTTGGATCATAAAGAAGGTTAAGCACCAAAAGAATTGATGCTTTCAAACTGTGGTGCTGGAGAAGACTCTTGAGAATCCCTTGGACTGCAACGAGATCAAACCAGTCAATCCTAAAGGAAATCAACCCTGATTATTCATTAGAAGGACTTATGACCAACCTAGATAGCATATTAAAAAGAAGAGACATTACTTTCCCAACAAAGGTCCGTCTAGTCAAGGCTATCATTTTTCCAGTGGTCATGTATGGATGTGAGAGTTGGACTATAAACAAAGCTGAGTGCCAAAGAATTGATGCTTTTGAACTGTGGTGCTGGAGAAGACTCTTGAGAGTCCCTTGAACTGCAAGGAGATCCAACCAGTCCATCCTAAAGGAGATCAGTTCTGGGTGTTCATTGGAAGGACTGATATTGAAGCTGAAACTGCAATACTTTGGCCACCTGATGCGAAGAGCTGACTCATTTGAAAAGACCCTGATGCTGGGAAAGATTGAGGGCAGGAGGAGAAGGGGACGACAGAGGATGAAATGGTTGGATGACATCACCAACTTGATGAACATGGGTTTGGGTGAACTCTGGGAGTTAGTGATGGACAGGGAGGCCTGGCATGCTACGGTTGGCGGGGTTGCAAAGAGTCAGACATGACTGAGTGACTGAACTGAACTGAACTGAGGATGAAGATGAAGCTCCAATACTTTGGCCACCTGATGCGAAGAGCCAGTTCATTGGAAAAGACCCTGATACTGGGAAAGATAAAAGGCAGGAAGAGAAGGAGACGACAAAGGATGAGATGGCTGGATGGCATTATGGACTCAATGGGACAGGAGTTTGAGCAAGCTCAGGGAGATGGTGAAGGACAGGGAAGCCTGGCATGGCACAGTCCATGGGGTCGCAAAGGGTCGGACACGACTGAGCAACTGCCGTTCAGACATGATCAGAGAACACTTGCTTTCACTTTCAAAAGTGTCCCATTGTCAAAAGGGACAATGAAGTATATAAGTCATCTCACTTAGGCACAACCAGTGCAACTGGCAGAAGTCAAACTGCACAAGATTCAGAGCCAATTTTCTTTTCATATAATTTTCAAGTCATTTTTTTAGCAACTCCAGAAGCTATTGGTCTATACCAACAACAACCAGCCCTTGGTTCACTGTTCACTGTTAGTACTGACTCTTTTATCTTTATGTACATTTTTGTTTGTTTGTTTCATGGTCCCATCTCCATGCCTTCTATTTAACAATAATTTTCCACTTAGTTTTTCCTACCAATAAAATTAATTAGGATTACTGATTAACTCTAAAACTTTTAAAAGGCAAAACCAATACAAAACAAACACCCTCCTTCCCCAATTCAAAACATACATAATTTTAAAACTTTCTGGGCACCTAAAGCCACGTAGCATTGTCTCTATAAATGCTAGTTTAACATCATCATATATGCTCGCAAAAGAAAGAGTTCTACTGACCTTTTTGTCTCAAGCATTTTATAGATTTGGTACATCACCACAGGAATTTCAAATGATCTCACATTCACCTTCTGAGAATCAGAATCTGTATGAAAACTGTTCGGTGTTGCACCTGGTTTAAACAATTCTGATTCTTTCATCTCCTCATCTGAAAATCTGTCATTTTTTACCATCATGAGCTCAGTAGTCCTCTTCCCCATTTCTCTTTTTTTCTGCTTCTTCCTACCTTCAAACACTTCATTTCCCTCTGGCCCTTTGGCCAAGCTGCTGTCTTTCCTCCTCCAATACTTTCCAGTCTACGACGACCACTCAAATGACACTTCTGTCCTTAAGGATTCCATTGTCACTTTTAAGAAACAAGTAGCTATTCAGTTTCACTCTCTGACACTGTGCTTCCAGTAACGCCCCCAACTCGACAATTGCCTTGGTAGGCCTATGCTGTCTCCTCATCACTTTAGAATTCTTCTGAAAAATTACTTAGCTTTGGACTCCTGGCCTCTCTACACTTGGATCAAAATTATCCACTCAGATAGAGTCTCCTTGGGAAACAGCTGACAATAAAGCTTCCCAGCTCCTGGCCTTCACTCACCTTATTGTTTATGAAGATCCTTGGGCAACTGGGATCTTCAGAAAGAAGGGAGAAGATCCCTGCCCTCCATTCACAGAAGATCGGTTTACGCGTCCTGAAGCACTGGACTGCACTGCTGTACTCTAACCTCGGTCCACACAGTCACTGATGCTGGAAGGTACAGTCACAACTAGTCACCATGGAGCCAATGGAAAGTTGCTCTATGCCAGTGTTAATCAGGATGATGGAGACAACAGCCTACCATGCCCTGCTTAGGGACTTAAACATCTTGACGGTGTTCTCTCTTTCTGAGCCAGCACGGGTTCTTTAGATCTTAGCATTTAAATTCACCTTGATTATGATACCCAATACTGAACCATATTCATCTTTAGTTCCCACTAAATGGCCTCAACTATCCAAAGAGGTTTAATCTCACCATGATAATGACGTATCATTAGAGGTTTCCCTATAAAAGTTGGATGTGTGGTATCTCTTGGGGAGAAATTGCTGTAAGGTTTGAAGATCACATTTAATAGAAGTGAATTTTCATTAAAGATGTAAGGAAAGTAATTACAGCTTCAGAGTCACATGGTCAAAGACAAATTATACATTCCATCCTATAATAATGTTTTAAACAGACATTTCTTCCTAACTATCTGTTACCTTGCTCCTTCACGACAATGGACGTATTTGTGATAAGTAGATATCCAGAACAGAGCTGGAGTCCTTGCAAACAGAGAATCAATTGTATGGCGTATTTTAGAGCTACTGAGGTGATACTTAAGCACCTGTTCACTAATACGTAGACCAGAATTTGACCAAATCTTAATCATGAAAAACGAGTACGTCTCTGTGTGTCAGCTTTACTATTAACACTCCTACAGGAATTTCAGCAAACTCTTTGTCTTTTATGGACAGAGATAGTATTTACCAAGACAAAAATCGGTATGCTTGGGGTGAAATGTTTCCGACTAGACTCAGAAACATGCAGAAGGCACAGCTCCAGGAAGACCATCAGAATTCAAGCTTCAAAACAACAAGAAGACACCTCAAATCATTCCACTTCATTTCTCCAAACGTTATCCTTTCAATTGTCTTAAAAACATTCATTTTACTAAAAGTAATTTTTAAAGATCACTCTCTAACTAAACCACATACTATTGCACATATTCTATTCTTCCAACTACGGGCTGCATTTACTGAATAAGCTGAAAATTCACAGTGTGATACAGAGTGAATTGTAGGACTGCGTTATCCCTAAGAATCACAAATAACACAAGGGACAGAGAAGAAAAATAGGAACTCAACTTCAGTTTGGTCTCACTGAAAACGCGATACTTGCTTTTACTGTCACTTTATATTAGATAGAACAGCAATGTCCAAACAAAATTTTTGAAAGGCTAATCTGAAGATTTATTTTTAATTAGACACAAGCAGTGACTCTCACATCAAATTGATTTCTTACTTTAACCTTTTACAACTGTGATACTGTATTGAAAGTATGCAGAAACATTTAATGGTTTCTTTCAAGGACACTCCTTTAAAAAAAAAAACAAACGACAACATCAGCCCTCAGGTACCATTTCACACTGGGCACCTGGGTATCCACGAAACTCTTATTTCTCTGCACCCTCCCAAATTACAGCCTTGATGCAGAATCGCTTGGCTAATTCTGTAAGATACAAAAGCTGCTGATTTATTAAGAGAGGCCTGAGGCTCTATTTTTACTTCACCCAACACTCCTATGCATACTGCTTATCACAACAATAGAAAAAATCATCCTCCGTCAGTGAGTCAAAGACAAAGCAGACAGAATGATTATGCGCATATAAAGAGGGAAAAATAAATGCTCATCCTGGTGGGATGCTACTGAGGCACCTCACAGGAGCCTGCGCTCTGCGTTCCTGAATTGTGGCCAAGATGATCAAGACGTGCTGGGAGGAAGCCACGGCGTGGTCGCCTATCTGTGCTCCTCCACTGAGGAGGCAGAGCCTGGGAGTCACCATGCTGCGATTCCAGCTAAGAACCGGCCTGACACCGGGTGAGGAGTTTCCAGAGCCCACCACACAGAATCCCTTCTGTTTAGACAACATCCTCATGGTGCAGGGGCTGGAGGGGGCTCGGTAACTGGCCCTACTGAGCCGGGAACCTGTGTTACACTGCACGAAGTCTGTGTTCACTGAAGACACGAATGGTCTCCGACGCAGAGAGAAAAGATTGTGAGAGACACAGGATCAATGGGCATACGCGCTAAGTCACCAGTCGCGTCTGAATCTTTGTGACCCCACAGACTGTAGCCCGCCACGCTCCTCTGGCCATGGGATTCTCCAGGCAAGAATACTGGAGTGGCTTGCCATGCCCTCCTCCAGGGGATCTTCCCGACCCAGGGATTGAACCCGAGTCTCTTAAGTCTCCCGCGTTGGCAGGCAGTCTTTACCACTCGTGCCCTCTAGGAAGCTCAGAGACAGGATCGGAAGCAAGCTCATATTTGAAAGTTAAGCTCTAAGCCTTGGTTCACCTGTGATGCCAGTGATGCAACCAGAACAAATAAGAAGGTCTGTTTCACTTCACTGTCTGATTTTGGGTCTGGGCTGTGCTGTGCTTAGTCGCTCAGTCCTGTCCAACTCTTTGTGATCTCACACACTGTAGCCGCTCAGCTCCTCTGTCCATGATGATACTCCAGGCAAGAATACTGGAGTGGGTGCCATGCCCTGCTCCAGTGGATCTTTCCAACCCAGGGATCGAACCCATGTCTCCCACATTGCAGGTGGATTCTTCAGTCTGAGCCACCAGGGAAGCTTGAATTTGGGTCTAAGGACCCGATAATTTATAACACTCACATTCTTTTGAGACAGTTTCAGAAACTGTGGTTATTCAATTCAGTAGGGGAAAGAATTCCATTTGGCCCCACTCACGTTTTCCTCTCAGAACAGAAATGAGGATTACTAAAAAGCACGGCTGCGTAGAAATCTCATGAGTCTACCAAGGGAGAATGGGCACTGGCCAGTTTGTAAAGGGAGTTAAAATTAAATTCTTAATACAATTTAACATCAATTAAATGCGTGTAATGAGAATGACCACCCTGAAAATTAACCTATTTAACAGTTAAAGTACAATCAAATTAGTCTGTTCTACAAATGTAGTGCTCCTTCCTTTCTAATTAATCATTATTTTATGAAGTTGGACTTCCCAGATGCCTGGAATTCTTTAAAAGATTGTAGGCATGTCTTCAAAATGGGGTAGGGGGGCGGGGGTGAAACTTCCATGGTGGTCCAGTGGTGAAGACCGCCTTCCAATGCAGGGGGTGCAGGTTCGATCCCTGGTAGGGGTTGCTGAAATCCCCCATGCCTTGTGGCCAAAAATCTAAAACTTAAAGAACAGAAGCAATATTGCAACAAATTCAATAAAGGCTTTAAAAATGGTCCACATTAAAAAAAAAAAACTCAAAAAAAAATGAGACTTTGCTATTTGCTATTTGTTACAGTAGAAAAATTGGTTTCTTGTCTTAGTAACTGCCAATTAACTTCATAACTCTAGATAATTCCAAGGAAAGGAAAGCCATCTGAAATTAGAAAGGAAAACGACATGCCAGGTATCACGGTTTACACCATCGCAGAGACAGCACTCTCGTTTTCTCTGTACGGAGCCACTACGACGGAGCCACCACTGCCCCTGCAGGGTCTTGTAGGGCCATCTCCAGGTGGGCACACCAGGAGAGAACCAGGAGATCCTTTAGACACCCCAGTAAAGCATGTGTGAACCCATCGATTCGAAGTTTTCTTATTGACTCAGCTGGCAGGGCTCATTTTGCTTTCAACATCCCAGCGCCAACAGTCTTAATTTTTGTGTATGTTCCTCATGGCCATCATTTCCCAGTGTTTAAAATTATATCCTCTAATATCCTGTGAATCATCCCTGGTTACGGAGTCCTAAATTAGACGCTGCATTTTCACTAAAGGAGACACATTATGTCCAAGAACGACTGCCTCAAATGAGGTCATGGACACTCTCGTTTTACAGTATGAAAAACAAAAGGCACTTCCTTTTTCTTTCGCGTCCCAGGGATTTTTTTTTTTCCTTTTCAAGAGAGAAAACCTAAAAAGTGAAAGCATAAGCAACTGGTCATGTGGAACCTGACCCTGATTAGCATTTCTTGGTGCTTCTTGGTGTTTCATTTTCTCTTTCTCATTGTGAGAAACTGCCTTCTGTGAGAAATTTAAAACTAGAGTTGATTATCTTGCTTTCTAGTTTGGCGGGAAAAAAAATCATATATGGCCCCATCCGCTCCACTTCATAGGCGTCTATGGGGCATGCTGCTGGACAGTGAGAAGACGGGGACGCATGGCGGCTCCAGCACGCGGAGGGCAGCACACACTGCAGGCATCTACAGAGCAGTCACGGCATCTTTATCATTGGGAATAATGACTGGAGGGCAGCACAGGCCCCACATTCACCAGGAGCACGACGGAAAGAAACTGGACACAGACTGGAGGGGAAGGAAGAGGAAAAGGCATTAGGGCAGATTTTTCTAGACAGCATAAGCTGTGGCCCAGCCCCCAGGGATGACAGGACTGAAGCCGCTGAGACGGGAAGGAGGCTCTTCAGGTAAGGGAACGAGGGTGTGTAGAAAGCAGGCAGAGAATGCAGGTGAAGAAGCACAGGCTCTGCTATATTGTGTGTGTGTGTGCACGCGCGCGCGTGCGTGTGCTCAGTCACCCAGTCGTGTCCGACTCTTTGTGACCCCATAGATTGTAGCCCACCAGGCTCCTCTGTCCATGGGGTTATCCAGGCAAGAAGACTGGAGTGGGCATACTCCAGGGGATCTTCCCCAGCCAGGGATTGAACCCACGTCTTTTGTGTCTCCTGCACTGACAGGTGGGTTGTTTTCTTTTTTTTTTGCCACTGCACCACCCAGGAAGTCCAGAATATGTGTATTTTACCACAATTTAAAAAAAAAAAAAAAAAAGGCAGCAGCAGCAGCATGGGTTTTGGAGTAAGGCTGCTCTACTTCACTGGGGCAAATTACTTACCTTCTGCATCTGTTTCTAAACCTACAAAATGAGAGGCAAAACAGTACCTACTTCCTGGGTGTAAAACCCCCAGGGTTTAAACCCTGGGAGTGAACCCCCAGGGTTTCACTGGGGCAAATTACTTACCTTCTGCATCTGTTTCTAAACCTACAAAATGAGAGGCGAACCAGTACCTACTTCCTGGGAGTGAAACCCCCAGGGTTTCTGCCAGTGCCAGAAAGCACTAGAAGCTGAGCTGGCTTTATAGGAAGTGCCCAGAGATGGGTGAGGGCATGGTACCTTCACGGGCTGGAGAGTTTAAGCTGTCTCCTCCTACATAGAAGTCCAGGAGACCGAAGAAGAAAGCCAGGAAAGAGAATTGAGCCGAAGGCCATTGTTTTGAAAATACATTTTTTCTTTTTCTTATTGTGTATATACATGAGGCCATGGATATTAGCTAATTATAATCATTTCACAATGTATGTAATCATTTCACATTGTCAGATAACTATGCTGACACTCTCTCTATATACAGAGCTATATGTTGATAATATCTCAAAAGAACTGGAAAAAAAGTTATTTAAAATTTTTTAAAGAAACCACATTTTGAAGGTAGCACTTTTTCCTTTCTGAGGTCCTCACTGAACTTTAAATGAGCACCAAGGGTATATCCGTGAAGCTACCTAAACTTGACAATATGAGAAAATCTGTTGGTGCAAAATAATTACGTCTTCCAGTGTTAAAATACTTTTTTTCAAAGGACAGACTAACCACACTGCACTAAATGTGCCTTCTGTCCCACGACCTGAGAAGGGCTGCAGTCCTAAATCAATGGATGCCACACATCCCACGAACACCCGTGTCTGGTTACACACACGTCATCTGACAGCCTGTGGACAGAGAAGTGTCCTGTTGGAATACCGCATGTTCTATGGAAAGTAACAATAAGACAATATGAGAAGATGTAACGGTCCTTCCCATAAAAAATGGCAGATAAATGTTAGAATATGAGAGACTTGAGCTGCTTAATATCTGTTTCCTCATTGGAAAAACAAGGTTAGATGTTTTCTAAGGACTCTTGGGACCTCAAATATGATATAAACTGCTTGATGAAATCAAACTTATTACATACAATCAGTCTGTATGTAATCAAGGCACAATATAAAACCCTGTATAAGGAGAAATATCTGTCCAGTCTAGAATTCTGTCAGACAGCACCGCCAGGGAATCACTGTAGGCGAGAGCAGTATCTGTTTGGCTCCTTCATTTCTAACTTCCCTATAAAGACATGTTACTAATTTGCAACTCCTGACTTCAGCTCACCTTTCCTGAATCTATTTTCACGGTGGTACAGCTACTGAATAGATAATGTGCAAACAGATCAGGTCAGTTGTTTGCTCTAATTAGCTTTCAGCTCAAACTTTTTTTCCTGTGGTTACAATTATATTGGTCAGAGATGGACCAGGAGCTTTAACTCCAATCTCAGAAATGCTTCATTGGCATAAGCACACATCTTCCTGTCTGTCTGGGCACACGAGACTAGGGACCAGCAGTCTCAAGTGCAGAGCACACGCCTGCACAGGGATCCAAGCCAAGCACTAGGAACACCCAGCAAACTCCCATTCAGGACACTGGGCTTGGACTGTGGGAACGAGGGTCCAAAAAAGCCAAAACGAAACAATTTGTCTCATCTCTCTATTAGAAAAGTTATGCGATCCCCGCCCCCCACATGTGAAACACTGAAAGATTTCTGCTCCCTCTAAACCTTCCTTGAGAAGTGGCTAAAATGCAGTACTTGCGTTAGATGCTGCCTGCCGTCGTTTTCAGCCCTGAGAACAGAAACACCCTTTTCATACAGGGATTATTCCATAAGCTCAAGAACTCCCAGCTTCTGCCCCACCGACTTTCTCACACCAGGCGGAAATGCCCAAGTCCAGACACCGGCCATCATGACCAGGCCACCCGGAAGTGTCCTGCCTGGGGGGACACACAGAACAGCAGGCATTCTAGCTGTTTTTATACGGAACTTGTCCACACTTGTTCAGCATTCATCTCTAGGTCCTGGGAAACACACTTGATATCATGAGCACTCTCTCCAGGTATATGAAACGGTCGTGCTAGCCACACGTGTAAAGATATCCTGGATGGAAGCAGAGAGGAAATTTTGAATAATCTGACCAACATCTTCTTAACCTGTGGTCCATGAACCATCTGAAAAATGCATGCAAATTTGCACAGCATACATATGTGTACTTTTCATAGAGGTCACTGGTTTTTATTAGCATCTCAGGAGAAGGAAATGGCAAACCACTCCAGTATTCTTGCCTGGAGAATCCCAGGGATGACGGAGCCTGGTGGGCTGCCGTCTACGGGGTCGCACAGAGTCGGACACGACTGAAGCGACTTAGCAGCAGCAGCAGCAGCACCAAAGAGCTCTAGGACTTGAAAAAGCTAAGAATTACATGATAAAAAATAACCCTTCTTGTTTCGATATGTAAAAATATCACTCAGGTCCCCATGCTAAAGATATCAAGAAAACATAAAGTACAGCCCCTTTGGTTCTCATTTGTGTATCTTTAAGCAATTAATTCTAAATTAAAAGATAGCATCTGCCATGCATGCTGTTTGTGAAGTTATCTTGCTTCAGTAGTTCATCAAATAATTTTGACAACACAATTTATAATTTGGCTTTAAATAAATTTATCCACACACACACACACACACACACAAAGAAATCCTGTACATAAAATAGTTCCCCAAAATAGGTATTGATGCAGTAAATGGTTCATTTAATTGGATACTTGCTAAAACTGAGGTCTAATCCCACTTGGGTATGTGGAGAATTCTATTCTAGGGGTAGCATAATTCCAGGAAGATGGAAAACCTGTAACTGGATCTCTTCTACCACCTTCCGAAAACAAATAGGGGTGCATTCCATGGGCCCAGCAGCCGCAGGCTTAACTGCAGCTGACCAAGTTTGAGACGACCTACAAAATCTGCTCTGTTATTAGCAACATTCTTGCCTTCATGGAATTGCCAGAATGCATGTGATAGTCAGGGTTTCATTAGTGTTGAGCTAGTCTTCTCCCCACCTGCCTGTATCCCTCTGGTGCACAATGCTAGGAAAATTCTGTCATCCACAACACCCAGCTGTGTCATCCAACCACAAGCCAAGCTAATGAGGGTAAGAGCTATGTTAAATGTGAAGCCTGAGGATGGGACTCTGGCTGAAGCACTTGGATTCCAGCATATGCTTATGATTACCATTAAGCCAGTGACTCCCACGGGATAAGCTATTTTATATGGGTTATTTTTGTTGTGAGGGGGTGGGGTTGAGTAGGGGGTGGGTAATAAACTCTCTTACAGTTCTAAAACAGTTAAGTTTATGCTCTGGTCTGATTTTCGCAAAACTAGTTTTCATTCATTTTGAAAGAAATTTATACAGAGTTGAAGACACCCATGGTCAGGTACTCTCCTTAATTTACTTTCATTGGTTTGGCCATAACAACTGACACATCTTTGACCACTCGCTGAGCCAATCCCACCCTGCAAACAAAACCTTGCAAATATTTGTATAGACGTTTCCACTACTTCCCTCACCAATTCTGCAGGACACCCGAGCTAGATTATGAGACCCCTTGTACATCCTGTCTACCCCACACCCTACCCATACACCAATAAACCTACATTACCCAGTATACCCACGCGCCCAACTTAAACACCATTCCTCTAGGAATTAAAGCTTATGTCCTCTCCAGGAGGCATAAAGCTGAATAAGACATGGTTCCAAAGCCCTCAGGCTCCCTTAAAAGCCCCTCAAGCACAGAAACTCCATCCTGTTTAGCTGTGATCCTTCAGAGTACCCTCAGGAGAAGACACTCAGAAGACAAGTGCTAAGAAAGAAATTCAAAGAAACAATAAATGGATGAATGAACTGAACGACAGAGACTCTAGAAGTCTATTTTCTTAGTTAATTTTCTTACTTATTTTTCTCACTGCTAAGTCTACTGCTAAGTCACTTCAGTCGTGTCTGACTGTGTGTGACCCCATAGACAGCAGCCCACCAGGCTCCTCTGTCCCTGGGATTCTCCAGGCAAGAACACTGGAGTGGGTTGCCATTTCCTTCTCCAATGCATGAAAGTGAAAAGTGAAAGTGAAGTCCTCAGTCGTGTCTGACTCTTAGCCACCACATGGACTGCAGCCTACCAGGCTCCTCCGCCCATGGGATTTTCCAGGCAAGAGTACTGGAGTGGGGTGCCATTGCCTTCACACACATCATTAAAAGAATTATTTGGACAAAAGTGTTTATTATACTCACTGTTTAAAATCAATTAATGTGTTGCTAAATGTAAAACTCTCGTTCTTTCTTAGCCAACCCTTGGTTTGATTTCCAGAAGTCCAAGCAAATTGAGCAGGAACCAAAAACAAATGTGCTTACTTCCCAATTTTGCCTGGGTCTACAACAGGGCTTCCCTGGTGGCTCAGAGGGTAAAGCGTCTGCCTGCAATGCAGGAGACCCGGGTTTGATCCCTGGGTCAGGAAGATCCGCTGGAGAAGGAAATGGCAACCCACTCCAGTATTCTTGCCTGGAAAATCCCATGGATGGAGAAGCCTGATAGGCTACAGTCCATGGTGTCACAAAGAGTCGGACATGACTGAGCAACTTCACTTTGACTTTCACTTTCACAACAGAGCTGAGACTCCAGATTCTAATCCTGTGACGGGTTTTCATCTAAACCTGCTCCCTCACCTGAGCCTCTCCTTTACGCAACAGCCAATGCCTGTGGACAATTGGATGACAAACACTTATAACAATAAAATGAAACCACCAAAAGGCCTACATACACTTTTTACTATTTTCAAGCTCTAATGAAATGATGTGTTTGAATCTCAAAAACTATTATTCTGAGTAAAGGAAGGCAGACACAAAACAGTATCTACTATTATGTTCTGTTTATACGACTTCCAAGAATAGGCAATACTGATGTACAGTGGTAGAAGTCAGAAACTGGCAGGATATAAACGGGGTGTGAAGGAGATTCTTAGAGTGATGGAAATGTTCTGTATTTTACTTTGGATGGTAGTTACATGGGTTAAAAGTCAACTAGCTGAATCAACTGTGAATTTTACTGTATATTGAGCATATCTCAACTTTTAAATATATTAAGTACATTTAATACATTAATACTTTTAATACGTAAGTACATTTAATACTGAAACGGCTACCCACTCCAGCATTTTTGCCTAGAGAATTCTATGGACAGAGAAGCCTGGTGAGCTACAGTCCATGGAGTTGCAAAGAGTCAGACACGATTGAATGACTAACACTTTCACTTTTTTCAAGTGACTATTATCACTAAATAAAAGCTTTTTTGAGGCTGTGTTTTCAAAAATGTTGAAGATCTTTAAGATCATTGCCATTACATTAATTTCTTGCCATAGGAGTGGTTGAAGTGACGAGAGACAGGAGAAGACAGGGTGGGTGGTTCTTGGCCTCCATGCCCATCTCTCTCACAGGCACGTGCCAGCAGTAAGTCCTCAGATATCTCAACTGGGGGACCTGGTCTTTCACAAAAGCTCAAAAGCAGAAAATGAGGAAATAGTTGAAACATATTTTCCTCCTTAAATTGTGTGTACTTGTTGCTGGACTATTGAAAAACACAGAGAAAACATAGAATATGCTCACATATTTCTTGGAAATCTCTGCTTTATTTAAATCATATTAAATTTATTCTAATTTTGTGCCAATATAACTAGAAGTATGATATTAAGAAAATTTATCTTTCAAAAATTAAGTTATGAATAAATACTGTTTTAAATGTGGACAAAAAACCATAAAAGGCCATGGCACTCTTCAACAGTACCTAACACCCCTATTAACTGGGCTGTGTGTCTTAGTCGCTTAGTTGTGTCCGACTCTTTGTGACCCCATGGACTGTAGCCCGCCAGGCTCCTCTGTCCATGGGGTTTTCCAGGCAAGAATACTGGAGTGGGTTGCCATTTCTTTCTCCAGGGGATCGTCCCAACCCAGGGACTGAACCCAGGTCTCCTGCATTTCAGGCAGATTCTTTACTGTCTGAGCCACCAGGGAAGCTATTAACTGGGCTACCAACTTACAATCACATGAAAAACAAAACTCAGTTCTGCTTATTGGACCGGCTGTATTTTTCAAAGAAAATATGAAAGACACAGACCTTACTGACAAGTCATTCTACCTTTGGTAGCTTCTTTGAAATGAATCAAATTTTGGTTAAGAGTAATCAAGGGTACTACATGAGACAATACATGCTTCCCGCAGAGACCACAGAAGTACCCAAGAGATCATCTACACAAGCAGAGCTAATGGAGAAGGGGAAAGATGTTATTACAAAATGAGGGCAGGTAGGAATCCATGTTTTGGTTAAAAATCCAGGATTATCTGATTGCCCTCTTTACCAAATTAACTGTAGAGAATAAGAGAATTTCTAAGTTAGGAGGGATCCTAGAGGTCAGCCTGTAGAAGTCCTTCATTATCCTAATGAGAAAACTGGACATGTAACCAAGCTCAGCCTGCCTCCATCATTTTCCCCAGACTGCACAGTGAGTGGTCCCTCCCCCTTGGCTGGTCTCCTGTTACCAGCCTCAGCACACCAGCAACCACGGCTACGTGTACTGTTCCTTTTCCCCAGACTGGTGCTCCTGACAAAACACTCTTCCCAGTCTCCTTCCTCCTGCTAATCCAGGCTCATTCTTTAAGACTTAATCTAGCTAGGACCCCTCCCAGATGCCTTCCTTAACCACATCTTATCCTCAACAATGTAGCCCCAAGCGTTAGTTACACCTTCTCTGCTTTCCCAGAGCATCTCATGAGATTTTCCTCCACCATTCTTCCCACCATTCAAAGAGTGAATGTCCACTCTGGGTCTGGGGGCTAATGCTGAGACACAGAGAGAGAGAGACATCACTTCTACCCTCAACGAGCTGTACTTCAGATGCCACTGAAATGCCTGATGACAGTCCATCTATTCTCACTGAAAGACGAGTAACCATTTTTGCAGCCCCAGAACCTGACAGGGTATATGGCATACAGAGGCTCAGTAGAAGGTTGCTCAGTTTCGCTTTTATTGTAAAAATCAGTTTAAATTCTTCTTGTTTTAATAAGCGAAGTGACCCTTGAGCAAAATTTAATCTTTAAAACAATGGAGGCTATATTTACCTTCTTTTCATTATCCATGCTGCTCTCAGTTTTATGTGTCAAGGCATGTTCATTTACAATTGTTGCCAGCTTTGATTTCTATCTTTACTTCATAGCATATCATCAAAGAGTTTATGTTTTCCTATGACGAAAGGCTAGTTTAGTAGATTCTGGGAAAGCAGGTAGTATGCAAAATCAGGATGGTATATTCTCCAACACAACACCAGTCCAACATTTCTAATACTTCTAGGTTCAACACTATAGCCAATTATGAAAATATGATCATATATTTAAAATAGCTTCACTATTATTTAGTGAATTAATTGTTCACTTACTGAGTAAGCATGTATGCGCCAGGGACCTGAGATGAATAAGACATGGTCCAGGGCATAAATAACCTCCTCATCTTTAGAAAGGTCAGCCACATAAGTCTTACTATTAAGTAGCGGGATAAGCATAATAAGAGGAGTATAGAGGCAGAGAAGGCACAGAGGTGGAGTGAGCAGTGTGGCTTGGAGAGGAGGCAGCCCTCACAGAGGAAGCGACACTGAGATTTTGGAAGACTTCCCTAACAGCTCCTCGGCCCAAGGAGAGGCCACATCTACACAGATCAGCCCCCGCAGGGTTTACTCAGCAGCAATTTGTTAAGACTCTTACTGAGTGTCAGGCTCTTTAACGGAGGAGGGGGAAGGCAGTGAGAGTCAGCCATGAAGTAAACAGTGTTCCCTTCCCAGAAGCGCTGACACACCACTGTGGGCCTAGTGATAAAGGCTCATCCTACACGCAGAAATGTTATCACGGGATTATAAGCAGGAGCTCAAGTGTGTTCAAGTCTTACATTTTAGAAGTGCTAGGTTTCTTTCTTGACTTTTGGCCAATATTCAGTTCATTTTAAAAGCTCCGCTCTTGGTCCTGCCTTCCTCTTTCCACCTTCCCACAGCTAAGCTTTGACAATAGGTTCCCCTGGCCGCCTCTGCTTCCTGACCTCAGTCACTCTCCAACCTGTAGCAAACAGGCTTCCCCCTCTCATTTCCATCAGACCCAGGCTAGCAAAGGTCTCCATTGTTATCTACACTACAAAGTCTGTGGACAATGTTTAGTTTTGACCTTACTGGTCATTTAGATACCTGATACAGCTGTCCACTCATTCTAAGTCTGATGCCTGAGCTTCCAGAAAGTTCCCAAATAGTCTCCATCAGGGGTCCCCAAAGCTCTACCTGACTCCACCTGGCGCTGCTCCTTGGGTTCCACCTTCGCTCCACTGCTGTCTCTACAGAGACACTATAATCTCCTGCCAGATCTCATCCAGTCCCAGTTTTAACCATCTCTCAAATGCTGAAGTCTCCCGCGAGTAAATAGTTCAGAACTCTCAGCCTTGATCTCCTGCCCAAGTTTCCAACTTGTATAGCCAACTATCAGCTGGGTACTGGATGCAAAGAACCAACTCATTGGAAAAGACCCTGATGCTGGGAAAGATTAAAGGCAGGAGGAGACGGGAACGACAGAGGACAATATGGTTGGACTCAATGGACATGAATTTGAACAAACTGGGAAATGGTGAGGGATAGGGAAGCCTGGTGTGCTACAGTCCATGGGGTCAAAAAGAGTGGGACATGACTTAGTGACTGAACCGAACTGAACTGAGCTGGGTACATCAGCTGAGTTCCAAATTTCACAGGCTAAATTTCTCCTGTTCACTTTCTGCTCATCCATCAGAATTCTCAATTTCAGTTCTTTGTGACCCCATGGACTGTATAATTCTTCAGGCCAGAATACTGGAGTGGGTAGCCGTTCCCTTCTCCAAGGGATCTTCCCAATTCAGGGATGGAACCCAGGTTTCTCGCACTGCAGGCAGATTCTTTACCAGCTGAGCCACCAGGGAAGCCCGAGAATACTGGAGTGTGTAGCCTATCCCTTCTCCAGCGGATCTTCCCAACCCAGGAGTCGAACCGGGGTCTGTGCATTGCAGGCGGACTCTTTACCAGCTGAGCTATGAGGGAAGCGTCAGTTCATAACACTCCAAAACAAAAACTCAAAAGAGTTTTTCCTGGTCCCCTGTATGCATTAATCACCAAATCACAGCAACTTCATTGCTGTTTTCCCCACAGGCTTCCCTTATTATTCCCTTGTATCTGTATCCTCGTCTAGACTCTCATTGTCTTTACTTGGATCGGTGCATTAGCTTTCCAAAGTGTTTCTCTGCCCCACAATCATGGTGCACCTTAAAGCTATCCGTTCCTCTCCAGAGAAATAAAGACACAGGGGGATCCTGGAACAGAAGCAGCAAACAGTTACAAGACCACAACTGTGAATTTATGGATTTTAACCCAACAGCTCTGAAACCAGATTAAAACTGCAATGATCTGAACTGGGTATGAGCAGAGAGGTGGGAGTGGGGAGTGGAAGAGACAGAAGAAGAAATAAGTGTAAAATTCAGATGAACTGAAGAGAGTTCCTTCTTAAGACCCCTTCAAAAGTCCTCTGAGTAGCTAAGTATTGTATTAATACTTCCATGAACTCTAAAGAGAATGGGTGCTAATGTTCCTTAACTTCCACAATAAAACTGAGTATAGATAAGAGTAGTATCGTGTCTATTTAGGACTGTATAATTGAAACCAGCTTCTCCTAGGCTTCTTCTAAACAATGACTCATGTTGTTTTAGCTGGTGTTGACTCACTGCCCCACAAAGGATGACACAGCTTTAAACAAGCAGAGCGTGGCCTGCTTTTCCAATTATCAGCTTCCAGCAACTGAAGAGGGGGGAGTCCTCTGGCATGGGGCTTTCTGCAACTAAGCACAATTTTGATTTTACCAAAATAGTTGCCAAGTGGACCTTGTAATCACTGAGCTTTCTAAGTGAGGAGGAGAGAAGTGAAGTTGTGGTATGTTAAAAATCACAGGGGCCAGGCATCATCTGTTCTTTCAAAACAGAATCTACGGAAACTTAACAGTCAGCGCTTTTCCCATTTAATTGCCTGCTCGACTGAGGTCAGCAAATGTTTTTCTTTAAGATGCCAATGAAAAGTCACAGCGAGTGTGTTTTCGAGACTCTCCAAGTTAAGTCTGGTGAGATAACGAGCATGGGGACTCGTAATAGTGTTTGAAAGGAAGCTAAGGAAATGTCGTTCTCATAACAGTCACCACCTTTTCTCCAGTTCTGGACATTTAATGGTCTCCCATCAAGTCTCCGGTTTCCCCCGCCTCCATGTTTTCCTTGTTGTTGGCCTGACTGCTCCCAGAACACATTTGTCCATGCCTTGGGCCAGCATAGGTGCCGAGGTAATGAGAGCGGGTGACCAGAGGTCGGCAGGACAAACTCAGAGCCCTGACGCATTCCACAAGGCCCTTTTCCATTCTTTGCTCCCCAGCTGAACCACAGAGATTAGTCCTCACTCATTACTTTTTTTGCAGGATGCTCAGTTCCTATTAGTAATATACTCTGAACAACTCGGCTGGTTAAAAATAGAGAACACTTCTAAAGACATGGCAGTTGGCAGAGAAGCCCAGACCACACTGTTTATGTATAACTAAAATGACCGTCCAGTCTTTAATAGTTCCAGTGTTCTGAAAAACAAAGCTGATCAAAATGAATCCCCTGGAAAATGAACACAAGTGCCTGGAGGCCATTCTGTGGACTCTGACCTCTCCAGAAGATTCAAGTCCAGACTGCAATGAGCCCTGGGTTTGTTTTCTAAACAGAAATCCTTGAAGCCCAATTTTGGTTCAACATCATCCGTGGCTCCAGGGTCACTGAGGGACAAGGACTGTGCTCAGGCGGACAGGAGACCAGGGATGGCCCGGAGTCCAGACTGGACTGTACAATCTAGCTCAACTTATCCTAAGTTTTTGAGCAACATTTAGAACAGACCTGGTCTGCACAAAGGCAAGGTCCAGGAGCTGCTTATCCCTTGGTTGGTTTCAGAGTCAAGATAAAATGAAAACCTGACTGAATATTAGGAGAGACAAAAGGAAAACCCCGATAATTCTCCTGGAGCCTGTTTCTTGACCTGCATTAAGAACTACTATGTTATAGATCACATGGAAAGAACAAAATAAAACATATGTTTTTAGCCGTAGAAATCTGTCTTAGTAGTTAGAGAAAACAACTGATAAAACTAAAATGAAAAAATTCTAAGAACATGAACCTACAGGTTAAAGGATTAAAAAATGCCTTCCCTTCCTTCTGCCTAAAAAAGAGTCCAGGGAATATTTCCTATAACCCCAAATTGCTTGGATCTCACTTTCATGATCAAGCTGACTTCTATAATACATTTTGTCCATTTTTAAAATACTGTTACCTAAATGAGACTGCAAGAGGGCAAGAATACAGCTTTTACATTTTAAAAAAAATCCCATTATTTCCCTTCAAGGGGTAACAAAATTTCTTAAATTATATCCATTCACAATTAACCTACTCCATGCTTATTCCATTTAAACAGAATAGTCATGATTGCAAAAAAATGATTAAATCAACACTAAGCATACACATGCTAGTAAAGTAACACTCAAAATTCTCCAAGCCAGGCTTCAAATACGTGAACCGTGAACTTCCTGATGTTCAAGCTGGTTTTAGAAAAGGCAGAGGAACCAGAGATCAAACTGCCAACATCCGCTGGATAGAGAGTTCCAGAAAAACATCTATTTCTGCTTTATTGACTATGCCAAAGCCTTTGACTGTGTGGATCACAATAAACTGTGGAAAATTCTGAAAGAGATGGGAATACCAGACCACCTGACCTGCCTCTTGAGAAACCTGTATGCAGGTCAGGAAGCAACAGTTAGAACTGGACATGGAACAACAGACTGGTTCCAAATAGGAAAAGGAGTATGTCAAGGCTATATATAGTCACCCTGCTTATTTAACTTATATGCAGAGTAAGTACATCATGAGAAATGCTGGACTGGAAGAAACACAAGCTGGAATCAAGATTGCCAGGAGAAATATCAATGACCTCAGATATGCAGATGACACCACCCTTACGGCAGAAAGTGAAGAGGAACTCAAAAGCCTCTTGATGAAAGTGAAAGTGGAGAGTGAAAAAATTGGCTTAAAGCTCAACATTCAGAAAACGAAGACCATGGCATCCGGTCCCATCACTTCATGGGAAATAGATGGGGAAACAGTGGAAACAGTGTCAGACTTTATTTTGGGGTGCTCCAAAATCACTGCAGATGGTGACTGCAGCCATGAGATTAAAAGACGCTTACTTCTTGGAAGGAAAGTTATAACCAACCTAGATGGCATATTGAAAAGCAGAGACATTACTTTGCCAACAAAGGTCCGTCTAGTCAAGGC
>NW_011495015.1:3781032-3781599 GCF_000754665.1 Bison bison bison
ATCAGCCCTGGGATTTCTTTGGAAGGTATGATGCTAAAGCTGAAACTCCAGTACTTTGGCCACCTCATGTGAAGAGTTGACTCATTGGAAAAGACTCTGATGCTGGGAGGGATTGGGGGCAGGAGAAGGGGATGACAGAGGATGAGATGGCTGCATGGCATCACTGACTGGGTGGACGTGAGTCTGAGTGAACTCCGGGAGTTGGTGATGGACAGGGAGGCCTGGCGTGCTGCGATTCATGGGGTCACAAAGAGTCGGACACGACTGAGCAACTGAACTAAACTGAACTGAAGCATAATATCTACTGTGGGAGAGTTACTATTGCTGGTTGCTAAGTGGGGATATGATAATGCTGTCCCTGCTCTCAATAAACCTATAACCAAATTGCAGCAGAAAAACACTAAATCCATAATATACAAAATAATGTTTCAAGATTTAAATAACAGGTTATAAGCACCAGTTTCTGAAAGACCATTATCACCTTGCTATGTGATCTCAGGCTGATTCTCTGTGCCTCAGTTTCCTCCTACATCACTGGATTGTGGGAAGGATTAAATGAGACAGTGC
>NW_011495015.1:3781699-3846786 GCF_000754665.1 Bison bison bison
GCTATCAATAAAATGAGGACTTTTGGGGGGAAAAAAAAAACCAGAATTGACACCACAGGACAGCATGTGATGAATTACCAAATGATCATTATTGTTATGGTAGGTGAAAACTTCTGGCTACAACTGGCAAGGAAATCTTCAGAAAGGAAGCTTAGTCCTTTCTCCTTTAACAACATTTATCCTCTTCTGTTTTGCTTTATATCCCCAGCCACTTAAATATGGGTTCAGTCCCAACCACTGATCTGTTAACTTTGGCTACTCTGTTGGTTTTCTTCAGTATGGTAATGAAGGCGGGGAAAAGTGCGAAGGAAAGAGATCAAACATCATATTATTAGTTAAAATGGCATTTTAGTAAGTTTAACCTTTTTGTTCTAAACACCTGTCAGGTTTCTCTATAGCTCTAAAAAATATAAATCTGTTGATCGGTCTTTGTATAAAGACAAACACATGTCCATTGTTTTCTAAACACTGAACAGGAAACTTCGAAGGAATTCTTTTCCTTATACATTACAGAGTTACAAGAGCAAATCTGGTCCACTGACCAGAAAATTTAAGATAGGAATAAAGATTTCTCTCTTATACATAAAAGATATACAACTCAGAATAACTAAGACGGTACACATAGATCTCAGGTGTTGGACAATTTAAAACTACTACATACTCCTCTCTTTGGTTTCCAGTTCCTCCTTCTGCTTCCTGTCCTTGGTATTACGTGTTTGTGTGCAGTCATCATCTATCTGTCAAAGGGATCAGAGATGGAATGCACAGGTTTAATCAGTTATTAAGAGCAACACGAGACACCACAGCTGGTTCTCAACTTGACATTAGTAGACGTCCTCCCACGCTTGGAATTACTTGGCAGTGAATGTCTGTCAAATGGACAGTTTTATCTGTAATATTCATTTATTGAAGACTGATGTAAAACATCTGATACTCAAAGAATATGTCATAATCTGTGAATATTTAGGAAGATGATATATAATAAAAACAATCCACTACTTTTAGTTTCCACTCTAAGTTTTCCCACATAACGTTAACATTTTGCTGCACATCCTCTAATATTCTCAGAACAATGGACGCATGGAATTCCTTGTTATAAAAGACAGAACATTATACAAAACCCACTAACTCAAGTAACCAGACCACAGCAAAACATGAAGGCAAACAAGAAAACCAAAAAATTCGCAAAGAAATGGAAATAAATGCTATCAAAATTTCTCCTGAGATTATATATTTTAGTCGTTTGAACAGCATCTTCTTTACACAGTTCTAACCAGCTTGACTATCTAATCAAAAGTAAATCACGAAGCATGTTAAAAATAGCAATATTAGAAAGAACAAAAGTACCACTAGTGGCTTTAAGATCTGCCTGAAAATAAAGAAAAAAATAGCAACAATAAATAATATTTAAATTAAATTACATAAGCAAGAAAACAATACACCAACATACGCTATTTACTTTTTTTATCCTTTAACTTTATATTGGAGTGCAGTCAGTTAACAATGTTGTGACAGTTTCAAGCGCACAGCAAAGCAACTAACTCTAAGCTATTCACTTGTAAAGCAAACAACTTCACATCAGTCAGTGCCTATACTATAGCACTGCAATTCTCGTCTTAATGAGGACAGTCATTGAGGTTCTGCACTATTTGTAGATACATTTGACTTAATATTTTCATCCAAAGAGACTTAAAAACAAAACAAAGTCTATCATTTAATAAACTTTATTGCCAAAATTTTCTTCTGAGAAACATTTTATTCTCTTCCATTGCTTTTCTATAGACCATTTTACTTCTATTCTTGGCTGGAACTGGTATCAAGAGACCACAGATTGAGAAAACAGAGAATGGGAATGATCTTGGAAGTGAAATTACTTGGTTTAAGGATGAAATGAGAAGAAATTTTGATTATATGCAAACTAGAATGTTTATTTCGTGTGACACATCTGCAAACCATTCAAGTAACATCTCAGGACACTGCTAAGGGGAGAAGATTCCCATCAGAGCATCCTCGGTAGCAAATCAGACAAAGTGGACGCTAATACCCACCGTCCCCAAACACAGCATTTAATTCAGCAACTTTGCTTCAATCGTGTCTGACTCTTTGTGACCCTGTGGATTGAAGCCTGCTCCTCCGTCCATTGGATTCTCCAGGCAAGAATACTGGAGTGGCTTGCCATGCCCTCCTCCAGGGGATCTTCCTGACCCAGGGATCAAATCTACATCTCACATCTCCTGCTTTGGCAGCCAGGTTCTTTACCACCAGCACCACCTGGGAAGCCTCTTTCATACTAACCTTTAACTTT
Organism: Bison bison bison; assembly: GCF_000754665.1. NCBI lineage: Eukaryota > Metazoa > Chordata > Mammalia > Artiodactyla > Bovidae > Bison > Bison bison. The sequence goes on from NW_011495015.1 coordinate 3,784,005, forward strand.
ATATTGGAGTACAGTCAGTTAACAATGTTGTCATTGTGGAATAAAATTTTGCTTCCAAAAAACAATGTACTTTGAAAATTAGGAATTTTATCATTATAGGTTTCACAAACTCAGACCAGGTAAAACTAACCCTTTTTATTGTATGCTGTGGCAAAGCTGAAAAAAAAAGTAGGTTAAAATATATTGGTTGACTTTTTAAGGGCAAAAACGGCACATATAATAAAACTAGAGAGAATACTGAATGTAGATTTTATAGTTTGTAAAATAAATGTAGAAGGAATGAGAAAAATAGAAAATCATTAGAACATCACTGTAATAAATGTTATTGGCAAGATCCATATATGGACAAGAAAATCAGAGGAAGAAAGTTTGAGGAGTTAACAGGATGTTAGCACCATCAAAAATTATCCCAAGATACTGATTAATTTACATAGGGAAACCTGTAACAACCTGCAAACAACACCTTAACCAGGTGATGAGAACTAACATCAACAAGACCGTGACATTGTGAACCCCCAAAATGATGTACTGAGAAAGGCCTGACATCATTCAGTGAAATTCTCGCCCAAAATGCATAACTTCTATCCAATCAAGAGAAGACATAAGACCAATCCAAAGTGAGGGACTGCCTACAACAATCAACTGGTCCTTCTAAAGTGGCAAGGTCACAAAAGACAACAGACCGTCGTGGATTATGCAGGAGGTTTGGGCATCATGACCAAGTGCAATACGGAATCCCACATGCAATCCTACAACAGAAAAATCCCAATTCTAGTGGGAAAAACTTGTGAAATCAGAATAAAGTCTATAGTTTCGTTACTAGTACTGTTATTGTTTAGTCACTCAGTCATGTCCAACTCTTTTCGACTCCATGGACTGCAGCCCGCCAAGTTCCTCTGTCCATGGGATTTCCCAGGCAAGAATACTGGAGTGGGTTGCCATTTCCTTCTCCAGGGAATCTGAAGCAGAGCACTCAAAGCCGGTGCTCTGGGACAATCCAGAGGGATGGAGTGGGGAGGGAAGTGGGAGGGGGGGTTCACGATGAGGGGACACATGTACACCTGTGGTGGATTCATGTCTATGTATGGCAAAAACCACCACAATATTGTAATTATCCTCCAATTAAAATAAATTAATTTTTTAAAAATTAAAAAAAAAGAGTTAAGGGAAAGTTAATGATTCGACAACACTCTAAGTTCCCTGAATTTGTTTGGAAACATTAAGGATTAATGATCAGGGAGAACAGAGCAAGATAAAAATGGACAGAGCAACTGGCAAAATATTTAGCCAAATGACATGATCAAAGGAAATGTTCCAGATGTTTTCCAACAGCTCTACACATGGAGCCACCTACAATCAGCAAGGACCCCGCTGTAAAAAGAAACCAGAGACACCTACTCCACTTTCAACTATTGTATGAGGAATGATCTCTAAATACCTTATTCTCTCCGAAGAATTCTAGTTCCATTACTCTTTCTGAATCCTCTAGAAAGTATACCTACTAGGCCCCAGAATTTGGTGTACCTGTGTATACGTTTATAAGCTCACATGGACCTACATTAATACTTAACTGAATGAGAGCTGGCACCTTGAAATAAATGTCTTTTTATAATTAATTAATATTTTTCCAGAAAAGTACCCATAAATATGTCACTAAAAGTTGTTAATTTTAGTCTTCTCCACAAATAAAATATTTACTTTCTATTCATCACTAATTCTAGTTTAATCAAATCATCCCCATTAGGATGAATAGTTATGCTATTAGGAAACAATATGGCCTGGACGAAAGTTTTAAAATTGCCGTAGAGTTAGAATTCCTAGGATAACCTTGGGGAGCTTCTCTATTTGTTTTTGAGGAACAGCTGGCTCTTTTTCCTACTCTATTTTTGTCCTCTTTCAGGAAGTTTATGGTATCTTTGGAAAAACATCAGAAACACTCATGGTCATTTAAACTGTACCTTCACCAAAAAATGTTGTATATGTTATTTGCATATAATTTAGGAAACCTTTGAAAAACAAAATATCTACCTTCATCTTCAGCTACTTTTCATTTTCTAAGTGAAATCATTTTGAACATATATTTCACTCTCGATTCTGAATAAAGGTCTAGGAACTGAGCTTCCTAAAAATCACATGATTCTAAGGACAACTCCAACCATCTGTTTTAACAGAACTGAGAATTTATAATCCTTCATTCTCTTTTATCCTTACAACAGAATGTAAATATAGATGTTTGTGAAATAAGGAATTGCTTTTTCTCTCCCAACAAATGCTTAGTACTTGAGTGTCTTTCCTGCATGAGTAAGTATGGAAAATAGGTATCAAAAACATTTTACTCCTCTTGACATCAACAACTGTGATTAAAAGCGGTAATAGTCTCTTCCTTGGTGTCAGACACTAGTCTAAGTAGCTGAAGCAGGCTCCCCAAGGTCACATGGTAGGAAATGGTGTAAGTGATGAACAGAGTCTGGCAGTCTGACCTCAAGCCTGAGTAACTGGCAAGTGTACTTTATACTGGATACTTTAATAAAATAAAATGGGCAGGCCCCCCCAAAAATTACAATGGACACCCATCTTCAGTGTTGAAGAGTAACAGGGAGAGGTGTGAAATGGAGAAGCCAGGACGCAGCTTCAGCCTGTGCAGGCCTGAGTTGTTGGATCCTTTGTTTTTTGTTTTTTTTTAATGGGAAACTGAAGTTCATATCTGAAGCCTCTTGATTTTGAAATGTTACCACTTATTTCCAGCTTTTTTCTAAAAATCCTATGGTCTGAAAGGTACAAGGCTACATTCTCAAGGCAGGCTCTTTCATTTCATTCATCGTTGTATCACTAATGCCTACTGTGTTTCTGGGACATAGTAGGTGCAAATAGGTTGACTCATGCTGTTATAAATGCTTCCATTTTACCTTGGCCATTTGGTAGGAATTCATTAACTTATTGAGCTCCTGCAGTGGCTGGACACTGATCTGGGCACTCAGGATACAACAGTGAAGAAAAGAGAATAGAAAAGAGGGCGAGAGAGAAAGAGAAAGGGAGAGAAACTATATCTCAGTGGGAAAAAAATAGGCCAAAAGAAAAAAAAATCAAAAGCACATAAAGTTAGATGAAGTATAGGCTTGGAGAATAAGCAGATGAGTTGCTCTGAAATAAACTACGCTACCCAGAGCTAAAGAATGTTGATACTCAGGAAATCAGATACAATAGCCCATGCTTCCTAGTGCCACCCTGGTCACTACTCCACAAATATGCTACACATATGTAAGCAATTTCAAGGAGAGGGTACTCTTGAAAGAGAGAGTGCTCTCTTCATAAGTGGAACAATACATTCTTGCTCCTTGGCTTGAAAGGGAGTATTGATCAGTAGTTAGTGAGTCAAAGGTTAATAATTCAGGCCTGATTATTTCTGTTATCAGACGCATGACTGATGGTGTCCTCAGCTCCCTGTAAGAACAGGGACCCCCTTTGGATTGCTGTTACTGAGAACCGAGGAACTGAGCTATTCTCTCACAATTCGGTTGCAGGGGGCAGGGGTCATCTATCTCTTGCATCAGAGGGTGAGGGGCACAAATGTTCCCCCACAGGGGGTGCAGGGCAGTCACCAAAGATGCAAAGTTGGGGCAACATAAGTCTAATTGGCAACTGTATGGTAAAGCACCAGCTGGGATAGGCAACTCCTGCTCTCATATATTATTATCCCAGAAGACCGCATGCTGAGCAGATGGAACTTCTCCAGTCTGCTTTGGAAAGGGATGTAATTTCGGATAGCCCAAAGGGCATGATCTGGCTCCACTCTTAGACAGCTGCAGAGGGCTACAGACGGGGGCAGCCACACCAGGACCAGCTAGCAATGTGCAAACCCGGCGCCCACCTCTCACCAGTATGTCTATTTAGTTCCTCATAATCTGAGTGATTAGAGTCGACCATCATGCTTAGAAAAGAAAATACCCGAAAGACAAACACATGTTTGTACCTTCAATTAGCCTTTAAAATAATGTGCATGGCTCTTAAAACTGGAAGGAAAAAATGTTATTTTCTCATTGTCTTTATATAAAAATTAGATTTCACTCAACCTGCTCTTTTTGAAAGAAATGATATTTTCTTTGTTAGCCAAGCCCAGCCCAGGTCTCATGCCAAAGCAGGTTGTTCTTCTCATGGATGCTAGCCAAGAGGATACTTCTTGAAATAAAGTCACAATCTGCTAAAAGTCTTGCAAGTCCATTAAATTAGGAAACAAGTAATCCTTATCACAACTAAAGATAAAAGCAAGAGAAAAAAATTACTGAAAATAAACATGCAGAAAAGCACACCACTCAAACTCCCCACTGGTAAAGAAAACCATTGCTCAATGGATGCATGGCAGATAGTCACATTTAAACAAATACTATTTCCCCTAAATATGTGTCAGAGACATCAAACCATCTCACTTACTAGTGTAATATATCTGAACATCCAAGATAACTTTTTAAGGGTCTTACACTCGTTTACTTAACAGAAGTCTTGCCAGCCTTGATCTTGCGTCAAATAGATGAACACCAATAACGTAATTAAGCTAGATCCCTGATTTATGAAATCTAAAATGCACATAGTGAAAAGCTTTCAGACCTCTTTTGACCTAAAGGAAAATTAGAATTGCATTTATAAACAGTCAACATTAGCAATAAAACAACAGTGATACCAATGTATGTATACATTCAAAAGTTGTTTTGTTTTTTTTTTTTAATCTACAAGTAAAATCGTTTTTAAAGGTCTCGGAGATTTCCTTTTTGGAGAATCTCTCCATCTGTGTTTTAGCTAATGTGAAATGTTACTAAAAAGTTCTCGATAGTGTTTGCAGGTTTAAGATAATACATTTTACTTTCTTTTCTATTTTCTGCTGCTGCTTCATTTTTTTTTAATTCTCCAATAGTTCAACAGATGAATCTGGCAGAAACGAGGCATATGCCTATTACCAGCAAGTTGTATAAGAACACAACTCTGCTAACCTCTCCTGGCCAACGTCTTCAGAGGACAATACAAAGAACCACAGGCTCAATCATCTCGTCCACTAAAACTTGAAACCACAATCGGACGATGGTGGTCCTCTGCTCTGGCAGAAAACCCAGCTGCCTGTGAAACCACCACCCCCCACCCCCCAGCCCAGGAGACTCGTGCCCGGTGGGCGATGTGGGTACCTGCTGCCGGGGAGGCTGGCGGTCGCCCGGGGCGCGCAGCGCGGCTCGGGGCTGGGCGCGGGGGGCGCGCGTACGAGTGGTAGGCGGTGAGCACCACGCCGCCCGAGTCCTCCACTTCCATCGTCAGCCGCGCATGGCTCCGCTCCGGCCGGAGAACAAAGGCGGGGACCAGCATGGGCCAGCGCACCGGCCCGGTCCCCGGCGGGGCTGGGAGGCGCGGCCGTCGGGCTCCCGCGGCCGGGGCTCCGCCCGCGGCCGGGCTGTCAGGGGCGCGGGATCGCCGCCCCGCCCGCCGCGCGGCTCATTAGCATGGATTCGAGTCCACGCCCACCAGCCCCGCGGGCTGGGGCGGGGAGGGCGAGGTGGGGGGCCGGGGGTGGCGTTGGGGTGGCTGGGGTGTGGGATCCCCGCTTCTGGGAAACCCGAAGCCCGCCGCGATCGTCGGAGGCTCGCGCTGGCAGCTCGGGTCAAGTTTTTCTCGCTTTTGTTTCTTTCCCTTTTTCCCTTTCTTGCCCCCGCCCCCACCCCTTCCAGCGGGAGGCTTATCCCGCGGCCGGGAGCGTTTCCTGCTCGGCAGCTTGGAGCCGAGAAAAAACCGCGCCTGGGAGCCCGTGCTAAGCGGCCGAGGGGCCGCCTCCAACGTGGGGAGGAAAGGGAGAAGATGGGACTCTCTCATTTAAAGCATCCACATCAAAAATTGAAGAAGCGGGTTACGCTGCTGTTTACTTAGTCCGGTTACAGTGCACTTGATTGCCTCTGGGGCAGGAACTGCCCTCCTGCGACAGGCTGAGCACCTCCCTCACCCTGGGTGCCACAACCACCAAACTCTGCCTGGCCCCGCGTCCCTGCCCTCCTCCCCATCCCCATCAAATTCAGATACTGCCTTTAGAATGGGAGAAAACTAGACTTGATCCTTAGGCGAAGAGAGCATGTTCTTCCCAGAGGTGGTTATTGAAGAGGGGTCCAGGGACCCGGCAGGGAGGCGGGTAAAGGTAGCATATTCAGAAATTTGGGGTCTGAAATGCATCTTTAAAGAACACTCTAATCGATGAAAAGGAGAAGCAAAACATCTCACCAAAACATCTCACCCTATAAAAAGGCCCACCCTGTCCAAGCGCTTGACTTGCTGGCACTTATTCTCCCCTGGGAACCTAGGTTACCCCTTACTGAGGGGCGACCTGGGTCCTGCTAAGACTCAGTCTCTCAGGGTCTGTTTCTGTATCCTTGAACCAGAGAGTAATCTCACTAAGTACATGCTGGTTCTCTCTGTTGCTTCCTTCACTTTCACCGAGAAGGGAGACATTTGTTTTCATTGCCCTTTCAGAAACTGGGAAGACAAAAACAAACGATGATCCAAAATGGCTTTTTGGAAAATGTTTGGTTGATTAAAAGGTGAGATAATAATGACTAACATTTACTGATCCTATACATTAGCTCTTTGAACAATCCTGTAAGGTAGGTAGTGGGGCTTCCCCATGTGGCTTAGAGGTAAAGCAGGAAACATGGATTCAGTTCCTGGGTTTAGAAGATTCCCTGGAGGAGGAAATGGCAACCCACTCCAGTATTCTTGCCTGGAGAATCTCATGGACAGAGGAACCTGGCCGGCTACAGTCCATGGGGTCCAAAGAGTGGAACATGACTTAATGTCTGAAACAACAACAACAAAAACCCATTTTATTTAGAAACCTGTCTAGTGCAGTTTGAGACAGCACCGCTGTATTCAAATATTTTATTTCTTCAGCAAATAAATGACCCTAAGAGGGATAAATAAGGTCTACCAATAGTCTTATGTTTATCAAGGTCAAGTTTGTCACCAAATAACTTTTGACACTAAACTTTTTAAAAAATGTGTGACTTTTACAACTTTTTGATTTTTGGAATTACCCTAAGGAATTAGAGTAGCTGAAACTTTCCCAGGCATGGGATTTCTCCTTGGCACTTGCTTGTTTCTGAACAACAGACTCACAATTTTAAATACCTGCAGTGTATTTCCTTGGAAATATTTTGGCCATAACTCAGGTCCAACATGGCAGAGAGCTCCCTGATGCTACTTTCAGGGGCCTCCTCTGCTTTCTCTTGAATATTCGTATTTTAGACACCCTGGAGTCACTTTGGCTCCTCCCTCCAAACAGTGATCCTAGCTGTCATTTCTTTCTCAAAATATCTGCCAGCCCTTCTTTCTATCGTCATCACTGCTGTCCTTGTTCTCAAGTCAGCATCTCTTTCCTGGGTGACAGTGTTCTTCCCTCCCTTCAGCCCTCCCCTATATTCAAAGTGCTGGAAGAGTGATTTTCCCTAAACACAAGACCCGCCCCCCTCCCCCCCACTAAAAACCCTCAGTTGTAACCCACTTGCTGCAGAATTAAGTCCAAGTCCCTTAGAACAGGTTCTTTCTTCTGTTTTGGTCACCTACTACTTTTGTACTCCAAGTCCTCGCGGCCCGCTTACACCAACCTTTCTCAAGTTCTTACCTTGCCTTTGCTCTTCCCTGTCCTTTTCCAGTCTGGAAATCCTTAAAACCACCCACCCACCCCCAAGAAGTCTTCTCAGGTGTTCCAAATTCAAAGGAACCCCTCCTCCTGCCCTCCTGAGGACGCTGCTCCTGCTCCTGTGGTGGGAACCGCCCCATCTTGCCATGCACTGAAAGCACAGTCAGCCAGAATCATGTGTGCGCTAAGCACATGCCTGGTTCCTGGACCCTCATCACACAGAGCCAATAGAGCAGAGGAGTGCTCCCCACTGAGTCCAGACGTGGCCACAAAATCGTCTCAGAGGGAAGCCCATAGCAACGACGTAGGTTTGAGACGAAACTTTGCTAACCCAGAGTGGTACTACTATTTTGCAACAAATCATGTCTTCTCCTAAGTTGTAAGCTGTTAGAAATGCTAGTGTCACATTTTTGTTGCTACATCCCAGAGCCCATGTTTTGCAGAGTTCTGACTCAGTAGTGAATACTGCTGAGTGAACACAGAAATCGATGAATCAGTGAATGAGATAGCACTCTTGAATGCAACAGTTCCAATTTTCAGGGTAGCCAAGGATTATAAGTGGTTCATAAGTCTCTATGGGACTTCCCTCGTAGCTCAGATGGTAAAGAATCTGCCTGCAATGCAGGGGACCTGGGTTTGATCCTTGGGTCAGGAAGATCCCCTGGAGAAGCAAATGGCTACCCACTCCAGTATTCTCACCTGGAGAACAGGCACTGAAAACTGAAAAAAAAAAAAAAAAGTTTCACTTGTATGTATTAATATTTTTCGAATGTGGATATATGCTGTTGATTTAATAAATGATGACTCTATAAGCATTTTTGAGTTTTGGGGTTTCATAAAGCTGGTGGGGCACATGTATTAGATATTATAGGATATGTGTGTGCATGCAGTCATCAGTCGTGTCTGACTCTTTGTGACCCCATGGACTGTAGCTTGCCAGGCTCCTCTGTCCATGGGATTCTCCAGGTGGGAAGACTAGGGTGGGTTGCCATATCCTTCTCCAGGGGATCTTCCCAACACAGGGAGCGAACCCTCATCTCCTGAGTCCCCTGCATTGGCAGGTGGGTTCTTTACTGCTGCGCCACCAGGGAAGCCCCATTACAGGATATGCTGTACAAGATACTCACCTTTTGCCTTTTAGATCCACTCGCCGCCCTCGCACCCCTCCTGGTGCTGGCGGCTCACTTTCTGGTCTGCCTCAATGAGCTCTCTTGCCTTTGGCTTTAGGTAGGCTGCGATCAGGGCTTCCCTGGTGGTTCAGAGGATAAAGCATCTGCCTGCAATGCAGGAGACCTGGGGTTCAATCCCTGGGTTGGGAAGATGCCCTGGAGAAGGAAATGGCAATCCACTCCAGTATTCTTGCCTGGAGAATCCCATGGAGAGAGGAGCCTGGTGGCTACAGTCCACGGGGTCGCAAAGAGTTGGACACGACTGAGCGACTTCACACACAAACAGGGTGCGATCAGAGAGGCGCCAGCAGATCTCGAGTTCAGTTCAGTTCAGTCACTTAGTCGTGCCTGACTTTTTGTGGCCCCATGAACCGCAGCACACCAGCCCTCCCTGTCCATCACCAACTGTCGGGGTCTACCCAAACCCATGTCCATTGAGTCGAGGGAGAGGGGAGAACCAGGGTGAGTGTATTTCCCAGGCTCTTCTCTGCGGTTTGGCTGCTGGCCAGAACGCTTGACTGTGATCTCCCCTGCTCTCTCCCTGGATTCCTGAACTCTGCCTCTGTCTGGCCCTTCACACCTGGGGCGGTACCAGAGCCTGCTTCATCACATAACCCCTCCCTCCTGCCCTCATCATCTCTGCTGGTCCTTCACCCACCCACACACTGTTACAGACAGTCCTTTATCAAACTCTGCTCATCCACCGGGGCTGAGTACCCCAGATCCTGCCTGATAAGCAGCCCCACGAGATCTGGGCGGTGCCCTGTGAGCAGAAGCAGCAGCAAGTCCACAGGCGTGTGCGAGGACTCCTCCACGAGGGAGAAGGACACAAGATAAATAAAGTCCCGTCAGATCAGATGCTCTGTCACCAGCTAAGTCCAGGTCTCAACAGGGTTTTACACTCAAAATGAGTTACGGAAAAGCTTCCAGACCTGAGGGCTTTTTGGATTTCGGAATGACAGATACGGGATTGTGGAACTAGTAGAGTCTGGATTGTGGACCGAGCAGTCACGTGTTTGACTTGCTGGAACCACTGGGCTGGGGATGACTGCACAAGAATGTGACCGTTGATTTGCCCTTGGAGCGACCAGGGACCCTGGGAAAGATTCTCTATCTGGGAACTGGGTTGATATATTGCCCTTGTGGTAGACAGCGGCCATTCAGCGCACAGGAGCAGCATTTCCAGTTTACTTAGACTAGGGACCACAGTAGAGGGAAAATGCTTGTTTGCTACACAACCCATTCCAGTATTCTTGCCTGGGAAATCCCATGGACAGAGGAGCCTGGTGGACTACGGTTCATGGGGTGGTAGAGTCGCACACGACTGAGCATGCATGCGTGCATACACATATATATAATATATAGTTTACTAACTGCTCTTAGAATTCACTGTTTCATGCTGCCTTGTAAATCTGTCAGTGGAATCACATGTATGAGGCGTTAGAGGGTAGTGACATACGTGATCTACAGTTGCACAAAGAGTCTGCACTTTCCAGATACACAGAGGTGGAAGGTTGGTCGACCAAAGAGGGTCAGACAGAGTTGAGTCTGAGTCTGAATTATGGATTTGCTACTCACTCTCTGTGTTAATTTTTCCCTGTTTAAATTTCTTAATTTGAAAAGCAAGGAATCTCCTCCAAGAGTTAACAGACAGTCAGATACATGAAACAGCATCTGCCAAACACCAATCCTGCCTGGTACTGAGCTTGTCACAAATGCTCAGCAGATGTGGGGTCCCTTCTCTCTCCTACCCCATCCCAGCTCAGCCTTTCTAGAAGCATCATTTGTGTTCTACCTTCAAGACTAAACAGCCTCCTCTTCAGAATTCCAAAGGTATTTCATAACCTATACTGAGGGATGAGTCAGATTTAATTCACATTAATGAAGCTTATCTGGAAAATCCTCACGAACTCTGGGTGCCAAGTATGTGACAGGGCAGTAAGATTATGAAGCATGTACGTAGCCCTACATAGCCGACCTCACCAGGAAGGGCAATAACACAGGGCCTTTATGCAGGAGCTCGTCATGGACAAAAGGAAAGTGTCTCTTGTGGCTGCTTATCTGGCAAAACTGCTGCTGGGATGGTCGTTTAGCACCAGAACAGGAAGACAGCTGTGGCTACAGGAGTCCCTGCAATGCTGACTGCTGGTCTCCTGGCAAGAGGGTCTGAGGTTTCAGAGCCAACAGAGCTGTACTGCCGGAAACGAAGGCACAGTTCTTACCTACCTAGAGACACATGCTACTTCTGTCAAAACTCCACCTTACACACACATTCACCACTTCCTCAAAATCCTCTAGAAAAATTGGATAAAAGTAGGAGGAATTAATGCAAAATAATGGAAATCAGTCCTGAATATTCATTGGAAGGCTTGATGCTAAAGCTGCAACTCCAATACTCTGGCCACCTGATGCGAAGAACTGACTCACTGGAAAAGACCCTGATGCTGGGAAGGATTGAAGGCAGCAGAAGGGGATGACAGAGGATGAGATGGTTGGATGGCATCACTGACTCAATGGACATGAGTTTGAGCAAGCTCTGAGAGTTGGTGATGGACAGGGAAGCCTGGTGTGCTGCAATCCATGGGGTCACAAAGAGTTGGACACGACTGAGCAACTGAACTGAACTGAACTGAATGCAAAATTTCATTTACGTAAAGAGAAAATACTTAAATGAAACAAGTATTTTAGAAGTATTTGAAAGTAATGAGTAATCCTTTGTCACTAAGTCAGCTGATAATTCTTGAATTTCTTACCCTGAAATGTTTTTGAAAACTTATTGGCACTAATTATACAGATTTATTTTCTGAGTGCTCTCAAGAGTACACACAATTTTTAGATTACTCTGAATTTCCTATTGTTTTCTTAGCATCTATTTTTAAAAAGACATCAGGACCTATTTTCCTTCAGCAACTGTTCTGTATTCTCTGATCAGTTTTGTGATCACATGAAGCAGACTGTGTCACTAAGAGAGCCTGTCAGCCAGGCCAAGACTTGTGTTATTTATGGGATGGACATAACTGAGCCGCTGGGAATGACTTAACTGAGTGGCTTAAGTGACTTCTACAAATAAACTGAATCATTATTGATTGGAAATGAATCACTACTAATAGAGCCAGGCAGGGTGGGAGAAGCGAAAAGACATGAAGCTTTGGTCTAAAAAGATTTGCACTATGAAATATTTTCCACAGCACCATGTTTTGCAATTATACAAAGGCTTTATTTATCTATCCATCCATCTATCCATCCATCCATCGTAAGAACCTACAACCTCATTGGTACCTACAATACTAAGCACTAAGAATATAAAAATGATGAAGAATTTGAAAGCACAGTCCCTGCAGGGGGTAGAGTGGGGCTTGAAGAAGTAGGTCTTTACAGAACCCAGAGGAGGGAGGTAATGCTAGAGATGGGTCTTAAAAGATAAATAAATGGTCAGCTCAGGAGTAGGTGACTGGAGTTGCAGGGGATGAGAAGAAGGGTAATTCCAGAGAGAGAGATTAGACTGAAAAAAAAGCACAGAGAAAAGAAACAAGTTGGCACATTCAGGGAAAAGTGTTAGTTGCTCAGTCCTGTCCAACTCTTTGGACCTTGTTGACTGTAGCCTACCAGGCTCCTCTGTCCATGGGATTCTCCAGGAGAGAATACTCAAATGGGTTGCCATGCCCTTCTCCAGGGGATCTTCCCGACCCAGGGATCGAATCTGGGCCTCCTTCGTTTCAAGCAGATTCTTTACCACCTGAGCCATCAGGGAAGCCTGCTTTAGGTTAGCTTTGCTGGAGAATAAAGAGTAAAGGAGAGAATGCTAGAGATGAAGCTGAATACAGTGGCCAGGCCCTGGGGGAATCTGAATGCCCAATGAAGAGTTCAGACGGGAAATCCATGGCAGGTTCTTAACGGGTAGAGTCAGGATGTATTAATACTTGTGCTTGTAGATGGTCCTTCCTGGCTTCTCCATAGTGTGTTCTTCTCTCAGCTGTCCTGGGCTACGTCTCCTGTGCTTTTTGGCCTCCTTTAGAGAAGAGTATACACTGTGGTCTGGGAAAGAAGGAAGCCGATTATATCTGTCCAGATGCTAAGCTCCAAACAGTATTCTAAGTCCAAGAAGCATTTTAAACAGCTGTTGAGAAGTTTAGTTTAATACTAAACTGTGTAAGTGCCTCAGAGGGGAAGCTGAGGAAAGACTCCATCTGCCACTAGCTCATCCTTACAGGTAAGTTACCTGCCTCATGGGCTTCCCTTATGGCTCAGCTGGTAAAGAATCCGCCTGCAGTGCGGAAGATCTGGGTTCAATCCCTGGGTTGGGAAGATCCCCTGGAGAAGGGAAAGGCTACCCACTCTAGTATTCTGGCCTGGAGATTTCCATGGACTGTGTAATCCCTGGGGTCGCAAAGAGTCGGACACGACTGAGTGACTTTCACTTTCACTTTCCCTAACTCATTAGCAGGCACTGTGGGCAGTACAGACCACCCAATCTGGAAAGTGATGGAGTAAGGATACTAGGCTGCACTGAGCTGGTGACAGACAAGCACAACAGTGAGACGCTTGGGGAGAGATGTGGCCTGCGGGACTACCAACAGGGAGGGAAGATTTATTACAAGAGTTCTCTGGTTGCAAACCACAAAAATATTTGATTCTGAAACAAGGAAGAATGTTTTAGAACGGTCGTGGGAATGTCACAGGATTACGACGGTCAAGCTAAAGAACAAGACTTGGGGCAGGAATGAGAACACAGACTTGCCTCAGTTGGTGTTTCTTGTAAAATGAACCGATTTTAACCTTTCTCCCATCCTGGCTTCCTTCTTCTCAGAATACGGAGTTTCAGAATATTGCATCAGATTGCCTTAGGCTGCACACTTACCTTCAGGAAGCATGGAAATGAGGGGGTGGGGTCTTAGTCCCTGAAGTTAACAAACAAATGGACCTGTGATTTTGTGATGAGAACAGGAAGGTCCAAATTCATATCGATGAGTCCATCCTCAAATAGGTCTCAGACTACATCGTTCATTAAGACTTACATGACCTGAAGTGAGCCACTTGGGTCTGGAGAAGAATCGTTGAAAGTGTAATCTTAATTACAAGATTTGAATTGTAGGTTTGAATTACAAGGTTTGAAGCAAAGCAGACATGCCAGTAAACCCTATTTTTTCCATTTAGTGCCATAGGACTAGGAGCCTGTATTTAATCTCTTTGGTATCTGATTTTTCTTATCTGTAAAATGAGATGACAATATTCCACACACAGGGTTGTTGGCCAGGATTTAGAGAGGATATCGTGCAGAATCACTGCACACATCATGTTCAATAAACATACGCTCCTTTTATTATACACTGATTCCAAGACGGTCCTTTGAAACTGAGCAGGCATAGGCAGAGAGCAAGAAATTGATGTTTATTAGCTGAAACGTTATTCAGTGATGTCCCTAGTTATTATTATCATCTAGTTCAGAAAACTCATAGACAGCCCATTGCCTTGGCATCACTAGGCCAGAATCCTGGCATGGTCTCCAAAGAGGAAGTCTTGACTCACAACACTGGCATTCTGGATTGGTCACTTCTGGTTGGGTTCTCAGAAGCCTGCTAGCAGACTTAGTACAGCATCTGGCACAAAGTAGGCTCAAACGGCTACTTAATGAATAAGACGCCCTTGTCTATTCCATCCTCACTTTCTATACAGCAAATATAAGAAGAAATTACAGGGCTGCTACCTTCCTGTGCCTTTCTCAGGAAAGTAGGGAAACTACAAAGTCATATGACAGCAGTTCAATGGCCACAAAAATAGAGACTTAAAGGCTGTGTAACGTATGCACCTACAGTTGTGGGATACAGCCCTGTTAGAATGCCTTTGAAAAAAGGAGGGTCAGGCTGAATTAAGTAATAGCTGTAGTAATGAAAGTTGTGTTGGAAGGAGAGGACAGTGCTCATCTCTGCCCTGGCATCTGCTGGCCATGAAACAATATGGATACATAATATTTATTCATCTTTCTTCTTGATCCTGGGAACCACTCTAAGTGTCTTCACGTAGGAACTCTCCTCAGGCCCTGGGTTTGGATGGGCACATGTGGTTCCTCAGTGTGTGTCACATGACACAGGCCTGGGGGCGGGACAGGAGTAGGATCAAAGCTGGGTCACTCCCCTGGGACCTCTGCCAGATCTTCGAAACAAGAATTTTTCCATTCTCTGTGAGGATAATACAGCCCTGAAGCTGCACACAGCCCTCTTGCTTCCACAAATCTGATCTGGTCTATCCTCAAGCCAAGGAGAAGCAAAGATCCTGGGGGAGGTTTTGAACCTCTTTTCTAAGGCACGTCTGAAGCAAATGCTGCCGCCTTTTCTTTTGCAGCTTCAGCTAGCGTGAGCTGGGCTCTTATTACTTGCAACCACAGGATAATGACAACAGCCGGCATTCAAAGGGTATTCAGCAGGTTCCACGTGTTGCGCTAGGATCTGGACTCACTCAGTACTTACAATAACCCCATGTGGCGGCACCACTGTTGTCTTCTCCTCTTTGCAGAGGGAAATGGGAGTCCAGGGAGGTGACCTTATCTAAGGTCACAGACCTAGAAAGAGGTGTACTGAGGATTCAACCTGGATCTAGGAACTTAGCAACACCACCATGCTGCCTCTTAAGTGCCCAGACACTGTGAACTTGCTCCAGGAATGCACCACCTCTACGCCTCCAACATGAGGAGGAAATATACAACATTTTCTCAGAGTGGGCTCTCAGTAAGCAGTAATGATTGCAGTATTTATAATTATCCACTACTTCATCCATTTCCATCTTTCCATCCATTCCTTCATGAGTGGTGTTTGGTGAGTGGGAGTAAATAAGTTCATGTTTATAAACAGCTTTGAGGACTGGGGATAAAAGTTGGGTTCTAAGAATCATGGGGCTTCCCGGGTGGCACTGGTGGTAAAGAACCCACCTGCCAATGCAGGAGACATAAGAGACATGGGTTCTATCCGTGGATTGGGAAGATCCCCTGGAGGAGGGCATGGCAACCCACTCCCAGGGATTGCCTGGGAAATCCCATGGACAGAAGGGCCTGGTGGGCTACAATCCATGGGGTCACAAAAAGTCAGGCAGGACTGAAATGACTTAGCATGCAGCACACAAGAATCATGAGGGTTTGGCTCCCTAAAAACAAGTAACAGTTTTGTTCATTGCTACAGAGGAAGAATGGAACATCAGTTTGGACCTGATGACTTGATTGTATCCGTCCGTGTTGCCATCACATGTAGAAATAAATGGTCACTTGAAGCTTGGCTATTTTTAAAAATTCTCTCAAAGTGACTGAAAAGAGACTGAAGATGATGAGATACTTGAGAAAGAATTATTATACCCTTAACTGCAGTGCTTCAAAGATCTAGCAACCCTTTGTTCTGAATTCATTTCAACGGTTAATGGTGAAAAGGGGTGTATTTCCTAAAGTAGATGAATTTCTGTTCTCTACGGATCACAAATCTGATCCAAATGAAATACAATTCTGAAAGTAATTTGATGAGTGGCAATTTACCTTCAGGTAACTGCAGGCACTGAGATTCTGCCTCTTTTATGATTTTTCTTCCCTGCAGCTTCCCCGTTCTCATTGGAATCTGTTCTCAGCAGACAAAGGACAAACTAGCCACTGCCCTTTTCTTAGCTGGTTTGCTCCTCCAGGTCCCCCTGGAGAAGAGGACTGTGGTCATTGCTGGGTGGAGTCACCTGGCTCTGGGTTTTGAATGGAAAAGACACCCTAATGTATCTCGCTACATATAAACTAAACATAAGTTTATAAATGTATACCTTTCTTGAGAGGATACATGCCAGATAGCATTCTGGGTTCTGAGGATAAAAATATAGTAAAACAACACTATGAAATTTATTCATGTTTTTTTTTCTGTATTTCCTAATATAATGTTCTTCCTATTTAGCCAGAAGTTATAATTGCTTTAGTGTGGATTCTCCGTGGGTGAATCAGGAACACACAGAAGTGCAAGGTGGGCTCAAGGCGAGTGGATGGCCCACAGAGATCAGAATTGTCCTCTTTCCCTTCGATACAAGCCCGGTCTGCAAAGGACCACACTGGAAGAGAGACTGTCCCCAGAGGCGTAGGTTTCAGGGGTTGGACTCTCAAGATAAACAGGACTGAAGGTGCCTGGGGGTCCCCACACAAGCTCCTGTCCTAATTACACCTGAGGAACCCCAGATATTAATAACTGTGGGCCAATCAGTCAATTTCCTTTTAGATACTGAGGCAACTTACTCCGTGCTTACTGAAGCCCCTGGCCCACTTTCTTCCCAATCCGCTTCCGTAATGGGACTGTCTGGATGAGCCAAAAGACGGGCCTGATAATCTATGTGAGCCTATCTCTACTGACTCCAAAAATCCTGAGTCTGCCATTTGATCCTCAAGACAATGCCTTCCTGTCCTGGGCTCACTCCTACGCAGCATTTCACAATCAGTCTAACTTCAGGGTTTGTGGAGCGCCCCCCTCTCCATCAGTGGAAGGCTTCCCGTGGTGGACATCTCTACTGCAAGGAAAAGACTTTCTCCAAGTTTGCAAATACCTTCAACAACAATCGCATGTGATGCCTCTTCTTAAACTGATGACATTTAACAATCCTAAGATGGACTGATGTAACTGTGGACATAATATGACTTTTCATTTTGATTTTAACTTGGTTTAATTTTGGACTTCCCTGGTGGCTCAGACGATAAAGCGTCTGCCTACAATGTGGGAGACCCGGATTCAATCCCTGGGTCGGGAAGGTCACCTGGAGAAGGAAATGGCAACCCGCTCCAGTATTCTTGCTTGGAAAATCCCATGGGCAGAGGAACTTGGTAGGCTACAGTCCATGGGGTAGCAAAGAGTCGGACACGACTGAGTGACTTCACAATGAGTGTTTAATTGAGCCACATGCCCCTGTCTTCAAAGCTGTTCTAACAGAGCTGCATCACACACACAACTCTAGGTGTACACATTACACAGCACCCTGTCCTCTGCTTCTGAGGCCCAGCCGCGCTGCTCTCCTTTGACTCTTGGGTTCCCCTACTTCTTAACGGAAGTCACAGTAAGATAACAGCTCTGTGTTGCATTTTACATTTGCAGGTGTAGAAACTGATAAGAGGTTGTTACAGCTGGAAGAGAGAAATGGCTAAAGTTTTGCAGTTCAGACTGTGTCTTGAGATTGGCTCTTGAAGGACATTCCAGATAAGATTAAGCAAGAGAACCAGGCTTCCATGACTAGAACTTGGCACTTGAGTTTCCTAAATCCTAAAAACTCCCTATTAGCCTCAGAAACCAAAGTTCGGGAGACTGAATGTGGAGACTATTAAGTTGCAGACAGTGATGTAAAGAGAAGAGCAGCACTGCTTCCACAGAGGGTGGTCTCCATCATCTCATCTTCAGAGATAGCATAGAAAGAAGAGAATTATACTCAAGAGGGGCTACCCGATCGGCCCCTTCCTGAGTTAAATCCTGGGGTGGAGGGTAGCATGAGCAACAGGCTTGAATACTGGAGGATGGAGAGGCTTCTTTGCCATCCCCACCTGAAAGTGTGGGATGAAGCAGTCCAGACAGAACCCGAGATCACCCACACCTTCCAGAAACCATCGTAGAGGGCACGGCAGAGATCAGTCATCTCCCATGTTCCCCAGCGAGAACGGACTGGCAAGCTCTCAGAGGACTCACTATGGTTGAGATGAAAAGACCTTGTGACAGGGACTTCCCCGCCAGTCCAGTGGTTAAGACTCCACACTTCCCCTGCAGAGCATGAGTGTTTGAGCCCACATGTCACAGAGCCAGAAAAAGAAAAAAGAAAATTTCTTGAACTGAATAAAAATGAAAATGAAAATGAAACATATCAACTTATAAAAGAGAGACCTTGTGGCAGAGGACCTCAGGGTTGACAGACCTATCTAAGGGGTCAAATAGTAGCCACAGGGGACCCCCAAGGCCAGCGAGATCTGAGTCGGAGTGCCAAGGAGCATGGGGACATGTCAGAGCTCATGACACACTGCGAGTGTGGAGAGAGTGACTATGAGGCTCCACCACCAGTGGGGGCAACATAGGCAGCCACCTCGCTCCCCTACCGAAGAGTGAAGTAGATGAGCGATAGTCTGGGAGACAGCACACAGCCCCCTGCACCCAGACACCATCTCAGGATCGAGTAGGGGATGAAAAACCAGGACAGTTTCACCACAGAGAGGAACCATGATGGGAAGCTGCGATGTGAACTGACTGAGCTTCAATTCTGAATTTAGTCATTTCCTAAAAAAGACTTTTAATCAGAAGATACTGAGTGTCTTTGAAGTGGTAGAGAGCTAAGTTGATTTCAAGGATGGATGTACACTTCTTGTACATCTGACTTGTGACTGTATTTGAAGTATAAAACCTACTGCATGAAGATGAATGAGATAAAATCTCTGCCTCAAGAACCTTATCATCTCGAGGTATGTTATAAAAGGAGGCACTGAAGCCAGGATTTTTCTGCCCTACAATTCTGCCAATGATTGATCTTGAAATTTTATGAATAAATACATTTCATGTTCATAAATTGGGCCTGTGGGGGTTAAAGTGAGAATCAATCAACAAAGCCTAGGGACAGAAGAGCTACTGCTCAACTGCAGAAATACAATGCCAATTGAGGAAAAACAATTAGTAAAGGACAATGTAAGCGATCAATAGGTTGAGGAAAATGCTTTCTGAAAAGAAATAGTAATATGATAAACTAGTCAAGAAATGCAAAGAAGGAACAGAAATAAAGTCTATCAGATTTTTAAAAAATATTAAAACCATCATAAACCATTATTCAATCTTACTCCAACAATGTTTAAAAATGATAGCTCCAGGGATGGTCTGGTTCACAGTGGTGATTTTCTTGACTCCATAAACCCCACACACTATCAGAAGTGACACAATCCCAGGTACTTTGTATTTTATGTGTTAGGGAGGTGGGCAAGGTTCATATGGTATGTTTACTTGTGTTGCCCAGAAATGCCCCAGCGATGGAGGATCTGTTTTCAGAACAGACAAGAAGGGATTTTCTTCCAAAACACCTTACAGTTAGACACTGAGAAAACCCAGATGCAATGCAAAAGAATGCTCATTCCCCAGTGAAATTCCGGTGCAGAGACACTCCCCACGTGGAGGACCTCGGAAAAGGCTCAAAGAGCTGCAGCCTTGCACACACTCCTAGGGCAGACAAGTCAAGTCTCACAATTCAGGGTAGGGTTTGGGCAAAAAGGCACAAGCAACGGCCTTGCTTTGTACCCAGGACTTTGAAGCAAGAAGCGGACATCTTCAAGACAGAACAGATTTTGAATTGTGGCAACAATTTGGGGCAGCCAACAGAAGATGTGGAAGATGTGGCTGGAGCCAGCAAAGCCATTCAATCACGAGAAAGAAAGCACTGTCATCAATTTCTTAGCAAAGAAGGAACAGACACCTGTATAAAAACACATTCTGCCTCCTTCAGAGTTACTTTTGCATGTTCTAAATTGTAAGAGGTCTTATTACAGAGCATGCATGGGTTTAGTCATTCTCAACAAACGCTTTTGATGTTGCCAAAAAATCTAAGTTAAATATGCCCCTCTACACGGAGTCTGACTGGTTATTAACGGCGAGATTCTGGTAAAGAGAGGCAGAGACTTTTACTTTTTGATGAGTATGCTAAATGGGCTACCCTTATTTATGCTGCTACAGCTCCTTTTCCCTATCATCTTTCCAGGCTGTACAATCTCGAGGTTTTGACTCTCCTGTGTGTCTCGGCTGGGGGAAGTGATTTCCCCCACACGCTCCTTTCTAAGTCAGCATATGAAGTCCCATTCTCGTGTCCGTGGAGTGCGGGAGCCAACTTGTACCAACGCATAAAAGACGATTATTACATTTTTAGGAATTTCGTGAATCAGTTGTTAGAACTGTTATTAAAATTGAGTTATATAAACTTACAGTTGAATAAATCATAAAAGTAGGAAATACTTTCAAATTATTTTATCATATTATACTATTTTTTCTGCCTTTGAGGCTATTAACATGTAATGTTCCTGTATAGTGGAAATATAATATAATGATGTGCCACTGACAATCTCTTTCCAGTTCTCCTTTCAGGACATTATGTCTGCTGCTTGAAAGTGGCCTTGATGGGGGGTATTTATACCAAGGGAATCAGCCAACTACTGTCAAAGAGGGCTTGATTATTTTGTTGATTGCCTAAAATTTTAAAGATGAAGGAAAAAGTCTTCATGATATAGTTTAATCCTAAAACTATGCTTAGTATCCATAGCCATTACACTGCAAATAACACAAATAACATGAGGAAATATTCTTCCACCAGATTCAGCAAAGTGACGCACATCATCTACAAAAGAGATGTTCCACTCTGTCTTGTCTCACTGCTGTCTTTCAGGTTAACATAAATGCAAATATCAGTCAACACTCATGTCCAAACTACACTCATTCATCAGTTGTTGCCATAGATCACCAAGAGATACAAGGGCTCACAAAATTAAAAAGTTAATAAAAGTATTTTATGAGAATCAATGGCTATATGGAATTTATAATAAAGGGCACAGGTATATTTATTATCATTTATAAATCACATATAAAATTTACATATAGAACTTATACATTCTTTTCCAGAGAGACAGTCATCAGATATTTATCAGTATATCACTACTTGTGTCTCACTTTCATCTAGGAAAAGTGAATGATAGGTCCAATTTTTATTTTTTTGTTAGTTCTGTTTTTACTCTTAGAGAGGACAGTTATCTGTACTGAGAAATGTCCAATTTTGTATTTCTACCTACTGGCCTTTATTGTTTTTTATGGTGTCAAAAGGAGCTTGCTTTAAGGTCTACTACAAGGAAAGAGAAAGTAATAATTACCTTTCTATTTTCTTTACAATTAAAACTGGCTTTTAAGGATAAATATGGACATAGCACATTATTTGTGCTATTCAAGCTGACCTGAAGCATATTAGTGTGGGCTCTGAAACTATTTTTTATGAGTTTGAAAAAAAATAACAGCCTTTGTATGTATGTACTGCTTTTTAAGAAAATGGTACGTGCAATGCTTAAAGGCAAGGGCCTGAGAGCCAGAATACATGCATTTCAAACCCAAATTTGCCAACTGCCAACTCTATTATCTCTTTAGATAACCTCTCTGATCTTTAGTTTCCCTATCTATGGAATAAACATGAGAGTACAGTCTACTTCATAGGGTTGTGTGGGAATTAGAGGAACTGACGTGTGAAGTCTTCTGACGCAGAGCCCGGCACACAGGTGAAGGTCTGCCCTTTTCATCACCACTACTATTACGGGAATCACAGCTGCAACACGAGGCAGCCAATGCCCTGACCTAGATTCTGAAGTAAACTGTGCAGAAGGTACCTGATCTTACATCGACTCTGGTGCAGAAAAACTGACTTACCTAAGATCACACAACTTTTAGTATTAGAACTCAAAGTAGGTGCCACATCTGATAATCTGTTCTCTTGTTAAGCTAAATGGCTTCTTTCTGAGCTCTACGGTACTTATCTTGACTAGTTAATTAGTCAATTTCCAAGAACTATATTGCTCTTCATGAAAAAGAATGCTTTCATCGAATCACACTGGGATGCTGTACAGCTGCACTGCCCGGTGTGGTAGCCACATGTGACCACTGACCATCTCATGTGTGACAAGATGTTGGAGAAGTGCTCTAAGTATAGAGCACACATCGGATTTTGAAGACTTCATATGAAAATAAAGTGTAAAAGTATCATTAACAATGGTTATACTGGTTAAAAGTTTAAATTAGTAATACAATATTTTTAATACATTGGGTTAAATAAATGATTAAAAATAATTTCACCTGTTTAATTTTACTTAAGGTGGCTTCTATAAAACTTAAAATTATATATGTGCCTCACAAGTATGACCTGTATTATATGTATATTGGACAGTTCTATCTAATATTAATCTTCATGCCTAAATCTGAAAGCTGAAAATACTTTTTAGTTTAATAAGTCAGAAGTGTCCTCTGCCTTCGTTGAGGGCATTATCATCTGCCTGGTCCTCCACACCAGAAATCTAAGAGACGTGTTAACTTCTCCCCTCTTCCTCGAGTCCACATGTAATAATGGTTGACTCGTTCTCAAATCCATGCCAATGTCATCATCCCTTCTACCAGGCTGTCCTCACTATTCTTTATGTGGGCATTATAAGAGTCTTCACACCAGTCTCCCTATTCACCAGTCTAGGCTCCCCAAACTCACCTCCTACATTGTCAAATCTGGCCACTCCCGAGCAAGGTCCTTCCACTGGGCCTATTACTGTGTTCACAGACACAGTACATCCACCACCATCATCACCCCTTGCCCTCGGACCCATTCGGATTTATCTCATCTCCTTTGAAGTGCTGTATTTGAAATGATGCAAAGAGCTTCTTACGTATGAACATTTTGTTAGGTTGTGGTGGGGGTGTACGTTGAGTCGTGGTGGGAGTATGGGGAAAGGAAGAGAAGGGAGAGGAAGATGTGGGCAGTGGTATGAAATAATCACTTACTATAAACAGATTAATTTTTGAATGAAATACAGAACACGGATTCAACATCTTACTAGATGTCCTGGCCAATGCATTGAAACATCATACAGTTTGATCAGACACAACAGTGATAATTCCTCCAATTTCCTCAGGACTATGACCTCCTCAGATGAAATCATTTATGCAAAGAGTTTAACAGTGATTGGGACACAGTATTCATAATCATTTTCTATCCCTTTGCTCAAATCTTGCCTCCACCAAGCCTACCTTCCCCCGCCCCCACCCCAATCTTTAGGTGAAATCCCAGGAGCTGAAATTCAAACTTTCAAAAATATTGGATAGTTTGAGCAAGAGATCACGTTCCAGGTCACAGACCAGTGATTACTGAAGAGCTTAAATATGTTATTGCATAAGATAATCTTATTTGTTGAGAATAGTGAAGTGATAAAAAGAAAAGGGCCCAGGAGGCAAACTGAGTAATAATTGGTGAACAAGGGAAAACATGTTTCATGTCTGCTTCTTTCCTGAAAAATTACACTAACGAGAAACAAAAGAAACACTGTGGAGGACCAAGTTACTTATCTCTGTATTTCAAACAGCATATACCATAATGTATGGAGCTACCTAAGAGAATTTCATTTAGAATTATCATGAAGCTTGCATCTTGTTGACAGGCGATTTGCTTCCTACTGACATTCTCAATAAGTATCCCGCTCAATAACTAATCTTTGTTTTTTCTCTCTGGTGGATTCTAAAAATTAAAAAGTAATTATATAAATGACTTAAACCCTTCTGTAAAACAATAATTATGGAAACATCATTACCTCCATGATGAAAGTTGCCATCTTCACTTTAATAATTCTTAGATTTTTTTCCTTCAAAGGCATACAGTCACTTTTTTAAAATTATAAGAATTTTTTATAGTCATTACCCTTGTGACTCAAAAAGATTTGTATTCAGACTGATGGATTATGTGAAGTACATAATAATTATTTGTACTGTTACCAAAATGAAGACGCATCTAGACAACTGAATTTCTCTATTATTTAGCAGTTGGTCAAAGCCAAACATTCTGATAAGTTGTTATGAAGCTGCCTTTATTTGTAGAATCTGCACGTCTGAAGAATATTTAGAATGCATTTAATCCACCTTCAGACCCAATTTAGGCATCCTGTTCAATTTATCAAGAGGTTTACCCTTTTGCTCTCAGATCTATTCAATAATTCTTCAGACTTTTACGTAATGCTTGAGGAGCCTTTAAGCTTTCTATAACTTTAACCATCAAAATGACAAGCCTGGCTAATTACCACACTAAAAGACTGACTTCCAATATCAAAATTCCCCCTTTGCGAGAGTTCCAGCACAGGGTGGTGCCTGCTTGTAACTGGGTTAAGATTACCCAAGTTTCTGGAAGACTTAGCTTTTCCTGCTCCCGCTTGGGCAAGGCAAAATGAGATCAGCATTCTTTTCTGATTCCTAAACTCATGTTTTTCAACAGAAAAGGTCAAAGGATTCTGATCTAAGATTTACATACTGTTTCTGTAAAGTTACATAGTGGGGACCACCACGCTAGAAGTGTTTGCTCTTTGAGGATGCTAAAATAGAGATTGTGTTGCTTTGACTTTCCCCCCATACTTCCTAGACTCTTCTGTGTTTCTAACATCTCATCTTCCTTCCAATTCCAATCTTTTAGTTCAGGGAGAGGCAAACCATGGCACATGGGCCAAATCCAGATTGCCACCTGTTTTTGTAGATAAGATTCTTGGAACAGAGGCGTGCTCATTTGTTTCCATATCGTCTATGGCTGCCCTCCTGCTGTAACAGGGGAACTGAAGAACTGCAAAACAGATCATACACAGTCTCTGCAAGCCTGAAACATTACAATCTGGCCCTTTGAAAATGTTTCCTGAGCTTTGGTCTGCCAAGATCACCGAGCCCTCTTACACCTTCCTTTTCACAACACGTATGTGGTGGATGAACAAGTTAAGGCTCACTTTTTCATGAACACGTAATTTCCTGTCATGTCTTGTCTGACTTACTTCACTTAGCATTATGCCCTCCTAGTCCAGCCATGTTGCTGCAAATGGCAAAATTTCATTCTTTTTTACGACTGAGTGGTAGTCCATTGTCTATATAATACCACTACTTCTTTATCCATAGGTTGCTTCCATATCTTGGCAATTGTCAATAATGCTGCTGCAAACTTTGGGTGCAAATACCCTTTTGAATTAGTGTGATTTTTTTTTTCAGCTATATACCCAGAAGTAGAATTGCTGGGTAATATGGTAGTTCTCGGAGAAGGCAATGGCAACCCATTTCAGTACTCTTGCCTGGAAAATCCCATGGACAGAGGAGCCTGGTAGGCTATAGTCCACGGGGTCGCTGAGGGTCGGACAAGACTGAGCGACTTCCCTTTCACTTTTCACTTTCATGCATTGGAGAAGGAAATGGCAACCCACTCACTCCACTGTTTTCCACAGTGGCTGTACCAATTTACATTCCCACTAACAGTGTACAAGGGTTCCTTTTTCTCCACATCCTTGTCAACATTTGTTATTTGTATTCTTTTTTGATGATAGCCATTCTGACAGGTATGAGGTGATGTCTCATTTGTGGTTTTGATTTGCATTTTCCTTATAATTAATGATGTTGAGTATCTTTTCATATTGCCTGTTGAGCATCTGCATTTCCTTTTTGGAAAAATGCCTATTCAGCTCCTCTGCTCATTTTAAAATTGTGTTGTTTTGTATGATTCCACTTATATAAAATTCTAGAAAAGACAAACTATAGTGACAGAAAGCACATTAATGGTCACCATGGACCAGAAACAGGAAAAATGGAATAACTGCAAAGAGGCACAAACAAACTTTTCGAGGTGAAGGAAAATGGTTTGTATCATGTGCATGGTGGTGTTTACATGTGATACAACGTGTAGTGTTACCTTCTTCAGAAGTCATCAAGTGATACAAATAAACTTAGCTAATCTTACTGTTTACCATGAAAGCTAATTTTTAAATCAAAAATTCTTTTAAAATATAAATAGTTATATATAGGAAGAGGAAATAGAAGGTACAGAGGAGGAAGCTAGACTCAACTGCATACACCTTATTTGGTATTTATACACATTTCGCATAGTTATAAAAGAAAATTAAGCATTATAAAATCAACCCCTTAGAATGTAATGCACAATAAAACAAGCTAACTATGTGCACTCACTCCAAAGCCTGATTCTCTTTGAGGAGCTATTCCATGTGACCCTATGGCCCAATAATTTGACTATACATTCTGAGTGGGTATGCTAGTAGGACAAAATAATGGCCAAAAAATTATTTTTAGTACTCATATTGTTGATGGCAGTGTTATCACACTAGAAGCTACCAGTAACTACTGAGTGTTACTAATGGACTCAGGAACCCATAAGTGATAATCCCTCACTTGTCAAAGATGAAACAATATCAATATTATCTTTATTATCAATAAGGATAATACCTGCAATGCACTGAAACATGTCAAATACCTTTAAATCAATGAATTCCAAAAAATTCACAATTCTTTATTATTAAAAGTGCTACATTTAAAAAAATGAATATTTATCCTGCCTTTATTTTAGGAACTTTACCTCAGGGAAATAAAAAAGTTGATGAGGGAATCTTTTCTTATAAAAGCAGTTTGACGAGTAACTGAGGAAGGAGTAATATAATTAAAATTCTGTAGAGCACAAACACAGCATTGTAAAGACACTAAGCCCCCCAAAAAATTAATAAAAAATCCAACTTCTTTACAACTTCTAGTGAAATAATGAATCTAAGACATTGATCATCAGTGGCTACTAATATCCAACAAAGAAAAATACTAAATACTACATGTTTAGGTATTTACCTAAATAAACAATACTGCCTGTGAAACAGTCTTGCCAAAAATAAATAAATAATCTATATCCAATCAACCTAGATCTAACTACCAATACAACAAATAGAAGAGTATGTTAAATGACACCATGGGGATGCAATCAATGCTACATTGACCAAGGGAGACCCTATAGGACTACAGGACAAACTTGATTTCTTTAATAAGTAAGAAGTTTTCATTTAAAAATGAAATGGCAATATAGGAATTATTGTAGATTTGAAGGGGTATGGTATTGTGATAACATTTAAGAAGTAGTGTTTGTTTTAGAGAAACATATAGAAATATTTAGAGACGAATTGACATGGTATCTGGGATTTCCATCAAAATAATATGGAGGTAAAAGGGATACAGGTAAGTCATTAAAGGAAGCAAAATTAGTAACGGATTGATAATTGTTGAAAGGTAGATGAAATTCTTCATTATATGATTCTATTTAGTGCATCTTTGAGATTTTCCATAATTAGAAAAAGCTAGAAGATACTTGCTGGCATAATATAGTAGATTAACAGTTAAATACAAAGAAGATAACTGAGAATAACTTTCAAATGCTTTTTGGAAGTCATCTTATAACTAGGATTTAGAGAATGAATCCTTTAAATAGTGTTGTAAGTAGCAAATCATACTTTCAGATTCAGGTTATTTCGAGGATAATATTTAAATGACAGATTCCCAGTTGTTTATGAAACTAAAATGGCATGTAGAATGAAATCGGATTTTTAAGTTGATAGGAAATATTTTTTAAATGCCAGTCATTAATCATTATTTCCAAAAAAAGCCTTATTTTTTTATAGTACTGTAGAGAAGAAAGGGCTTATCAGGTTGCAGTTACAAGTGAGGCAAAGTATCAATGCTGAGACTAATAAGTATTATTGTGCTCTGATGAGGTGCTCCGTTGTTACAAGAATATGTGCTAGAATGAGTATATTAAACTGAGTTTTGCTGAGGAAAATAAACTGAAGTGAGTTCACATAGCCCACCAGGTCTATCTTACTGTCATGGGTAGCTGATGCTATCTGTGCCCCATCCCCCGCCCCCCGAGTGGTCATCATGGACTGTGGAGCTGCATATTCCGAAACGGTCAGCCCTACTAGCCAATTAATCCAGTGGAGTGAGAGATTTTGCTAATGTTATCCGAGACTAGAACTACCAATTTAACATCAAAACTAATTCTTTGTTAAACCTATCATGCTTCTCAAACTTGCTGATTATCCTTACAGCTGAATGTGTAGTACTGTACTGTGTTGTCTTGCTATTTTTCAGAAGTAGCTGTTTTTCTCATATGCAGCTTCCTACCACGTATTCACACATACCAAAAACATCACAGGACTTCAGGGGAAGTACTGCCTGATGCCCTGATTCACTCCTGAGTCACAAAAGCAGAACTGAAATCTCCTCCTCCAACTGCACCTCATTCAGAGTCTCCCCCCACCATTCAGAGCAATACCCGGAAACCTCAAGCAGCAAGAGTTGGCAGCAGCTGGCCCCTGTCTGAGACCTGATGTGGGGAATGTAAAGAGCTCTTCAGAATAAATGGGTTTAGTTATTTTCATAATCTCCTACTGACCAGACTCTGGAGCAAGATTCAGAGTTCTTCATAAGGATCCACATAAATGTAACACTTACGCAAAGAAATGCACAGCTGAAATTTCATCAAAAATATTTTGCTAGTTATGAGAAGAATTTTACTTAATGCTTATTTTAACCTACTACAATCTAGGCTGTTGAAGTTGTTTAGTTGCTAAGTCATGTCTGAATCCTTTGCGACCCCACCAAGACCCTCTATCCATGGAATTCTTCAGGCAAGAATACTGGAGTGGGTTGCCAGGTCCTTCTCCAGGGGATCTTCCTGACCCACAGATTGAACCTGCCCCTCTTGTTTGGCGGGCATATTCTTTACCACTGAGCCACCTGGGAAACCCCTACTGTTCTCATTCTTTTATAAACACTAATTTAACATCATAAACCTATAAGGTAATCAGTCACAAGCTATCACATAACGAAACACCACAGTTTCATTAAAGAAGAAACTGAAGTGCAGAGATTAAATAATTCATCCCAGGCTACAGCTAGTAAGTAGCAGAGGTGGGATTCGAACCCAGGCTTAAGTTGCTTAACCACTGTATTCTACCACCTCTCTGCTGAATTCCTCTGACACTTCAGCTATGCTATTTCACAATACAAATTCTCTTTCCTTTTATAGCTAAAGGCCATATTTTAAACATATCAATCAATTTAAGCTTATGGCAGTTTAAAAGATTATCTTTGAACATATTCTTAAAATCCACATAAAAGGAGACAGACTTCAGAGTAAGGGTCAAGGGGAATTTAAGAATAAGTAACTGAAGTAAATATACAACTCCTAATGGTTCACAGATGGATCCTTAACTGTTCACTTACCGAAAAAACAGGGGGCAATGAAAAATGTCCTCAATCTGCTATGCATTATAAAGGCAAAGATTCATCCGTTTAAAAAAAAAGTTGCAAGTTTATTGGCTTTTTTTCTTTCAGTAAGGTAAGTGCATCTCATTTTACAGGCTAAAAGCTTATCAGTTCCTGGAATATTACAGGAGCACTGCTTGTGGACAGAATTTTGGAGGTCCACACAGGAGGAAAGATAGCCCATTTCCAGAAAATGCACAATTGAGACACACATGAAAGCCAGTGAATACACCATAGCAGAAATTTTGTAAAATGTAACCTATGTTCTACACACTTGAAGACATAATGTGAGAGATTATCACTATAGAGTTATACTGCTAGATAATTATCTAGAGTTATACTGCTAGATAATTTATTTTTGTGATTAGCCTGTTTTACAATTAATTTGAGAAAATGGCCCAATTACTAGGACAGTCTCTTGTACTTTACAGCTGAACTATACACATTCTATTGCTGCATTCCCTACCCTTGATAATTTGTTGTTGTTCATTGCTAAGTCATGTCCAACCCTTTGTGACCGCATGGATCTGTAGCCCACCAGGCTCCTCTGTCCAGAGGATGCTACAGGCAAGAAATGGAGTGGGTTGCCATTTCCTCCTCCAGGGGATCTTCCGGACCCAAGGATCAAACCTGTGCCTCCTGCACTGGCAGGTGGATTATTTACCACCGTACCAGCTGGGAATCTCCCTTGCTAACTAGCATGTCTAAAAATATAAATATGTTGAAGTTAATTTAAACTTAAGGGATCAGTGATATGAATGTTCTTGTGCTAAATGTAAGTATCCAATGAAAAAATGCCTTTGCAAGTCCAATTCATATAGATGTTATAAGAACAATGGAAAAGATGAACAAAATTCCAAAAGCCTTTAAAAAAGATATAGGGTATCCCCAAGCAAAGGAGCAATACTCTTGGTCTTGTGAAATGAAAAAAAGGGAATTTAAATTTTCTTTTAAGGAGATCTTAGAGCAGGAGGGGAAATTTTAAGCAATGGGAGAAAAACTCCATTGAGGGCTATAGACAACCAATAATTTAATCAACATTTTAAGAAATAGAAAATCAATTCTCCTGCTCTTAAAACAAAAATATAATAATCAAAATGTATTTCAGTTCACTATTCAGGCTAGACAAGGGGAAAAGATAACAAAAACTATAAGAAAGAAAAGACCATCATCTCAGACTTATTCTAATCATCATTTTTACGACCACAGAAACCACATATGGTACATCTTCTTGAATCAGTCCATTTTCAAATATTCTGCACTAATGTTCAGATACATTCATTTGTATTTATCACATGTGCTGACTTTTGAAAGATACTGTTATCAAACCCACTTGGACCCAGCGCTCAGGTTCACTCCTGCTGTAGTCCCAGTTCCAACTCCCACCAGTAGCTGGACACCCTTTGGTTTCCCTATCATTTCCCCCTCAACCTCCCCCATGCCCAGACAATCCCCAGCTCCAATCTGTTTGGGCTCCGTAACCTGACCTTCCTTCTCACTGTGGTAGCCAGGATTCCCACCTTGACCAGCCTTCAGACCTCCAGCCCTAAATTGCTCTCCCATCCTCTACCTCAACTGGACAACATTAGTTTGCTGGCCTCTGAGCCTTGAACTCCCTATTATTCCCCGGCAGCTTTTTGACCACCAGTTCCCTTTCCACAAACCTCAACAACAGAAAAGAGAATTTTAGGTACTTACCTTTGGTCATCCAACTAGGTCTAGTTCCTCCCTCTCTGAAAGGTTCTTTCACAGTGCAGTTACGATGAAGAAGTAGTGATGGGAAAATCAGTTTGAGTTCTCAAATATTTACTGAGCATCCACTGTATGTCCCAGGCTAGCATGCATTCCTCATTAGCTGGTAGGGGTGGATCTGACACAGCCCAGTGAATGAGACATCTTGGGCTCTCAAAACCCTCAGAATTGAATGGGTAAGGGACAGGGGTGAACACGTAACTAGGATATAAGGGTGATCTTAAGGGAGATACTCTAGCTTCACTGGCAGAATGAATTTTAAAGGGAAAGGGTGAACGAGGGACATATGCTTGCCTACACTGTGAGCACAAGAGAAGCAATTATTTCCCAACAGAAGTCTTTGTGGTGGAAACGGCTTTTGGAGCAGCCTGGGAGGGCCAGCGGGTTTTCAGGGAGAGAAAGGAACAGGAGAAGGTTCTTGGTATGCTTGCCTACGTAGTTGCCCCCTTGAATGTGTTTGGCTGCTCTCACTCACTTTCCAGCGTGGACGTGTATTACTTTGCTAAGGCTGCTGTTAACAAAGTGTGACAAACCAGGTGACTTGAACAACAGAAATTTATTGTCTCAAGTTTCCGGAGGCCAGCAGTTCTAGGTGAAGAAGGGTCTTAGCAGGGTTGGTTCCTCCTGAGGACTGAGAGGGAAAATCTGTTCACCCTTCTTGCCTAGCTTCTGGAGGGCCGATGGCCAGCCTGTCATTCTTTGGCTTGTAGAACCATTACCCTGGTCTCCACCTCCCCCTTCACATGTTTTATCTTCCCTGTATGTTATTCTTCAAACTTCCCCTTTTTATAAAGACATTGGTCACTGCACTAAGAATGGCATTAATGTAGATGCACACCTAGAAAGGGACAGGTACAGTGAAATGGATTCTTCTGTATGGTTTGTGAAAATCACTCCATACTTACTATGCATATTGTATAGATAAATTAGGAAGGTTTTTTATAGCACAAAGGCATTTTCAGATACACAGATTTTTGTTTGGGGGGAATACTGGTCTGTTGCAAATTCTTCACCTCAAAGCCCATAGCACATTGAAGAAACATCTCAAGTTTCATGTTTTTAGATTCTCTATATCTGAACAGACAAGAAAGGCATATTTTATGCTTGCAGATCCCAAGTCTACAAGTGACTTGTTTTCTTCCCGTGAGAGGTAAATGCACAAAGGGAAAAGATAATGCATTTCAGAACAAACAGAATCCAAACAAAAATATTAGAGCTTGGCTCCTGAACAAGTGATAAAAGGTTTGATGCCATCTACTCTTACTGTAAGTTCTGTCAAGAGGATACTCAGTTCAAAAGGGAGGAAAGCAAGAGAGGATATTTTCATCCTTCCATTTCGGTAATAGGAGTTGGACAGAAAAGTGGTAATAATACTTGAGATTTTCATGGTGCTTTAGAATTTTCAAAGAGTTCTCACATACTCTTATTTCATTTGACTACTGTTTGGTGGGCAAAATAAGGGCAATGACCCCCATTTTACAGATAATGACATTCACAGAGTTTAAGGGGTCTCCCAACATGACCCAGATAATAAATAATAAGAAACACAAAGAGGGTATCCAAACCCTCAGAACAGCTTTTTGTTAGCCTTTGGGAACACTAGCCTTTAGGGACAGCACGTAGCTTCTCAATGTCAAAACTGAGTTGACTTATGAAGTTCTTCACCAAGAATTTGTCGCAAAAGATGTCCATGCCAAATGTTTATTAGCTGTTTCAGGTCAAACTGTTTATTAGCTGTTATTCAAAGTGTTCCTGATAAAGCTATTATTTCATTAATGGCTGCCATACATCACATGTAAACAATGAACTACAGAAAAAAAAAAAACACAACAGGTCCATATCACTCATCCAAAGTATTAAAAGATAATTTAATTTATTCATTGAGTGAACAAACGAGTTGAAGGTTGAGCAACGACTCTGTGCTACAGATTGGGTTACATACTGGTGGTAAAATAAGTCCCTGAGTGCCCCATCTTCATGGAGTCATTGTTGGCATGTGTCTATGGGGGTTACTCATAACTGTAAAATTATTAAATGTGAAGGGCACTAGGGAAGAAAATTGTGACAGAAAGATCCCCTCTAACCAGACAGACTGGGATAATCAGGAAAGCCCTTTCTGAGGAGGTGATGTAGGGGCCAAGATTCGAAGCATGTGGATGAGTTAAGAAGGACCAGGCGATTTCACTTTCACTTTTCACTTTCATGCATTGGAGAAGGAAATGGCCACCCACCCCAGTGTTCTTGCCTGGAGAAGCCCAGGGACGGGAAGTCTGGTGGGGTGCCGTCTATGGAGTCACACAGAGTCGGACACGACTGAAGCGACTTAGCAGCAGCAGCAGCAGCAGCAGTGGTGTGGTAGGGGAGGGTGAATAGAGAGCAAGGAGATACGAGGCAGAAGAAATAGAGTGCAAAGGCCTCAAATTGGGATAGAGCATAGCACGTCCTAGAATACAGAAGAACCGTCTATAACAGCCACTCTACTTTCTCACCTGTTTCTCTCTTTAACACTCTTTAGCCGATTTCCCATCTCCACCACTCCACTCACCCTGTTAAGGTCAGCAATGACCACCATAATGTAAATCACTTCTCTGTCATGTTATTTAATCTCTCACTAGCATTCATGGCTGATCATCGGCCTTCCACTTTAAAAAGCTGGTAACAATCTCTGGGCTCACCTCAGTCTTCTTTGCTATCTTCTTTTGCTTCACTTCTCAATATTAGAGCTACAGGGTTGGGTCCTAAGTGCTGTGCTTTTTTCTGTCTACATCTTTAA
Organism: Bison bison bison; assembly: GCF_000754665.1. Lineage (NCBI taxonomy): Eukaryota > Metazoa > Chordata > Mammalia > Artiodactyla > Bovidae > Bison > Bison bison. Next base: position 3,818,211 of record NW_011495015.1, read on the forward strand.
GAGATGTCATCCAGTCCCATGGCCTTAATCTTGCTGTATTGTGAATCTCAAATACATACCTCTGGACCTGTCCTGTCTACTGAGATGCAGATTCATATATAATTGCCTATGTCTCTACCTGAATACCAAATGGGTCTCTCAAACATATGGAAATAAACATGGGTTCCCATCCCCTCAAACCTGCTCATCTTCTAGTCTTCTCCATCTAAGTAAATGAGGAACTACTTCTCACACTTCTCTTCCCCTTACTCAACTCCCACATATACATACTAACAAGTTTCTATCTCCAAAACACATCCTATAATCATTCACTTCTCTCTACCTTGGTTACCATCACCCTAATCTGACAAAACCTACCCGGACAAGTTCATATATTCCTGCCAGTTTCTCTGCAGCCATTCCTTCCCTTTTGAAATCTAACTCCATTTTTATGGCTGAGTAGAAGGCAATGGCACCCCACTCCAGTACTCTTGCCTGGAAAATCCCATGGATGGAGGAGCCTGGAAGGCTGCAGTCCATGGGGTCGCTGAGGGTCGGACACGACTGAGCGACTTCACTTTCACTTTTCGCTTTCATGCATTGGAGAAGGAAATGGCAACCCACTCCAGTGTTCTTGCCTGGAGAATCCCAGGGACGGGGGAGCCTGGTGGGCTGCCGTCTATGGGGTCACACAGAGTCGGACACAACTGAAGTGACTTAGCAATAGCAATATTCCATGTATACTTGTACCACAACTTCTTTATCCAGTCATCTGTCGATGGACATCTAAGCTGCTTCCATGTCCTGCTGCTGCTGCTGCTAAGTCGCCTACCAGGCTCCTCCATCCATGGGATTTTCCAGGCAAGAGTACCGGAGTGGGGTGCCATTAGTAAATAGTGCTGCAGTGAACACTGGGGTGCATGTGTCCTTTTCAATTATGATTCCCTCAGTGTTCTTGCCTGGAGAATCCCAGGGACGGGGGAGCCTGGTGGGCTGCAGTCTATGGGGTCGCACAGAGTCGGACATGACTGAAGCGACTTAGCAGCAGCAGCAGCAGGGTATATGCCCAGCAGTGGCATTGCTTGGCAAATACAGTGTTTCTTTTAACACGCAATTCAGATCACTTCACTGCGTTTACTGAAATCCTACAAGGACTATTTCACTTGGAATAACAACCAAACTCCTTAATCTAGCCTACAAGCCTTTCATAACCTGGCCTAAGATCATTTCTCTAACCTCCTCTCCTTCAACTACTTTACATCTTTCTTCCACAGGAAAGGCAGGAAAGGCCTCTCTCCCCAAGATGTCCACATCAAAATTCCAGGAACCTGGAATTATGTTGCCTCATATGGCTAAGGGGAATCACGACTGCAGATGAAAGCAAGAAGACATAAGAAGGACAGAGAAGATGAATGCTGTTGGGTAGCCAAGACAAAAAGTGATGGTAAACTGGAGTAGGGAAGCAGCAGTGAAAAAGCTCATGTATTAGAGTGTAATTAGAGCTATAATTTGGAATTAAAATGAACAAGACAAAGTGACAGATTGGGATATAACAGGTGCAAATGAATAGAGCTCAACAATGAGTTTCAGACTGATATTCTAGGCAACTTAGAAGCCTGCCTGTGTGCTCAGTCACTCAGTCATGTCCGACTCTTTGTGACACCTTGGGCTGTAGCCTGCCAGGCTCCTCTGTCCATGGCATTTTTCAGGCAAGAATACTGGAGTGGGTTGCCATGCCCTTCTCCAGGGGACCTTCCAGACCTAGGAATCAAACCAGAGTCTCTTGCATTTCCTGCATTGGCAGGCAGATGCTTTACCACTAGTGCCACCTTGGATGCAACTAGTTTCCCTATAACAAAATTATCTAAAAGGTGATTTGTCAAAGATCCCTTCTCTCCGGGGGGGCGTTACAGGCCACAGCTAAACTCAAGTATCCTGATGGGTTTCACTGTGGAGGTCACGTAGCACCTCCCAATTCTGTGATCCAGAGATTCCCAAAATGGGAACCCCAGGGTCCCCAAGATCCTTTCAGGCAGTTGGCAAAGCCAAAACTATTTTCATCATCACAAGAGCATGTTATTTAAAGCCTAGATGACACGTGATATCACAACCGAAGGAATGTTGAAAGAGACAATGCAGTAAGGTAACTGGAAAAAATGTAAAAATAACACCACTCTTTGTTTTGTAGAAATTATTTTTCACAAACATGTTAACATATAAGGAGTTCATTACTGAGTTTTAACTAAACGGAAGTAAAAAACTTCCACGTTTTAATTTCTGACAGTAAACATTAACGAATAAAACCCCAGACGAACAGAAGCTCTTAAAGGTCCTCAGTAATCTTTAGTTGTGAGACAAGGTCCTGGACCACGGTTTGAGAAGCAGTGTCTGAAAAGGCCACCAGAGGGTTCTGAAGATGGGGACAAGGGACAACAGGCTCCCATGCGCTCCCTCTGGCTGGCAGAGCCTCCTTTAGGCTGGAACTTGGGGATGCTGTCTACGGAAGCCCCGGATCTCATCCCCTGACCCTGGGTCTCACCTGGAAGCCTCGGGGCCTTGAGCCCAGTCGGTCTGTGGTCCGCTGCCCGGGTCCAGAGCGCACAATGACCAGTCACTGTCGCGGGGTCGAGTGTCATCTACTCGTGTAAGGGACAATGCTGATAAACGGGAAAAGGAATCACCGTAGGTGGAGAGGGACACCGCTGGATGGCGGCGCGGGCACTGGGCTGCGGTCGTCGGGGGCCCAGGTCCTCCCCCTGAGTCTGGGTCGCCCCCTTTGACAGGCTGCCCCCGATCTGAGGGGATCTGAGGTCTGAGGAGTCCAGGAGCCCAAGTTCTCCAAGAGAGAGGGGGGCCCAGCCCTCACCCACCTATTGCTCTTGACGGAATATTCAGAATATTTGGCCCCACCAGGTTGGGCAGTTTCGTGGTTCTCTGGGGCCCTTCCATCTCCTTAGACAGGAAAATACTAGGCAAAGTCCTCTGGGATCTTGTCATAGTCGTGTTGTCTTCAGGGTCAACGTGGTGAGACGTGTGAGGCGCCCTAAAGCACAGGAAGCGTCGTCTCTACGTTCCCGCAGCTCAGTGATAAACGTCAGACTCTGAGCCTGCGCAGTAGCGACCAAGAAATCTACCCCTCACACACCCGTTCTTGTGACCCGGAGCTGGAGTGGGGCATCTTCGGCGTGGGGCATCTTTGGCCTGGGGCGGGGTGTCCTCTAAAGAAGACGAGGTGTCCTCAAAAGAAGGCAGGGTTAGCAGGCTTGATTCTGTCTAGCGTTGATAAGTGTTAGTTGATAAGAACTGGGGTTATATGTTTGTTTTGCTTCTGTCTTTAGAAGGTGGAAATGTGTTTTAAGGATTAAAAACAAATACTCTAAGGAGCTGAGCATGGCACATGGCACGTATGTATAAATAATAGTTTGAAGGACAGTAGATTCAGCCTACTCCACCTAAGGAGGATTGTGAAGAAAGAGAACTAGATGCAGGGAAGCGAAACTAATATCACATCAATCAGTTATGCATCTGAGGTTTCAACCAACCATCCATTAGAAATATTTAGAAAATTTTTTTCAGAAAATTCCCAAAAGCAAAATTTGAATTGGTGGAGCACCAATAATCACTTACTTTAAAGTATTTACAACCATTAGCATAGCATTTACGTTGTATAGGACTTCCCTGGTGGCTCAGATGGTAAAGAATCAGCCTGCAATGCAGGAGACCCAGGTGTGATCAATTCCTTGGGTCGGGAAGATCCCATGGAGAAGGGAATGGCTTGTTGTTCAGTCCCTTAGTTGTGTCCGACTCTTCACAATGCCATGGGCTGCAGCACTCCAGGGTTCACTGTCCTTCACCAACTCCTGGAGCTTGCTCAAACTCATGTCCATTGGGTTGGTGATGCCATCCAACTATCTCATCCTCTGTCGTCCCCTTCTCCTCTTGCCTTCAATCTTTCCCAGCATCAGGGTTTTTCCTAATGAGTCGGCTCTTCTCATCAGGTGGCCAAAGCATTGGAACTTCAGCTTCAGCATCAGTCCTTCCAATGAATATTTGAAATTGGTTTCCATTATGATTGACTGGTTTGATCTCTTTGCAGTCCATGTACTCTGAAGAGTCTTCTCCAACACCACAATTCAAAAGCATCAATTCTTTGGCGATCAGCTTTCTTTATGGTCCAACTCTCACATCCATACATGACTACTGGAAAAGCCATAGCTTTGACTATATGAACCTTTGTCAGCAGAATGATGTCTCTGCTTTTAAATACACTGTCTAGATTTGTCATAGCTTTTCTTCCAAGGAGCAAGCATCTTTTAATTTCACGACTACAGTCACCATCTGCAGTGATTTTGCAGCCCAATAAAATAGTCTGTCACTGTTTCCATTGTTTCCCCATCTATTTGCCATGAAGTGATGGGACCACATGCCATGATCTTCATTTTTTGAATGTTGAGTTTTATGCCTGGAGAATTTCAGGGACAGAGGAGCCTGGTGGACCACAGTCTATGGGGTGGCAAAGTTGGACATGACTGAGTGACTAACATTTTCATTTTCTACATTTGTAAATATTATAAATGATCTAGAGATGATTTTAAATATATGGGAGGATGTGTATAGATTATGTGGTTATGTGAAAATATTAAGCCATTTAACATAAGGGACTTCACTATCCAGTGATTTTGGCATCTGAGGGGTTCCTGGAACCAACCCGCAAGTTACAACTGTACTGAGTTCAACCTCCACCAAGAAAACCCTGGGAATCACCTGAGAATATCTGGTGCCCAGATATTGGTGTCTGTCAACCACTATAATTTTTAATATAATTTCTGATGCCAAAGTAGGGTCAACTCAACAAACCATGCTGACAAAATTCAGAAAAACAAGCATATTAACGAATTATAGTTTTGCTCCTTCTACTGTTAAGTTTAATGATCTGTGTAAACAGGGCTATTTGATAGATACATATACATTAAAATACATTCTGGATTCCCAGAGTGATATCTGTCTATCTATCTATCCATCTCTGTATCTACCTATCTATCAACATCTGAACGAGCACCTACCTTTTTGTGTCCTGAGAAGCCACAGAGAAGCGTGTGGTCCAGCAGGAAAGGTTCCTATCTGCACTTAGAGATGTCTCTGCAGCTATGGACTACCTTTGTGGGAACACTGGACACCCTCAGTGGCAGTGGTGGTGTGAAAGGGACATGGTTGGGAATGAAAGGACCAGCTCAAGATTTACACTCCTCTCGATCCAAGTCCAAGCCAGAATGGTGGTGAAACCTCCTCCCTCTTAGTGAACTTGAATCCAGAAGGTCGTGACCCAGAGAACGTGATTACAGGCCAAGGAATGACTTTTAAGTTCAAAGGAGCTAGTCAGGATCTGGTTGAGCAGAAGGCTTTGAGAGCTTGAGTTTAAAAGGAAATGGTGGGAATTCCCTGGTGGTCCAGTGGTTGGGACTCTGTCCTTCCAGTGCAGGGGGCACAGGTTTGATCCCTGGTCCAGGAACTAAGATCTTGCAAGCCACATGTAAAAAAGTTAAAATTAAAATATGGAGTGGCAATCTTCTCTAACTCTCAGGGCAAAAGTTGCTCTGTCTCACAAATTCTGAACATGGGAATAATAGCCTCTCTAGCTCCACTCTTTATACTCTCTACTAGACATTTTCTATGTATATCTAGGTTCCTCAATTAAAAAAGAAATGTTTCTTCTTGCAGCTTTTTGTTTTCCAATATCCAGTATAGACTGTCTAACCATTATAATTTTTAATATAATTTCTGATGCCAAAGTAGGGTCAACTCAACAAACCATGCTGACAAAATTCAGAAAAACAAGCATATTAATGAATTATAGTTTTGCTCCTTCTACTGTTAAGTTTAATGATCTGTGTAAACAGGGCTATTTGATAAATACATATACATTAAAATACATTCTGGATTCCCAGAGTGATATATATCTATCTATCCATCTCTGTATCTACCTATCTATTGATCTATCTATCTATCCACCCATCAATCTACTGAGAGATAAGAGAGCTACAGACTTAGAAGCAGGCGCCCTGGTAGAAATTCATATTTTCATGTCTTATACCAAATGTTCGTGGTCACTTGCAGTGCTAATCAATGCTGGATATTTTATATTGAAAATACCCATTTCAAACAATGACCTTCACATTGAAAATGCAAATCCTAATTAGAAACCCCTGAGTCAGCTAATGAAAAGTTTTGTATGTGTAAGTTCAAGGCAAATTATAATACACATATCTAAGGCACAGGAAATGTGAAGAAAATAGCATAAGAATCTCTGAAGTACATTCCTAGAGCTCAAAAAAAGAATTTGGCAACTGTTAGAAGAACTGCATCCTGGCAGTTCTTCAAAAGCTTGGCAATCCTGAAAAGTTGACCAGTACTCAATCCCTAGCAAGAACTGAGTGAAGTCAGACTACATATTATGTTCAGTTCTCTTCAACTTTTACTGTGCTGTTGTATTTGAGAATGCAACAAGGGACTTAGAAAGCTGTGTCACAACATATATTTTGACATCTGGGAGACTCTTTCACCTTATCAGATTACAAACAATTATCAGGTATCGTTGACAATGACACAGAAATTGTGGGATGTAGACAGATGATTGTGTTTTAAAGCACAGAAGCTGAAGCAGCAGGTAATTTATCACTCTCAGCTTTCAGAGTCAGTGTAGCATGGGGGGCTGGCAGTGAGCCTTGAGATCAAATACCAGTTTACACAAGGGAATATTGTACCCAAGTCCATGAGGTTTCTTAGAAAATGAGAACTGTCACTGGGTTCTGCCTCTTAGGTTAAATATTATCCAGCAATGATAGGTGCAGAGGGAGAAAACTGAGTTGAAAGGGAGGAAGGTGAGAAGGATGTATGCCAGAAGAAAAAGAAGCATTCTTATTATTTAGAAATTGACAAAAGTGACAACCACATGGCTCCCAGGTAGGAATTTAAGGCAACTGGCATGATGGTTAAGCATCATCTTAACCAACTCCAACTCCTGGGAGTCCTGGGTTTGAATCCTGGCTTTGTCATGTCTCAACTTTACAAAATGGGCAGACGAATTTCACCCTGGCTTCCCTGGTGGCTCAAATGGTAAATAATCTGCCTACAATGCAGAAGACCTGGTTTCGATCCCTGGGTTAGGAAGAAACCTGGGCTTGGGAGGTCCTGGCTTTGAATCCTGGCTTTGTCATGTCTCAACTTTACAAAATGGGCAGATGAATTTCACCCTGGTGGCTCAGATGGTAAATAATCTGCCTACAGTGCAGGATTCCTGGTTTCGATCCCTAGGTTGGGAAGATTCCCTGGAGGATGGCATGGCAACCCACTCCAGTATTCTTGCCTGGAGAATCCCCATGAAAGAGGAGCCTGGCAGGCCACAGTCCATGGGGTGGCAAAGAGTCAGACACCATTGAGCAACTAAGTACAGCATTAGCGATAATAATGATGGTATCATAAAGAATTGAATAAGGAATATGTAGAATGAGTAAACAACAAGGTCCTATTGTATAGCACAGGGAACTACATTCAATATCCCATAATAAACCATCATGGCGAAGAATATGAAAAAGGATATATATGTATATATATATGTATTTATACATGTACTGAATCTCTTTGCTATACAGAAGAAATTAACACAGCATTGTAAATAACTATCATATATAAAATTTTTTTAAAATTAAAAATAAATATTATTTAAATTGAACTGAATGATTCACTGTGGTAACAATTGATGGATATACACAGCATACACATATATGAATAGAAAATCTATAAATATGCAACCAGAGCTTTATATTTAGACATAAGTGACCTGGGGTTCAGTCTCAGTTCTGACACTTAAATTGCTCTGTAACTTTAAACTAGTTAAACATCCTTCTCTTTTGTTTTCTCCAACTGAAGAACACAGATAATAAATCCCTAACTAACACCATGTTCTGAGAATCAAATATACTTGGATGAAGAGTTTATGATTTCTTCTAAAAAATACAATATTAGCAATTAGAATCAATAAGAATAAACATTTTTAATTGTGGTAAAATACAACTAACATAAAATTCACCCTCTTCATTTCTAAATGAAGAGCTCTACAGTGTTAATTATGTTCAAACTACCATACAACCAACTTTCAGAATTCCAGAAGTTTTTCATCTCGCAAAATCAAAACTCTGTATTCATTAAATAACACTTTCCAATCCCCCTCTCAACTCAGTTCTTGGAAACCACAACTACACTTTCTGTCTCTACAAATTGACTATTCTGGACACCTCATATAAATGGAATCATGTAATATTTGTCTTTTCATGACTGGTTTACTTCACTCAAGCATATCCTCCAGTTTCATCCATGTGTATAGAATGTCCTTCCTTTTCAAGGCTGAATATAATATCCCTCTATCGGATATTAATGTGAATAATGTTCCTTCTTTGGGGCGTTCATTATTTTTAACTCCTGTTCTTCTTTTGGAGACATTTTAAGCTTCAGCCTCTTACCAACATGTATATCTTTCAATGTGATTCATTTATCACAACCAGCCTGATAAACTCATTTCTTTCACACCAAACACTATTCTGCTTTCTTCTGAGAACATCTAATTCACAAAAAAAGAGGAGCCTGACAGCAGTAACTATAATAGGTCAGTGCTGTACCTACCTGACGTAAAAAGCATCTCAACAAATTCAAAATGATTAATGATAGTCTCTTAATTTAGCTGTGCCCAGAGAAACTGCAATGATTTGGTGTGTCTGTCACTCTCCTTGAAGAAAAGTCATTTTTCACAGGAGCTATCTTGTCTGTTGTTATAATTGATAATATGGTCTAATGCTAAAATTTAGTGTTGCTGATTCTGCAAAGAGAAAAGTTTGCCTAACCTAAGAGCACTTGTTTTATATAATTTTTTGCAACTGTTCATTGAAGGAGAAAGACTGAGCACACATACACTTACAGGATATAATACTCCATAGAGATTGGTTACTGAGTGTTTTATTTCAAGGGTTTTAAAAAATTATCTTACTTTCTCACTTCGTTAGTAAAGATACTTTTATGTAGCTTTTTATTTTACTACAGATAGAGAACTGAAAGTCAATCTCAAAACATAAATCATTTCTAGGAGTTGTTTGTATTTTTTTTTTTTCCAAATAAAGACATGTCACTTTTTCTTTCTGAGCTTTTTATTTGCATGTGGTTTGAATGGTTTTCTCAAACAGGAAATGTTTCAATACACAGACGATGAAACGAATTTGAGATGAATATCAAGGAACTTCCAGAGAGAAGTGTGAACCTTTCGTGGGTCTTGGCTTACCGTTTTCTGCTGCAGTGTTCTCTCTCAATCTCAATCATTCTCTCTGTTTATTTCAGCATACATGTGTGAATGATGAAGAGCACAACATTGATTACAGTCCGAAAGGAATTGCTTCTCATTGGTGTGTATATTATCCTGTATGTTGAGCAGGGGATGATATGGTCCCTGGGTGTGGGGCACCCAGGATCATTCCTTCCAGGCTCAGACACACCTATCCTTAGCTGCTGCTTTGAGGTTACACTTGTAAAATGGCTCAACATTTCTGTTTATCCAATATTGACTTTGCCTCTTCTAACTATTGGCTAATTTTTATAGGTCAATTACTACAGCATATTCTCTACATAAATTATTAAGTAAATTCTGGTTGCTGTACCACTGAATTTAAGACTAGACGGAAATTGAATAACTTAGTCTCAGTGGAATCAAATTTGACAGCATATACCCATATTACCCTGATTCATGGACCTAACATTCCAGGTTCCTATACAACATTGCTCATTATAGCATCAGACCTTACTTCTATCACCAGTCCCATCCACAACTGGGTATTGTTTTTGCTTTGGCTCCATCCGTTCATTCTTTCTGGAGTTACCTCTCCACTGATCTCCAGTAGCATATTGGGCACTTACCGACCTAGGGAGTTCCTTTTTCAGTATCCTATCATTTTGCCTTTTCATTCTGTTCATGGGGTTCTCAAGGCAAGAATACTGAAGTGGTTTGCCATTCCCTTCTCCAGTGGACCACATTCTGTCAGACCTCTCCACCATGACCCGTCCATCTTGGGTGGCTGCACATGGCATGGCTTAGTTTCATTGAGTTAGACAAGGCTGTGGTCCGTGTCATCAGATTGGCTAGTTTTCTGTGATTATGGTTTCAGTGTGTCTGCCCTCTGAGGCCCTCTCACAACACCTACTGTCTTAGTTGGGTTTCTCTTACCTTGGACGTGGGGTGTCTCTTCACAGTTGCTCCAGCAAAGCACAGCCGCTGCTCCTTACCTTGGACGAGTCGCCCCTCCTGACCTTGAACATGGCGTAGGTCCTCTTGGCCCTCCTGTGCCCGCGCAGCCACCTCTCCTTGGACCTCAGGCATGGGGTAGCTCCTCTTGGCCACCTGCCCTGACCTTGGATGTGGGGTAGCTCCTTCCGGCTCCTGGCCCTGACCTCGGGCCTGGGGTAGCTCCTCTTGGCCGGCTGCCCTGACCTCGGGTGTGGGGTAGCTCCTCTTGGCCGCCTGCCCTGACCTCGGGTGTGGGATAGCTCCTCTTGGCCGCCTGCCCTGACCTCGGGTGTGGGATAGCTCCTCTTGGCTGCTTGCCCTGACCTTGGGCATGGGGTAGCTCCTCTCGGCCGCTGGCCCTGACCTCAGGCGTGGGGTAGCTCCTCTCGGCAGCTCCTGTGCCCTCGCAGCCTGGCGCTCTCGGTCACCACCCCTGACCTTGGGTGTGAGGTAGCTCCTCTCTGCCGCACTTTCTGCGCCACCTGTCGCAGACATTCTAGGAATCAGTGAACTAAGATGGACTGGAATGGGTGAATTTAACTCAGATGACCATTATATCTACCACTGTGGGCAGGAAACCCTTAGAAGAAATGGAGTAGCCATCATGGTCAACAAAAGAGTCTGAAATGCAGTACTTGGATGCAATCTCAAAAACAACAGAATGATCTCTATTCGTTTCCAAGGCAAACCATTCAATATCACGGTAATCCAAGCCTATACCCCAACCAGTAACGCTGAAGAAGCTGAAGTTGAATGGTTGCATAAAGACCTACAAGACCTTTTAGAACTAACACCCAAGAAAGATGTCATTTTCATTATAAGGGACTGAAATGCAAAGGTAGAAAGTCAAGAAACACCTGGAGTAACAGGCAAATTTGGCCTTGGAGTATGGAATGAGGCAGGGCAAAGGCTAATAGAGTTTTGCCAAGAGAACGCACTGGTCATAGCAAACACCCTCTTCCAACAACACAAGAGAAGACTCTACACATGAACGTCACTGATGGTCAACAACCCACATCAGATTGATTATATTCTTTGCAGCCAAAGATGGAGAAGCTCTATACAGTCAGCAAAAACAAGACTGGGAGCTGACTGTGGCTCAGATCATGAACTCCTTTTTCCAAATTCAGACTTAAATCGAAGAAACTAGGGAAAACCACTAGACCATTCAGTTCATGCAGTTCAGTTCAGTCACTCAGTCGTGTCCGACTCTTTGCGACCCCATGAATCGCAGCACGCCAGGCCTCACTGTCCATCACCAACTCCTGGAGTTCACCCAGACTCACGTCCATCGAGTCAGTGATGCCATCCAGCCATCTCATCCTCTGTCGTCCCCTTCTCATGCCCTCAATCCCTCCTAGTTAGACCATTCAGGTATGACCTAAATCAAATCCCTTAAGATTATACAGTGGAAGTGAGAAACAGATTTAAGGGACTAGATCTGATAGATAGAGTGCCTGATGAACTATGGAATGAGGTTAGTGGCATTGTACAGGAGACAGGGGTCAAGACCATCCCCATGGAAAAGAAATGCAAAAAAGCAAAATGGCTATCTGAGGAGGCCTTACAAATAGTTGTGAAAAGAAGAGAAGCAAAAAGCAAAGGAGAAAAGGAAAGAGATAAGCATCTGAATGCAGAGTTCCAAAGAATAGCAAGGAGAGATAAGAAAGCCTTCCTCAGCGATCAATGCAAAGAAATAGAGGAAAACAACAGAATGGGAAAGACTAGAGATCTCGTCAAGAAAATTAGAGATACCAAGGGAACATTTCAAGCAAAGATGGGCTCGATAAAGGACAGAAATGGTATGGACCTAACAGAAGCAGAAGATATTAAGAAGAGGTGGCGAGAATACACAGAAGAACTGTGCAAAAAAGAGCTTCACGACCCAGATAATCACGATGGTGTGATCACTGACCTAGAGCCAGACATCCTGGAATGTGAAGTCAAGTGGGCCTTAGAAAGCATCACTATGAACAAAGCTAGTGGAGGTGATGGAATTCCAGTTGAGCTATTCCAAATCCTGAAGGATGATGCTGTGAAAGTGCTGCACTCAATATGCCAGCCAATTTGGAAAACTCAGCAGTGGCCACAGGACTAGAAAAGGTCAGTTTCATTCCAATCCCAAAGAAAGGCAATGCCAAAGAATGCTCAAACTACTGCACAATTGCACTCATCTCACATGCCAGTAAAGTAATGCTCAAAATTCTCCAAGCCAGGCTTCAGCAATACGTGAACCGTGACCTTCCAGATGTTCAAGCTGGTTTTAGAAAAGGCAGAGGAACCAGAGATCAAATTGCCAGCATCTGCTAGATCATGGAAAAAGCAAGAGAGTTCCAGAAAAACATCTATTTCTGCTTTATTGACTATGCCAAAGCCTTTGACTGTGTGGATCACAATAAACTGTGGAAAATTCTGAAAGAGATGGGACCTCTTGAGAAACCTATATGCAGGTCAGGAAGCAAAAACTGGACATGGAACAACAGACTAGTTCCAAATAGGAAAAGGAGTACGTCAAGGCTGTATATTGTCACCCTGCTTATTTAACTTATATGCAGAGTACATCATGAAAAACGCTGGGCTAGAAGAAGCATAAGCTGGAATCAAGATTGCCAAGGGAAATATCAATAACCTCAGATATGCAGATGACACCACCCTTATGGCAGAAAGTGAAAAGGAAGTAAAAAGCCTCTTGATGAAAGTGAAAGAGGAGAGTGGAAAAAGTTGGCTTAAAGCTCAACATTCAGAAAACGAAGATCATGGCATCCGGTCCCATCACTTCATGCCAAATAGATGGGGAAACAGTGGAAACAGTGACTGACTTTATTTTTCTGGGTTCCAAGATTGCTGCAGATGATGATTGCAGCCATGAAATTAAAAGACGCTTACTCCTTGGAAGGAAAGTTATAACCAACCTAGACAGCATATTCAAAAGCAGAGACATTACTTTGCCAACAAAGGTCTGTCTAGTCAAAGCTATGATTTTTCCAGTGGTCATGTATGGATGTGAGAGTTGGACTGTGAAGAAGGCTGAGCGCCAAAGAATTGATGCTTTTGAACTGTGGTGTTGGAGAAGACTCTTGAGAGTCCCTTGGACTGCAAGGAGATCCAACCAGTCCAACCTAAAGGAGATCAGTCCTGGGTGTTTATTGGAAGAACTGATGCTAAAGCTGAAACTCCCATACTTTGGCCACCTCATGCAAAGAGTTGACTCATTGGAAAAGACTCTGATGCTGGGAGGGATTGGGAGCAGGAGGAGAAGGGAACGACAGAGGATGAGATGGCTGGATGGCGTCACCGATTTGATAGCCGTAAGTCTGAGTGAACTCTGGGAATTGGTGATGGACTGGGAGGCCTGATGTGCTGTGATTCATGGGGTCGCAAAGAGTCGGACACGACTGAGAACTTAAATGAACTGACCCGTATTACCTAAGAAGATTAGAGTTATTAGACAACCTTACTGTACTCTACTCCACTTCCTTGGTGCCTCAGATGGTAAAGAATCTACCTGCCAATGCAGGAGACATAGGTTCGATTCCTGGGTTGGGAAGATTCCCTAAAAAGGGGAATGGCTACCCATTACAATAGTCCTATCTGGAGAATTTCAGGGACATAGGAGCCTGGCAGGTTACAGTCTATGGGGTTGCCCAGAGTTGGACACAACTAAATGACTAACACTTTCACTTCACTCCACTTTCATACTTCAAAGAAATCTCTCATGTTTTTCAAAGTGGTTATTTCCAATTTCATTTGGAAATGAAACATTAATTCATATCCTGGGAAAGACTGACTGACCAAAATATCATAATTATGGAAAGGAAAACAGGAGTAACAGATGATTCAAGAAAAATATGGATTTAGAGAATACATGGATATAAAAAATACAGAGAAGAGAAATGGCCCATCAGAGTTCAATCATTTTTTTAATCTTACTTCAATTTTATCTTTTGAGAAAAACAGAATCTCTCTTAAGGATCTAATACGTTCTCCAGTGATTTTATGTCAGTTTGCTTATGACTTCTATATGACATAGAACAATGATTATGAGCTATGACTTTGGGTTCATACAGATCTGAATTTGAATCTCAGCTTTAGTGCTGAGTAACTGTTTTATATCGGGAAAGATACTTAAGTTTTACGGTTCTCAACTTACTAGTCTAAAAAATGGACCTGGCTAATCCCACTACATGTCTCATACGATTTGTGTGTGTACTAAATAAAATAATGCTTCTATGTACTTAGTATGATGTCTGCTCATAGTCATTGTTCAGTAGAGTTCAGCTGTGGTTGATGAAATTATTCTGATGACAATGATGATCCATACTGATGAAGTTAAGAGTTCCTACTCCAAATATTTTTTGGGTAGATGTTGAGAATCAAGCTTTTGACTGAAATTATTAAAAACCATGTCATTACTTTTTGATTCATGAGAAATTTTCAGAAAAATGGAGAGTGAAAAAGTTGGCTTAAAGCTCAACATTCAGAAAACTAACATCATGGCATCCGGTCCCATCACTTCATGCCAAATAGATGGGGAAACAGTGCCAGACTTTATTTTTTGGGGCTCCAAAATCACTGCAGATGGTGATTGCAGCCATGAAATTAAAAGACGCTTACTCCTTGGAAGGAAAGTTATGACCAACCTAGATAGCATATTCAAAAGCAGAGACATCACTTTGCCAACAAAGGTCCGTCTAGTCAAGGCTATGGTTTTTCCCGTGGTCATGTATGGATGTGAGAGTTGGACTGTGAAGAAGGCTGAGCGCCAAAGAATTGATGCTTTTGAACTGTGGTGTTGGAGAAGACTCTTGAGAGTCCCTTGGACTGCAAGGAGATCCAACCAGTCCATTCTGAAGGAGATCAGCCCTGGGATTTCTTTGGAAGAAATGATGCTAAAGCTGAAACTCCAATACTTTGGCCACCTCATGCGAAGAGTTGACTCATTGGAAAAGACTCTGATGCTGGGAGGGATTGGGAGCAGGAGGAGAAGGGGACGACAGAGGATGAGATGGCTGGATGACATCACTGATTCGTGAGTCTGAGTGAACTCCGGGAGTTGGTGATGGACAGGGAGGCCTGGCGTGCTGCGATTCATGGGGTCACAAAGAGTCGGACACGACTGAGCGACTGAACCGAACTGAATGCAAGATTCAAAGAAACTGTATGAGAAGAATAAGAATTCGCTAAAACAAAATTATAGAAACATTGGAGAGTATTCTCTTTATAAATGATTTTAATTTGTCATCTTATAAACTTTAATGTTCTAGACAATAATTTTCAGGGAAGTCTTCAATATTTCCAGTTTGGGTTCTGAAGATTTTAACCTGATGTATAAGATGACTAATGTCAATAAAAGATGGTATTTGACAAAGTGTCTTTTGGATTCTAAAGAAAGAGAATATTTCTATTCACAGAGAGTGAAAATATATCTGGAATGGGCAAAATCTACCTGCCTGAAGGTTGAAGGCTGAATTTGGTAATTACATTTATTTTTTACTGTTACATAAAATTTACATAAAGGACAATGCAAAACAAGTAATCACCACCCAGATCAAGAGATGTAATTATTACAGAGGAAACCTCAGAGCAAGAAAGACAACATTGCTAGAACCCCAGGAGCCAATCATAACACCATTTTATTTCCTCCTGGAGAAAACCACTAGCTTCATTTTCATTGTTTCCAGCCGGAGTCTTGGTCTTAATAATCTAGCTGGCAATTTGCAGAAATGGAAGGTCCGTGTGACTTTTAGAGGCTCCTCTTAATCTTATCATTCAGTAATGAAAAACAGAGGTCAACATGAAGCCAACATGTTCTGTAGAGATCTCTAATGTCATAGGCAGAGTCTACCCTCAATTGGAGGTCAAGGACCTCCACTGGACACTGGGCAAAATTCAGCTGACCTGAAAGAAGGGAAAAAAGGTGAAAAATTCTTAAAAATAAAATATGTCTATAATGTAGTTATTCTTTATTACTCTAAATTTTTCAAAATTTGTATACAACTTGAACATACTGGCCAAGAATAGGTGTGGTATTCATATTTCATTACATGAATTTAATAAAGTACAGTGACTGTAGCTTACTCTCGTCACTCCTATCCACAACTCTGCCCCATTTATGTAAGACTCGGCATTCCTACAGTGTCTGTTCATCTTTATAACTTTATAGCTTCTGGCTTGTGATTGTTTGGGGCTTCCTAGGTGACTCAGTAGTAAAAGAATATGCCTGACAAGGCAGGAGACTCAGGAGATGTGGGTTCAATCCCTGGGTTAGGAAGGTCCCCTGGAGGAGGAAAGAGACTCAACTGAGCACACACGCATGTGAGTGTTTAATAAGCGTTTCTTAAGTGAATTAAAAAGCAAAGAAAGGGACATCTAAAATTTTGAGAAAAAAATGGATCACTGAAATGATTATTGAAAGAAGTTTATTGAAATTATTGAAAGAAGTTTCCAAAGAGAGTATTAGACTTAAATAGATATGTAAGATTTCATGATCAGAAAAGAAAAGAAGGGGCGCTTGAGTTGTGAACAGGCCTATAGAAGTGAGATGGTGATTGCATCTGAAGGAGATGAGCAGACAAATTTGATTGGATTAGACACAGATGTAGGCTCTATATGGTCCCCCTGCTAATCCAGTGCCTCTGTTTTGTTTTGTTTATTGGAATATTGTTTTGTTTTGTTTATTGGAATATTGTCGTTGTTCAGTCCTTAAATCCTGCCTTACTCTTTGCACCTCCATGGACTACAGCATGCCAGGCTCTTCTATCCTTCACTATCTCCCAGAGTTTGCTCAAATTCATGTCCATCAAGGCAGGGATGCTATCTAGCTATTTCATCATCTGCCACCCCTTTCTCTTTTTGCCTTCAATCTTTCCCAGGGTCCTTTACAATGAGTCAGCTCTTCGCATCAGGTGGCCAAAGTATTGGAGCTTCCCAGCGTCAGTCTTTCCAGTGAGTATTCAGGGTTGAATATTGGAAAATAGCCACAAAAAATAAAATAAAATACTCATGAGTGTCTCCCATGATAAAGTTCCTTCCACTGGAAGGAATTACTGGTGGCTTCCTCTTTCACTGAAACTGCCCAATATTTATTACACCTCCTTCCCTCTCATCTCGTCCCCCTTTGTCTACCTAAATCTCAATTATTCACTCACTCAGCAATTCGCTGGGGAGCTCCAGAGACTTTTTGACTCTTACTTCTGAATTTTAAATTCCCTTATAAACAAAAACCCCTTTTCCTATTGATTTTGTCTCAGTTTTCTGGAAGCTCTAAATGATTCTTGGCTTTTCTACATCAGTCTCAGAGTAATCGCTTTCTTTTCCCTTTGGAGCTTCTTAAAACAAGTCAGCA
The DNA here is from genome assembly GCF_000754665.1 of Bison bison bison. NCBI lineage: Eukaryota > Metazoa > Chordata > Mammalia > Artiodactyla > Bovidae > Bison > Bison bison. Next base: position 3,835,856 of record NW_011495015.1, read on the forward strand.
TAATTGTGTCTACTTACCCCTTTAGCATAAAGCCTTCATTCTAGTCTTTAAAGCCACTCAATGATCTTGGAAATGTTTTCTTCCCCCTTTTTTTTTGTTCACTCTTTATTTTTAAAGCAAGTAAAAGCAAGCAATCCAAGTATGTGATTTATTTTTATGAACAAGAAGACCCAGAGAAAAGAAAACCCTTTCTTCCTGAGAAGTAAAGGTCTAACTGACCATAACATTATTGCTTCAAATGTAATTCCTTAAAATATAAGGCTGTCTTTCTCAGGAGACAAGCACACTCAAAGCCAGCATTATTCCACTGAACCATGTCAGATAAAGTGCATCTTTTTCTTTTCTCCAAGATCAATATAATACCATATACAAAAGGAAAATTATATCCATGTAGACAAAAAAAGTGCTTTTCAGAGGGAAATCTAAAACATTAGATGCTCTGTTTCTCCTTGTAAATATATATACTTTGTTCTGGAAAGGGCCACACAGATCTTTGCAGTGGTTGCTTAAGATCATAGATGATGATGAGAGTCAGTTCCACTTTCCACAAGAAAAGAAAAATCACTGCTCAGGTACAGCCAAAGGTTTCCAGCACAGATAAGGAGTTTCCTAAGTGTTTCCCATAAGATAAGCAGCCAGATTTACAAAAGTGTAAGGATGTTCACCACCACATTTCATTTTTTGAATTATAAATCCCAGAAGCAATCTAAAAATCCATTAATACAGAATTGATTAAATAAACTATGGTCTGGTTAAATATTTGAATGTTGTGTAATCCTTTGACCAATGATGTATATCTACATCCTTAGACAGGGAAAGAACTATATAAGACCTTGATTTAAAAACAGATTTTGAAATAATACATAAAATTCACCTTATCTGAAATTGTGTGCTCCTGTATATGTATATGGGCTTCCCTTGTGGCTCAGCTGGTAAAAAATCTGTGGGAGACCTGGGTTCGATCCCTGAGTTGGAAAGATCCCCTGGAGATGGGAAAGGCTACTCACCCCAGTATTCTGGCCTGGAGAATTCCATGGTCTGTACAGTCCATGAAGTCACAAACAGTCAGACACATACATACATATACGTATATATATGCGTAGAGACATGCATAGAGAGATGGTCCTGCAAATGTTTATATGCCTGAGTGGTGTGATTTAGGAGTAATGTTTGCCTTCTTCATATAGTTTTGAACTTCCTCAAAGTTAAAAATGACTGATTGCACATCTGTTATATGTGAATTGGAAAAAAAGTGATACAAATGAATTTACTTACAGAACAGAAAGAGACTTACAGACTTAGAGAAGGAACTTACAATTGTAGGGGGTTGGGGGGGATTAGGGGAAAGGATAGTTAGGGGGTTTGGAATGGACATGTACAAACTACTGTTTTAAAATAGATAACCAACAAGGACTTATTGTATAGCACATGGAACTCTACTCAATGTTATGCGGTAGCCTGGACGGGATGGGGAGAATGGATACCAGTAGATGTATGCTGAGTCCCTTTGCTGTTTACTTGAAACTATCACAACATTGTTAATCGGCTATTGATTGCTCACTCAGTAGTGTATAGATGGACTGTAGCTCACCAGGCTGCTCTGCCCATGGAATTTCCCAGGCAAGAATACTGGAGTGGATTGCCATGCCCTCCTCCAAGGGATCTTCCAGACCCAAGGATCGAACCCCAGTCTCTTTTTCTCCTGCATTGGCAGGTGGGTTCTTTACTACTAGCACCATCTGGGGAAGCCCATAGTTAGTTATACTCCAATGCAAAATAAAAAAGTTTAAAAATTAAATTACCTGATTGCTCTGTGACATGGATTTCACCAAAATAAAAGCCATGAGAATATATTGTAATTGTATTACAATTAATTATAATTAAAATCAAGAAAAAGTGAAATTACCTTTATTTTGGAAAAAAATTACCTGGTTAATTGATTTAGTGATTCATTTTGTTTCAATAGTAGCAATTGACTAGAAAGTGAGACATAGAGATTTAGTGACAGAATCTCCTTTACTGTGGACTATAAATAATGTTTTAGAAATGTCCCTATATTTTGGAGCAGATTTTGATTTGGGGAATTTTTACCAAACATTTAAAAATTTTCTCAACATATAAAAGATCAAATGATAGTCAAATAGCTAATTATTACTTGATATTTCGATATTATTTCTTTCTTACAGCCTTAGTAGAAACAGTATTAAAGACTTAAAAAGTACTTTGAGCTCTTGCTCTCTTGGTTTTTCTATGAAACTATTTTGGAGGAGTGCCAAGCATGTGTTCAACAAATGTTTTATACTAGAAATATTTTGCTCTAATCACAAACTGGTGGAATAACCACGATAATTCAAGCGTTCTTTTGTTCATAGGCTTCCACGTTTTGTTCATTTGCTTGAAATATGTGCTTTGTTTTTAGCTGAAATCAGGTTCATATGTGTTGAGAAATAAAGAGCTGTGTATTTCCAGAACTATATTCTTGTAACATGAGCTCTGTAAAAGATTTTAGAAAGAAGGAATAATCACTTGGCATCAAGTGAAAAGAAAGCTATATACGGGATATGTTTTCACAGTAAGAACATTTGATTTTGGTCAAACTCATGTCAAAGAAGAATTAGAATTAATTTTAGCCTTGGTATGCCTAAGATATGGACAGCCAGATTATCTTAATAGGAAACATATTTATGCATTCAGAATTGCTTACGCTCAGGCAGAGTTTTCCATTGCAAATACTGTAGCCTCATGCAGCAAATCCATCATTTATGGGAAAACCTCAACTATTCAGATCACCAATGAAAATCAGGAAAAAAAAAACAAAAGAGTCCTGAATACTAAAATAGAAGTCACAAATGGTGTTCAGTACACTACCCCTTCTCTTAGAACTCTGCCATAGATTAAGAACCTTAAATTCACAAAAACTCATAAAACTCAAACTGAAAATAGTATGAAGTAAATGACTGTTGATATTATAATATCCCAAGAGGAAATGGCACAGCTATAAAGCAAGCATGAGCAGAAAATTGAAGTCTAGGGCAATGTCATGTTGGATCAGTGTACTTTCTAAGGACAATAGTGATGATGGCAAAGTACAGTTTGGATGTCTTAATGGCATTCATTATTCGCTCCCCAAATCCACGTCCTGAAGCGCATGGCTATCCATTCTATGTTTTCAGAGGGGAGAAGGATCATCCATGTGTCTACGCTCCTTGGTTATTTTGATTTTATTCTCACTGCTTGTATTTCTATGAATTAACAGAACGGAAATAAAGAACACAATTTCAGGGACAGCCCTGGCAGTCCAGTGGGTAAGACTCCACCTTCCAATGCAGAGAGTGCAGGTTTGATCCCTGGTCGGGGAACTAAGATCCCATATGCTATAGGGTGCAGCCAAAAATTTAAATACATAAATAAGCAAATAACTAAATAAATGAAACTTACAAAAAAAAAAAAAAAACCAACCACAATTTTAGCACACAGTGACTTACCAGTAAAAAAACAGCTAAAACAATGATATGCTTTGGCTTGGAGCATTCTCATATTTATTCTGCAAGACACGTCTAGGTTTCTTGGGGAAAAAAATTGGTCAAGTAGGATGTAATCTGCTTTTAAATATAGCTCACAAAATTATATGGTGATTTTGCAAGTGTGCTATTAGTTCCACTAAAAGAAAGATGACTGGGATGAGTTTGTTTTCTAATGAGCAAAGGCATAGAAAGATCAAGAAAAAGAAACAAGGATCCTGTCTGTACTTGGCACGCAAGCCTTTCTTTGCGATCACAGAAGGTAGAGATAAAGGCTATTGTGTGTGTGCATGCGTACTCAGCTGTGTCCGACTCTTTGCTACTCTATGAGCTACAGTCTCATCTGTCCATGGGATTTTTCCAGGCAAGAATACTGGAATGGGTTGTCATTTTCTTCTTTTAGCAGTTAGGAATTCATCGCAAGGGCTAAGGAAAGCAAAATCTTTCTTGGTTTGCTTTTTTGTGGATTGCATAACCCTCTCTTGCTAAGACATGAAAAAACATGGGTTTTACATGTCTGCATTTTAACATCTAGGATCAGGCTGACCTTGATTGAAATCATATTATATTATTCATTTTGCTCTGGGTAGAAGCACTACAGTCTGGACACTGAGAGGTTCTAACCAAAGGTAAGAAATTGATGAGGCAAAGAGCAGTCAGCCTCGTGCAGAGCAGGCAAGCGGGAGTGCTGAATAAGTCTTACATCCTCAAAACAGGCTAGAGAGAAACTAGGCAGTCATGTGTTTCCTGAACAATACCTGCTTCCTCTTGCTTCCCAGGCTGCCTTCTCTCCCCAGCGGGTACCACTAGGGCTGTGAGCACATTGAGAGGATGCAGAGGTTTGTAGTAGGCACTCAAAACCTATGTGAATACTGTCTCTGGGAAACTCCGTGGGGGAGCAGAGAGGACAGACAGGCAAGGACAGTAAAGGACTAGGTGCAACAGGAAAAGAATGAGAAAACGGACCTTTCTGTGTATTCTGATACACAGATATGAATGGTGTTAAATACCAGTGTACAGCTATCAAAATAATTTTTAAATTCTTGATGCGAATGCTAATTGCAGATCCAATCATTAGCATCTATTTGTAAATGTCATTTACACTATTCTTTGTCAAGTGTGCTATGTGCATACTCAGTCACTCAGTCATGTCTGACTCTTTGTGACCCCAGGGACTGTAGCCCACCATGGGATTCTGCAGGCAAGAATACTGGAGTGGGTTGCCATTTCCTCCTCCAGGAGATCTTCCTGACCCAGGGATCAAACCCATGTCTCCTGTGTCTCTTGCATTGCCAGGCGGATTCTTTACGACTAGCAACATCTGGGAAGCGCCAAGCGTGCTATATTCTGCTACAGTAGTCAGGAAAACTTTGGTAAAGACTTGCAGTAATTCCCTGAATTAATTTTTTTTTTTAACACTGGATTTTTTCAGAAATAATTAGCCTTCATGGCTCACAGGTCCCAACTCCCTGAGCTAGTTTCATTTCTCCTTCTCCTTCCTCAAGTCTTTCCACTTGGGTGTCACCTGCTCAAGGAAGCATTTCCTAAAACTCTTGGTCTGGCTTCCAGGAGTTTTGGTTGAATTTGTTATCATACTGTTTCTGTTTCATGTTTTGCTACTTTTGGCTGCAAAGCATGTGGGATCTTAGCTCCCGGGCCAGGAATCAAACTCACACCCCCTGCATTGGAAGGTGAAGTCTTAACCACTGAACCACCAGGGAAGCTCCTGTCCTTTGATTTTGACTCTCTGCTCCATGAGAACAGGCAAGTGATAATTATGTGCCTGGGTTTTGCAGTGCATGCTATGTGCCATGTGTTATTCTGACTTCTTTGTATAGACGAACGCTTCTAATCTCTGTAACCACCCCATGGGAAGCAGGGGCAGACAGAAGTTATCTTTCTGAAGGTCACGCAGCCAGTAAGTGGCAGATCCACAATTTGAACTCTGGCAGTTATTTCCACACACCATGCTCTCGATTGTAATAAAGTGTTGCTTCTTAAATCAGAGCGTCTTTGGTTTTAGAATAATGTCACTGCTTACTAGTTGTTTCGCCTGGGATCTTTTCTTCCCTGAATAAATCTGTTTTCTCATCTGAAACATGGGAATAAATATTAATAACAATATTTGCCCTAAGAATTAAGAGGTTTCAATGAGATAATACATCTATCGACAGCAATAACACACTCAGTTCAGGGCTTGACATGTAATAAATACTCAATAATTGTTTGCTGCCTTTTTATCCTTATTCTTAAAATCCTCTTCCTTCTGGTCTTCCTCCTCTTTCTTTTTCATCTCTTTTCCCTTCAGAATTGTGTCTTCAACTCTGAAGAGAGAACAGATACATAGGTATCAATAAATAACTGATGAAAGAAGATATGAAGGAATGAATGAGTGAATACAGGAATGAAATAGACAGAGAAATGTCCTTGAAACCAGTGTGCATCAATGCTATGTGCCTTAGTCATACATTTTCCTCTTCAGCAGGCTGAGGACATCTTACCGTGACATCTGCAAACCTGAACAGGGTTGGCCTGTCAAAAACTGGACCTCTTCTTCCTCACAGCAGCAAACTCTGCTGAAAGGCTGAGCCTTCCTAGGCTGAAAATGTGTCCCCTGGTTAAAAGAGGCTGGATAGTCAGTGTGTCTTAGACCCAGAAAGTTGGTACGCAAGGTCCATTTGTCAGAGCTTTGGAAATACCTGTAATACCATCAGGTACTGTTTAGCCCCCAGTTTGAAATCATTAAGTATTCAGAGTTTTCAAACAATCTCAAGAATTTGCATTAAGTTGTCACTATGATACATAAACATTTTGCTGAATTAAGCTAAGAGATGTAGAAGGAAATGGCAATCCATTCCAGTATTCTCGCCTGGAAAACTTCATGGACAGAGGAGCCTAAGGGGATATAGTCCACGGGGTTGCAAAGAATCAGAGACAGCTGAGTGCGCGTGTGCGCTCACACACACACACATACAAGCTAAGGGAAGCATCTTGTTAGACCATGACTGCAATATTATGTTGTGAGATATTAAGCAGTAGTAATGAAAATAGTTATTGTGACACTTGGTTACATTTATACAAAATCTTTATCCTTTTGGAGTGCACGGCTCCAAAATAGTGTCAACATTTTAAGCTGCCAGATTTTATGGGGCTAAACGTGATTAGCAGACATTCTTCGCCTTACACACCCAAAGGTTAAACATAAGCCAGAAACCAACACTGAATGTAGTTCAGGCATTCCTGAATCAAATACCTTAGTGAAGAAGAATGATAAAATCTCAAGTGGTCTCATTCTTGGCAAGTGATTTGACATCTCTTTTCTAGTGTGGGTAAATATTTAGGGAGAATTCCCATCTAGGAGGAATTTCCTATAAAGTGGAAATTTCACTGGTGTGTGTTTCCTACCCCTCCAAAGTTAATTCACAAAACTTGTTCGTTCTATCATCAGTGGCTATGATTCATCTGTCATCTTAACCTGTGCTTGTGTTCCCTGTGTGGGCTGGAAACGTGACCCGTACAGAGATGTGGATAAACATAAGTAACACACACACCAGAGGGAGCCTGAGGGAGTCTGCTCAGCTTGATTGCTATCAACTGGAGTTTTGCCAGTTCTTCTTTGTCTGTTAGCTCCCATTATTGCCCCCTCCTTTTTTTTCTGGGCCCGCCACATGGCACATAGGATCTTAGTTCCCTGACCAGGGATTGAATCCGTACCACGCCCCTGCCACGAAATCTCAGAGTCTTAACCACTGAACCACCAGGGAAGTCCCTTCTCCTCATTTTGATACAGTTCTGCTGTTCTTTTGCTGTGGTTGGTGGTGGCGGTTTGGTTTTGGGGAATATGTGACTCCTAGCTTTATTCTTTGGCTTCTTAATCGTAAATCACAAGTAAAAAGGAATCTAAATTTGCATGGAGACCCTGGGTGCCTTAAGAGAGTCCTTCTCCAGATTATTTTCATTGTCCAAGGGGAATATTTAGAACCACACAGGGAGCTCGGCTGGGTGTGCTGTGATGACCTAGAAGGGTAGGATGGAAGTGGGGTGGAAGGGGGGGGCTCAAGAGGAAGGGGATATATGTATACTTTTAGTTGATTCATGTTGTTGTACAGCAGAAACTAACACAATATTGTAAAGCAATTATATTCCAATTTTTAAAAATTAAAAAAAAAGAACCACAGGCAGAGCTCCACCTTTGGCACTAAGTGTATCACTGCTCTCCTTGACAGAGTTAATGGGCCCAAAGCAGTGAATCCTGTTTCAGCTCAATTCCTTGGCATTGTCTATTCCTGGCAGAAGAGTTCACTTACCTTGATTGAATTTGGCATATACTTGAAGGAATTTAAACTTTACCTTAAGTTTTAGATTATCTCTGATTTTTCTGGCCTTGGAAAAATAAAGGCAAGAGAACTTCTAGAAAAAAAGAGGTCAGTGAGATTCAGCCTCAAACAAATCAGTTTCATGAAAATTCTAGTCTTTTATCCCCAGAGGACGTTAGGGTACATATCCCTGCCATTATAACGTTCTTCTTTGTTTACAAGAAATCTGCATCATTATATAATGAAATTCAAGCAATTTCTGAAGTCTCCATAAGTATATAGGGATTTAAATCTTTTGCTCTTCATTTATAGAAAAGAAAACTGAACTGGTTAAATTTAGATTAATTAAATAAATCACAACTGATGACTTACATTTTAATTATTGAAGGTTGTTGTCCCCAGGGGCCAGGCCTATGCTAAATTTCATAATATACCATAAAAATTATCTATAAATAAAAATAATAAGGTTCAAAATAGTGAAAATACTTTAACAGTTACTCTGGAATGTGGCTAGTTACAAAATACAAAGTCTTATTGTTAAGGGCAGTCCAGTTTCTTAGGAAAGGAAAGATTGCTCTATGTTGTACGCCTGAAAGAAATACAATATCATATTACAATTGTATCTCAACTAAAAAAGAAAGAAAAAAGATTTCTAAAATTAGAGCTATATCATAGAAAGAAATTTACAGAAGAAAACCTCTCAGTGATACATAAGATGTGTGCAAAATTTCAATAATCAATGATGTTTGAAGGGAAGCCCTAGTGAGTGAAGAAAAGCAAAATAACGTTAAGCCAACTCAAGTAATCCTACCTCTGTTACGAACATACACAGCATGTCTGAGGCTGGAAATCCGAGCTCTGGACAGCGTGTAGTGACAACAGATGTCACTCCTGGGCAAGACGAGACGGGGCTGGAAAGTGCACAAAGGTCAGACCTCCAGCGACGTCTTGTTATGTCTAGCGAGGACTTTTAGAAGCAATCAGTGCACGTGCATAAACACACACACACACAAACACACTTTTTATTTTATGACTGTATCGTGCTTAGTGTGCCTTAATGTCTAGTTCCTGTTAATTCCTCTCTGTTACCCTCTCTTAATTCATATCTGTTCTCTTAAGGGTCTGTGTATTTATTTGAATCTTTTTAAATTTTATTTTTTAATTTGGGACTTGCTTTGAGCCATACCTTAACCTTTCCTCTGCAAATTCCAGACTGTGGGCCCAGATTCCCAGCATCGCTGTTCCTGCAGCCTCCTGCTCAGTGAGATATTTCTGGCTTATTCTTTCCTAAAGAAGGATGCTGGGCTTTGACTTTGTGAGTTAGAGAAGTGGGAAGTCCCTGGTCACTGACGTGTGTGTCCACCTTCCCTGTCTCTCTCTTCTACGCCTATGACTCCATTTGTAGCCGATGAGTGGTTTCCTCACGTAATATTTTTCACTATACTGTTGACCACACTCCTTTCATTCTCTACCCTTCTCCCCTACCATTCTTCACACCCGTTAACCAACATTTTAAAAACAAAACATTATAGAACTATTTCTAGTAGAAAGTACTTTTGCTAATTTGGCTGAAAGTACGTGCCATTTTAAGTATAGACAAGTTCCATTGATATGTGCACACAGACACACGCATGCACACACACAAACACACACATCACAGTACACAGACACACCAACACGCACCACAACACACACAGCAGTTTCCTGCTGTGTGTGTACTCAGTTGCTCAGCCGTGTCCGACTCTTTTGCAACCCCATGGACTGTAGCCTCTAGGCTCCTCTGTCCATGCAATTTTCCAGGCAAGAATACTGGAGCAGGTTACCATTTCTTACTCCACAACTTCCTTCTAAGCAGCATCAAATTTCGAGACACGATCCTATTCCTTCTGTCCTTAGGAAAGAACTTCAACATCTTTACATTTGGTATCTGGAACATTTGCAAAGAACCAACAAGGTGTCTGGCTGTAGAATTCCAAGTCTTAATTACCCTTGGAGAGATGAATATTCCTAAAACCCCAACCCCAGGCTTTTGAGGAAGCAGATGGCACCTTTTGCCTTCCTCTGGTAAAGGGCTGGCTTCACTGCTCTGGTTTCTCCTGAACCCTTGTCTTTACTCATGAGGGCAGAAGAGTTCAAACAGAGCTTGCAAAATGGCAGCTTCCCAGCCAAGTCTGGCCTTCACACACATTTGAATGGCCTTCTCAGAAATTTAAAGATAGTTTTTAGTTAGGCTAACATTTCCAAATGAGGACATTTTTTGGAAAAATCTGGATTTCCTTTTCTCTTAAACAAGTGGATGGTCTTATAACCCCATGCTCCTTCTTGGTAACAACTGGTAGGGGCTGCAGAGCAGCTCATAGAAACCAGGAGATGAACCTCCTGTTTCCATTACAGCCTCATGAATTCACTTCCTGTTAACGTCCATCCCAAGACACTCTTGGCCTCACTTCCCTGACCCCTAGAGGCATGGGAGTTGGTCCTCTGATGGAGATGGTTTAAATCTGGCTGTGAACTGATTTGAGAGAAACAAAACAAACCTTACGTGATTCACAAGTGATGGTAGGTACTGGTGGTGAAGGTAGAGACTTCTGCGAACATGGAACCCAAGATCCACACTGAACAAATTGCTTACTGGGGTAAATTCTGAGCAAACAGCCTCTTGGTCAAAAACTGCTAATACAACAAAAATGGAAAAGTGGGGACAACGAAGTCGGAGAGAGCTACTGTCGTGTTTTTTCCAAGTTCTAATTCCTTGCTCTTCTGGGCTCTCTGCCAGATCACCCATCTCAACTCTACCTGCACATGGATGTCTCCTCATGACCTTGAACTTGAGCAGGATAAAGGATGCCACCCACAGGCCTGACCCAGCAAAGCTTCCCACACAATCTTCCCTGCACCCAAAGGAGAGGACCCCAAGGACAGAAAGTGGGTGGAAGACGGAAGGGCTCTGGCAATCCGGCCCCAGGCCCACCGCAGATCCCACCGCCCATTGAATGTGGCTTGAGTGGGAAATGAGTATTTGTATTCCACAAAGGTGCTGAGATCTGGGGATGTTTGTTACAATACTTAGCCTACCCCTGATTAATGCTGAAGG
>NW_011495015.1:3846886-3857365 GCF_000754665.1 Bison bison bison
TCCTGAAAGCCAGCCAGGGAATGGATGGAATAAAATGTTCCTGAAGATAGGCATGATTGCTAATAAGCATGTCTGTGCCACCAAACAGATAAAAATCCAAGTAGATGTGCTTAGTCCTTAACCGGCTAGGAGCCCGCGGTTCCCAGGTTCCAGCTCCCTGCTGAAGAGCAGATGAAAAGCGGCGGGGGTATTTAGGAAATCTTTTACCCAAAATTGCTTCATGCAGCTGTGCTTTTCCTACCCGAGTAGAGGGGACACATAAAGCGAAAGCCCATCTGTTTGGGGACTGTTAATGCTCCCCGAGGCTCCTGGGAAACATACCTGAAAAGAGGAGCAGAGAAAATCATCAAGAAGAGATCCAATTCTGCTTAAGAAGGTGTCTGAAACCTACAGCCCCCCAGAGGGATGCACAATTCCAAGTCAGAACTCTTTATTAGTTGAGTACTGTCGAAATTATAGGAGTTTTAAAATCCTGGTTTACATTAACCTTAAACTAGGGATTCATTGCTCTAACTACAAATTTTCTCTTTTCTGTAGTGCCGAGACAGCTATAAGGAGGGTTTCTAAGGGTTTAGCAATTTGTTGCGATAATTAGGAATAAAGAAGAGATAGCATAATAACTAGCACATTTCTTTGGGCTTTTTTTTTTTTTCTTCTCTACTTGTTATGGGTTTTTGGCAATATAGCAGTTTAGTATACAACACTTTGATGTTAATGATCTAATTTCCTGGGGATCTGTCCAAAATAAAAAAGTTGTTTCCTAAGTGGTTCCAGCTCACCAAATGAGACTTGACATATTAGAGAACTGAGCCCCTTAAAATGGTGCATTTCAGTTCTTAAAAGGGCTGACTATATCACAGGGTGACAGCTCGCATGTCTAATTCCATCCCAGGGCCTGGCCCATGGAGTCCTGTAGATCTCAGGCTAGTTGAAGGAAGTCATTTCTATGAGACATTTATTTCAATGTGTATACTCTGCTTCTTTGAATAAAATGAAGAAGATTAAGAATATATATACATATATATCTATATGAGAAATGGAGTATTTCCTGCCATATCAGTAAACAAGTGTCACAGCCATCAGAAATGTCACAGCCATCGGTGATGGTAGCCTTCCAATGTGAGCTGGTGAACCCTGAGGACACTCAGGAAGGAAAAGAGCACCTACCATCTAGTAGCCATCAGGTTCCAGCCATCCCTGTGTTGAGCCCCAGTGGAGCTCAGGATGTGGAAAAACGCAGGATATTGGACCTGGATAACTGAAAGTGAAGGTGAAGTCGCTCAGTCGTGTCCAACTCTTTGCAACTCCATGGATTATAGCCCACCAGGCTCCTCCATCCATGGAATTCTCCAGGCAAGAGTACTGGAGTGGGATGCCATTTCCTTCTCCAGGGGATCCTCCTGACCCAGGGATGGAATCCGGGTCTTCCACACTGCAGGCAGATGCTTTTCCATCTGAGTCACCAAGGAAGCCCCCAAGGAATGATTTGAGTGAGCCCAGACTCTTGCATCTTCCCATACATAGTAAAGTGCTAATTTCCTTAACTTGAGATATCTTTTTTTTTTTAATTAGCAATAATCTTTTGATGTTCAGACTACTTGCTCCTTGTTGCAAAACTTGTATATACCTGACTCCCCCACTCGCCTCCTCGGAGCAGTTCTCTCAGGGTTACTTGAGTAGCTACCTCCTGGGCTTGAAGGCCTAAAAATTCTCACCGAATAAAACATAACTCTCAACTTTTAGGTTGTGAATGTTTTTTAAATCAACATAGGGAACTCCCTGGTGGTTCCGTGGTTAGGACTCTGTGTTAACACTGCTGACAGCTTGGGTTCGATTCCTGATTGGGGAACTAAGATTCCACAAGCTTTGCAGTGCACGCCGCCCCTCCCCCCTCCCCAAATATATGTGAAAGTTAATAGACTAGGAAGAGATGATCAAGGCTCTGAATGAAAAATATTGCCTGACAAATGAGTAAATAAGGGATGTTGCAGTTGTAGCCAACAGTCAGCGGGGCCCCTAATGGTGAGCCCTGAGGGGACTCAGGATGGAAAAGAACAGGATACTGGCCCCAGAGAGCTTGGGCACTTATCAAAGGAATGGTTTCAGTGAGCCCAAATGTATCTTCCCAAATGCAAAGAAGCTATAAATTCCTTCCTTTAGATGTGAGCTTGGGCTCTGCCTAGAGGCGGTACCCTGGAAAACCACTCTCCTGATCAATAGCCCCACCTAAGGAAAAGAAAAAAGATTTGCTTTACCATAGAAAACCTCAGGAGGTAAACTTGAAGGATATAGGTTGACCAAGTTTGCTGTTTCACCACAGGTAAATCAGGAGCCTGATTAGATGTGTATAATCAAAGGCATTTTCAATCTAAGTCTTATTTGAGAACCATTCTATAAGGGATGTTACTTACTGGAAACTGGGGGCGGAGGGGTCAGATTTCACATGAGTTGCTCCTGAAAGAATGAAGTTAGGTCAGCAATGATGGGAACATGTGAGCTGTCACACACAATCATCTTGTTGGATATCCTTGACCCTGCAAACCACCACCATCCTTATCAAATGACCCTCAGCTTGCTTCTACATAGCATCTTTCGGATTATACATTTGCAAAGAAAGAGGTCCATGGCTTAATCCTGACTGGCTCCTCATGACAGTTTTCCTCTTGGGCAATCTGCCACCATGTTTATATTTTGATGAACTATCTTTGTACGCTGAACGCTTTCTCCCTCTTCCTCTTCAGCTCCAACTGTGAGTTTCTACAAACAACCTTGTTTGCAGAGAGTCCTTCCTCTCTGTCTTTGGGGAGGAGAATAGCATGCTTAGTCCAACAACTCTCTGCCCAGTGGTCTCCATCAAAGCCCTTCTAGGCCAAGGGCTCTGTGCTTATCTCCCTTAGGTCTCCCCTGGCCTTCACCTCAAACAAAGAATGACTACAGTTGCTAGACAAGTCCTCCAGTTTCTGATGGTTATCGTTCAGCCTATATGAACAAGATCTTTTCCTAGGAATTTCATAAAAAGGACCAAAAGGGGTAAAAAGTGAGAAACGAGAATGACTAAAATAATCTCATGGGGTAAAGTGTATACAGTTCAAACATACACTTACTTCCAAACAAGAGCTGTTGTATGATGTGGGTCTGGTACTGTTTTTTGCTAAAACACTTCACTAAGTGTAGCGAAGGGAATGGGGCCTCAGAGTTCTAGCCAGACTTCCCTCTGTGTTCACGACTTGACCCCAGCTGGTTCCTCCTCCACGTGGATAACCACATGCTTGGGGCTGAATACTGATGCTGGGGGTCCTTCATCCCTCTCACGCTGCAATTTCTCAATGTTCAGATTCCAAGTACAGATACGTCATCAACCACTCATTTAGTTTTAGCTTTCTAAGATTCTATAAATGATTACACAAATCCCTGCAAATCTCAACGTTAATTGCATTCATTTCCACCAAATTACTCTAGCTCTGTGTGACCCAAGGATAGATTCTCTACCTTCAGGTGGATCCTGCTGTAAAAACTCCTCGGTCTGCACACATTCTGAGGAAAAGTGCATGGGTACAAAAGGCAGGAACTTCCAGCTACAAGATAAATAAACCCTGGGGATGTAATGTATAGCATGTTGACTACAGTCAACAATCCTCTATGGTATATTTGAAGGTTGTTATGAGAGTGGGTCTGAAAAGCTCTCATCACAAGGGAAAACATGTTTGTAATTATGTCTGGTGGTGGACTTTAAGTAAACTCTTGTAGGGGCCATTTTGTAATATCAATATATGTGCATATGTGTTCAGTCGTGTCCAGTTATTTCTGACCATATGGACTGAGGCCCACCAGGCTCCTTTGTCCATGGTATTTCCCATGCAAGAATACTGGAGTGGGTTGCCTTTTCTTTATCCAGGGGATCTTCCCAACCCAGGGACTGAACCCGAGTCTCTTGTATCTCCTGCATTGGCAGGCAGATCCTTGACCACTAGCGCCACATCTGAGAGCGTCACCTCAGGGTAACGAGCGAGAGGGAAAGAAGAAAGTGAGGCAGGGAAGGAGGCAAAGCAGATGTAAGATGTACATGACAGAGCTGGCCAGAGCTTTTCCAGGAAACACAGCTGCTGCTCCATTGTGAGGGGCACAGGAAAGATGTTATTTGAAACCCCTGTGTTCTACTGGAGAGTAAAAGGGGCAAATATTTTATGGACAAGCTTCTCAACTCCAGACCACCCCAAGGAGGGCCTATCTTCCCTGCCCTTTAGGTTTGGGGGCATAGCCCCTCCGGGAACTGCTGGAGACCAGCTCTTCCAGGGGCCTGGGCAACTGGCACAGGGGCAGAGGAGAGAATAACTACGACTGATCCCTCACTTCCAGCCTGGTGACTTTGTGCTCGGGTTCCTGCATCAATGAATCCTCAGAAGAAACAGTAACCTCCAAATGGTCCCTGGGTAAAGACACAGGGCTGGAAGCTCTCTTCCAGGTGTGGAGAGACATGAGCTTGTGTCTCGAAGCTCTGGTAGGTTGAGGATGTTCCCGTCAATAGCCTCATTTTCCACACGGGAAACAGCCTCAGAGAAGCATCTCTGTTAGTTCCAGCTTTTAACATTACGGTTAGCAAAGAACTTTCATACTCATCTTCTCATTTGTTTGTTTCTTTCCACAGCCCTCAAGGGACACGTCAGGTAGCATTACCTGCACCGACAGTCCTAAGAAATGCATCTGGAGGCTCCGCATCTGGACTCTGGAGCTAAGGCTCTTTCTATCACGCTTCGGGTCCTATTTTTCTCGCATCCCCTTCAGTTTAAGGAGGCATGGCTCTCGAAGGCTTTCCAATCAACCCTCGCTTTGTTGTCTGAGAAGCCCAGTGATTTCCCATCTGTTAATCCACTGGGTACCTAGTGGATAATAAGTTTTCAGACAATGTGCTCAATCTATGTTCCCTGGCAGGAATTCAAGGAGGCTGGCTCAAGTGTCAGCTCCCTGAGCCAGAATGTGCGGGAAGGAATACCTACAATTATTGGCACAAGTTATAAGACAGTTGACAATGGCTGGTTCCAAGAGAGGATACCCAGAATCGGAGTTGGAGCATCATATTTGGAGCTTAAATGTGTTGACTGATCCAGTATACTCAGAAGTAGGATTTAGTGGCTAGAGAGCAGATCCAAAAGAAAAGACCAAAGAACACAGGACTGAAATAAAGGAGGGAGGGGAAGCTGGGCAGATTACTAAGATGAGATGGTGGCAGGTTTCTGAGTTTCTCAGGAATGATGAGCATGACTGAGTTGAGCTCACTGGAAGAGCCAGACACAGAACCAAAACAATGCACTCTCTGCAGCCTAGTGGAAAATTCCTAATCTGATAATTATTTACCAAGTGTTTACTTTGGCTACATACTTAAGGGCTCACCCTTAAAATGCTTACATTCTGTAAAGAAATATAAATTGTGTACCTATTGCTAAATCACAAGAGGGTATGAGTTAAGTGTCACGTGAGTAGTAGAAATAGCATACTCTAGACATTCAGAGGGATAAGAGAGCTGAACTTTGAAACCATAGGTTTTTGAAGAGAAAAGCATCACGTTTTTGTGAAGATTTACCTGGAGGCAGAATATAAAACAGATCAGAGATGAAGTGACTGAGACACAAAGATCAGTGAGGAGATTATGGTAATAGTTCACACGGGGGCAAAGAAGATTTAGTATAAGTCTTGGCAATAAATATATTATTTTGAACTTACCTACTTATCTCTTTAGATATTTTTCTTTAAGATAGAGTATCAAAGGTAAAGTACCTTAAATGTTTTTTTCTTTTCCATTATGGTTTATTACAGGATATTGAATATAGTTCCCTGTGCTACACAGTAGGGCTTTGTTACTTATCTATCCTGTATATAGTAATTTTCATCTGTGAATCCCACACTCCTAGTCCATCCCTCCCTAGCGCCTCTCTATTCCACACTCTCCCCGCTTGGTGACCACAAGTCTGTTTTCTATGCCTGTGAGTCTGCTGCTGTCTTGTAGATAAGTTCATTTGTGGTCATATTTTCGATTCCACCTATTGGTGATATCATACGGTATTTGGTTTTCTCTTTGTGACTCACTTCACTCAGTGTGATCATCTCTGGGTCCATCCATGCGGCTGCTAATGGCATTATTTCATTTTTGTACGGCTGAGTAGTATCCCATTGTATTTATGTGTGATATTTGCTTTATCCATTCATCTGCTGATGGACACTTAGGTTGATTCCATGTCTTGTGTACTGTAAATAGTGCTGCTCTGAACATAGGGCTGCATGTAACAATAACGTATTTAGCTTATGAAGTCCATACTCAACTAAGTATCCTTTGAGCCAGCTCTCTTCATACACTGTTTTAGCTTTGTTCATAGGGTCTGGAAGTGAGAAGGAAGGTTCTAAATAAGAAAGAAAAACATCTGTTGGGGGAGACAGTATGATAACATATTTGTGCCTATAGGAGATTTGGAACCAGATACAACTGAGTTCAAATTGATTTGCCAGTTTGTAATCCGGAGCAAATTACTTTCAAGTTCTCTGAACATTTGTTTCCTCATCTATAATGTGGGAATAATACTATTTCCCTGGTGGTGATAAGATAGGATTTAAATGAGGCTACAGAGAGTCCCTTGGACTGCAAGGAGCCCAACAAGCCCATTCTAAAGATCAGCCCTGGGAGTTCTTTGGAAGGAATGATGCTAAAGCTGAAACTCCAGTACTTTGGCCACCTCATGCGAAGAGTTGACTCATTGGAAAAGACTCTGATGCTGGGAGGGATTGGGGGCAGGAGGAGAAGGGGACGACAGAGGATGAGATGGCTGGATGGCACCACTGACTCAATGGACGTGAGTTTGAGTGAACTCCGGGAGATGGTGATAGACAATGAGGCCTGGCATGCTGCGATTCATGGGGTCACAAAGAGTTGGACACAACTGAGCGACTGAACTGAACTGAGTAGCTCTCTCTCTCAACAGCCAACAGTCTAGAAAATAACCTATTGTGACTTCAGGACTGTTATAACATCACATCTCTGCCATATTCCATGATAATAATGGCATATTATCTAAACTACATGTATTCTGAATATGTGATACACAGTTGAAGCTATCATTAAAAACACTTATTCAGTTCAGTTCAGTCGCTCAGTCGTGTCCGACTCTTTGCAACCCCATGAATGGCAGCACGCCAGGCCTCCCTGTCCATCACCAACTCCTGGAGTTCACTCAGACTCACGTCAGTCGAGTCAGTGATGCCATCCAGTCATCTCATCCTCTGTCGTCCCCTTCTCCTCCTACCCCCAATCCCTCCCAGCATCAGAGTCTTTTCCAATGAGTCAACTCTTCGCATGAGGTGGCCAAAGTACTGGAGTTTCTATTTCACGTTGCGAATACTAGTTTTAAATTACAGTATGTTCTTCATTTTTATACTTGAAATTAAAACTTGGCAAATTAATTTAACATATATATCAACACAAAGTTATCTTTAAATCCATATTACATTTCTTGGTTCAAAGCTCTAACACTTCAGAAAATTGCTTGGAAATACCAGATACAAAAGTGCATGCTCATATTTGTACCTTAGTGAAGCACTTTCTTTCACGTGTGCCTGTGTGTACACGTGTGAGTGCACATAGTTTTAATGATTAGATCTAAGAGATGCCTGACGATAATTAGACCCCAGAGAACGTGGAAGAGGATTACCTGTTTCTCCTTTGCTTTCATGTGACTAAGCCCAATCAAGAAGATAATAACCCTGAAAACACTTTGATGCAGACTTTAGACTTTGAGAGAGGCGGGGGACATATAAAAGTCAAGAAAGGTTCAGGAACAGAATTGTTGGTCTCTGACCCATGACGACTGAAGAGAACAGGAAGCTAAGGAGGTCAGCGGTCACAATGGGCGTCCAGTGTTCTTCATTAAGGAATATTTATTCATTATTCTTCTTTCCCTGTCCCCAAACCTAGCTCTAAATGTCCGTAGTGCCTGTTATGCACGAAGACAAGAACTCTCAGATTAGTATCCATCTGGACTCCTAAACTGTTTGTTTTTGCAAGACAGTGTTAGGATTCATCTAGGAAACACAAAAATTACCTATAAGAACCTACAGTTTCTTAACAAAGATCAAAATCCCCTCTTCTCTGCAAAGAATGAGGAAAAATCCAACATGTAAAAATAAATTGGACAATAAGTTAGCGAAAATAATTAAAAAAGAAAAAAGACTTGTAGATATAGAGAACATATTAGTGGTGACTAGTGAGGAGGTGGGAGGAGGAGCAGTTTAGGGGTGGGGGGAGGAAGGCATAAACTATCAGGTGGAACATGGGCTCAAGGATATTTTGTACAACAGAAGGAATGTGGCCAATATTTTGTAATAATTGTAAATGGAAAGTAACCATTAAAATTATATAAATAATAATTTTTAAAAAATTGGACCAACTAATCACTACCTCCTGTAATTCTGAAGTAGCATAAATGATATCTGCTACATGTGTAATATCACACGAACATGTCTATGACTTATTTTGCTAGCATCACAGCGACTGCTATTATTATAGCGGTTTGTCATCCGAATTCCAATGCGAACAAAATTTTCTATTTTAGTTTGACCTTAGTAAAAATAATTTCCCCAACCAGCAAATAAACAAATAAGAGTAAGTCAAAGAAAGCTTCAGTTAGGATGTTAACATCTTGGTTTCCAGCCCCCCACCCCCACCCCCGCCTGGATAAGTATCTTCCAGATCCACTGGGTCCAGTTCAAGGAATCAATACAGAGAATGACAACAGAAGGAATGCCTGGCTTATTCAACAGCTCACTGAACGCCGGGGATGAAGTTTAATGATCTGTGACTTTACCAGGCACAGACCACCTAGTTGCATGCCTTTGATTAGCCTGGCCAGGAGAAGTAACCTCCTGAACCCTGAGTAGATGTGGCAGACAGAAATGTAAACATCACCCGAAGCAGCCAAGTCATAAGCATTAACCCTTAACAAATATTTATTGAATATCTGGCAGCCTCCACGCTCTTACTCCAGGAGGACCTGGCAAATTCAAGAAGGGAGAAAGAGAAGAACATGTGACCAACCATAGTTTATTTTCACAAGCTCTGCACAAAGGAACAAAGAACCCGGAGAACACATAAAAAGAAAACAAAGTGATATGCTCCTCCTGGAGAGTTTTAGGAGCCTGGGAGTACTCACAGAAGTGGTGAGGGCTTTAGGAAGGAACGAAAGTCACCAAGCAGAGCAAAGGAGGAGGGCATTCGATATGAGACTGGGAACAGCACACACGGTGGCAGCAAGTAGCCCATGCGGTGTCCATGGGTGGAATATGATGTGTGGAGGTTTAGCGGGGGATTAGAAGGTGAGATTGTATCTATAGGAGATGAGGGATTTTCACTAAACTTACTGGGACAACTATTTCATGGTGGATATAAGTCAAATCATTACACTGCACACTTTGAACTGAAACAGTGTTATATGACAATTATGGGGCTTCCCTAGTAGCTCAGATGTAAAGAATCTTCCTGTCAGTGCAGAAGACCCAACTTCAATCCTTGGGTTGGGAAGGGAATGGCTTCCTACTCCAGTATTCTTGCCTGCAGAATCCTGTGGACAGAGGAACCCAGCAAGCAACAGTCCATGGGATTGCTAAGAACTGGACACGAATGATGACAATTATATCTCAATAAAGCTGGAAGGAAAAAAACAGGTGATAGCATAGTCTTGTTCTGGAGGAATCTGAAGGCCACATTAAGCAATTTGAGCTTTATTCTGTATTATGAAATCACTGAATTGTTCTTTCAAAGTATTACTCCATTTGCCATAACCTGACAAGTCTGTAACCAGAGTACAAAGCCCACCCCACCGTGACCTCCTGGTGGTGGTGTGATTACTCAGAAAGGTGGTCTCCATCACCTTTGAGGGGTTGTTCAGTTCAGTTCAGTCACTCAGTCGTGTCCGACTCTTTGCGACCCCATGAACCACAGTAAGCCAGGCCTCCCTGTCCATCACCAACTCCCAGAGTCTACCCAAACCCATGTCCATCAAGTCAGTGATGCATCCAACCATCTCATCCTCTGTCATCCCCTTCTCCTCCTGCCCCTAATCCCTCCCAGCATCAGGGTCTTTTCAAATGAGTCAGCTCTTTGCATGAGGTGGCCAAAATATTGGAGTTTCAGCTTCAACATCAGTCCTTCCAATGAACACCCAGGACTGATCTCCTTTAGGATGGACTGGTTGGATCTCCTTTCAGTCCAAGGGACTCTCAAGAGTCTTCTCCAACACCACAGTTTAAAAGCATCAATTCTTCGGTGCTCGGCTTTCTTCACAGTCCAACTCCCACATCCATACATGACCACAGGAAAAACCATAGCCTTGACTAGACGGACCTTTGTTGACAAAGTGATGTCTTTGCTTTTTAATATGCTGTCTAGGTTGGTCATAACTTTCCTTCCAAGGAGTAAGTATCTTTTAATTTCATGGCTGC
>NW_011495015.1:3857465-3869184 GCF_000754665.1 Bison bison bison
CCATGAAGTGATGGGACTAGATGCCATGATCTTCGTTTTCTGAATGTTGAGCTTTAAGCCAACTTTTTCACTCTCCACTTTCACTTTCATCAAGAGGCTCTTTAGCTCTTATTCACTTTCTGCCATAAGGGTGGTATCATCTGCATATCTGAGGTTATTGATATTTCTCCCGGCAATCTTGATTCCAGCTTGTGCTTCTTCCAGCCCAGTGTTTTTCATGATGTACTCTGCATAAAAGTTAAATAAGCAGGGTGACAATATACAGCCTTGACATACTCATTGTCCTATTTGGAACCAGTCTGTTGTTCCATGTCCAGTTCTAACTGTTGCTTCCTGACCTGCATACATGTTTCTCAAGAGGCAGGTCAGGTGGTCTGGTATTCCCATCTCTTTCATAATTTTCCACAGTTTATTGTGATCCACACAGTCAAAGGCTTTGGCATAGTCAATAAAGCAGAAATAGATGTTTTTCTGGAACTCTGTTGCTTTTTCGATAAGATATGGCAAACATCTATACTCCTAATGCCTTTTCCCCATTGAAATGTGTTTTCTTTCCTTCCTTTTTCCCATTTTTTCCCCTCTCTTCCCCTCCTTTGTCCCTTTAATCCCAAGCTTCTTGTTGTTTGTTGTTCAGTTGCTAAGTCGTGTCTGACTCTTTGTGACCTCATGAACTGCAGCACCCAGGCTCCCCTGTCCTTCACCGTCTCTTGGAGCTGGCTCAGATTTGTGTCCACTGAGTCAGTGATGCCAACCAACCATCTCGTCCTCTGTTGTTCCCTTCTCCCACCTTCAATCTTTCCCAGCATCAGGGTCTATTCCTATGAGTCAGCTCTTCATCATTAGGTAGTGAGAGTATTGGAGCTTCAGCTTCAGCTTCAATCATTTCAATGAATGTTTAGGGTTGATTTCCTTTAGGATTGACTGGTTTGACCTCCTTGCTGTCCAAGGGACTCTCAAGAGTCTTCTACAATCCCACAGTTCAAAAGCATCAATTCTTTGGTGCTTTGCCTTCTTTGTGGCCCAATTCTCACATCCATACATGACTACTGGAAAAACCATAACTTTGACTAGATGGACCTTTGTCAGCAAAATGATGTCTCTGCTTTTTAATATGCTGTATAGGTTTGTCATAGCTTTTCTTCCAAGGAGCAAGCATCTTTTAATTTTAATCCCAAGCTAGACTCCTCCAAATCCCAGGACCCTTGGGTGTGTGTGAGTGTGTGTGTGTGAGTGTATTTGTGTGTGTGTGCTTCAGAAGAGGAACCTGGCAGCTGTGTGGTGGGAGAGAGCCTTAGAACCCAGGGAGGTCATTTGACCTCTTTGATCCTCGTTTCTGGTTTATAAAATCAGGATGGAGGGATAATCAGAAGAGATGACCTCTAAGAGTTCTTATGAAATTCTTTGATCTGAACAAAACTCAATGGTGAAATAAACCTGCTACCAAAGTACTAATGAGGGAACATTAGCGTCTCATAGAACAGAAGTCAGTCGTCATCTGCTGAGTGTGAGAGACTTGGAGGCCATAGCGAATGATCAGCAGAGCCTTCCAAAGAAACATTTTAAAGCTAAAAATGAGAGGCCTCGAAATACTTGATGAAGTCCCTGAAATGATACTGCCTAGCTTTCTCAGGACCTGTCCTCCATCCTACAAGAATGTTATCAGTTAATTCCTGCAGATGTGCTAAGTGGTGGTACCGGGGAGGTTTATCTCTTAACGAGGAACTCTTAAACATCAAAAAACCTTTAAGATCAGAAGAAATAATGAGCTGATGGAGTGAATCCAGGTGTGGTGACAAGCATGAGATGGATGCTTGAGGAGTTTTTGAATAATACCACTAAATTTACATGCTGAGCAGGGCTCCTAATCTGTCCACTTGTAAAACAAGACCCCACGCGGCCACTGCAGTCAGAGCTCTGCAGGATGAGGTGGGGCATCAGAAAACAGATTATTGAATTAGCCAATATCTGCACTTACCCACAAAAACCTCAAAGGTTTCATGGGAAGACAACCATATTATTTAAAAATTAACTTTGAAGATTGCAAATGAAAGCAGGCTGCTATTTTCCTGTGTGGAGCAGGGAAGAGCAAGGAGGAGTAAGCCTGTATCAGGAGCCCAGGACTAGGCAATGGAGACTTTCCTTTTTATAGGGTGGTGTTAGTTGTTCAGTCATATATGACTCTTTGTGACCCCGTGGACTGTAGCTTCTCCAGGCAAGAACACTGGAGTGGGTAGCCATTCCCTCCTCCAAGGAATCTTCCTGACCCAAGGATTGAACCCAGGTCTCCCGAATCACAAGCAGATTCTTTACCTCTGAGACGCTAGGGAAACCCTTCATAGGGCAGTGACTGGACAAAGATTCACTCACACCTCACAGCCCAGGTACCTCTAACACAGTCAGTTCACATCAGATTTGCCTGCTTCTGGCAAAAATGACCAGGGCACTAAAAAATAATGAAATTTTATTATAAAGAAAGGCAATATACAGTGATGTCTAGGCCATTTGCTTCAGCACAAAATAAAAATGCATTAGTTTGATGGCCTTCAGGTGAACACAGAAGAGACCTTCATCCCTTCCCTTGTTTTCCTGCCCCGCACAGGATAGTTTATGGGGGAAAACGTTGTACTGAAAAGTCTCCTTATATTTTTTCTACATTTGAGGAAAGGAAAAGAAAAAAAGAAGGAAATTTAGTTTCAGATAGTCACAGGAGTAAGTATCATTTAGCTGTGGCTGAATAACAAACACCCTCAGAAATGAGTGACTTAAGAGAACAACTATTTGTTTAGTTCATGGATGCTGAGTCAGCAGTTTAGGCTCATCTAGATGGTCCTTCCGGAGAAGGCAATGGCAGCCCACTCCAGTACTCTTGCCTGGAAAATCCCATGGATGGAGGAGCCTGGTGGGCTGCAGTCCATGGAGTCGATAAGAGTCAGACAGGACTGAGTGACTTCACTTTCACTTTTCACTTTCCCGCATTGGAGAAGGAAATGGCAACCCAGTCCAGTGTTCTTGTCTGGAGAGTCCCAGGGATGGGGGAGCCTGGTGGGCTGCCATCTATGGGGTTGCACAGAGTCGGACACTACTGAAGCAACTTAGTAGCAGCAGCAGCAGCAGATGGTCCTTCTGGCCTTGACTGGGCTCACCTGTGTGTCTGTGGGCAGCTAGCTTTTAGGTGCTGGCTGCTAGGCAGGGAGACAGAGGCAGCAGCAGAATGCTGGGCAGACGTGTAAGGAGGAGAAGGAACTGTATCCACTCACACAATCTAATGCAGATACAATGCTATACCTTGGGCTTCCTTGGTGGCTCAGATGAAAGAATCTGCCTGCAATGCAGAAGAGCCAGGTTCAATCCCTGTGTTGGTTAGATCCATTGGAGAAGGAAATGGCGACCCTCTCTAGTATTCTTGCCTGGAGAATCCCATGGGCACGAGAGGCAAGCTACAGTCCATGGGGTTGCAAAGAGTTGGACATGACTGAGCATCTAACACTTTCACTTTCATGCTATACCTAGACCCAGAATAAATATATTGAAGGAGGAAAAGGAAAGAGTAGCTTGGGCATTACAGCTACTTCTTTATTATTGCTCTATTGCAGTACTTTGGCCACCTCGTGCGAAGAGTTGACTCATTGGAAAAGACCCTGATGCTGGGAGGGATTGGGGGCAGGAGGAGAAGGGGACGACAGAGGATGAGATGGCTGGATGGCATCACTGACTCGATGGACGTGAGTCTGTGTGAACTCTGGGAGTTGGTGATGGACAGGGAGGCCTGGCATGCTGCGATTCATGGAGTTGCAAAGAGTCGGACACGACTGAGCGACTGATCTGATCTGATCTGATCTGATTGCAACAGAATCAATTCTGAAATAAATTTTATGTAGTTTCTTTTACCATCCTCAATTCACCTTAGTGTATAACAGTACATAAAATTATATACAATCAGCAGAGACTATTATATAAAATCATAATTTTAGTTTGTTTGGTTTGCCTTCCCCCTAAGGCTTTTTTACCTTCCTACTGTCTTTGGATCACCTTCACCTGGAGTCACAGTTGGACCATCACTGGAGAGAAAACAAGGATCAGATTAAAGACTCACCTTCATGACAGCAATGGAGTAATTCACTTACTGCTCAGAAAACAGAAATGATTTCCCTAGAGTCAGTTACATTGGAAACTTGCTGGGACTCCAATTTCTTGAGTGTTGGTTTAATACTCTATTCTTTAAACCATTAGCTCAGTTGGTAAAGAATCCGCCTGCAATGGAGGAGACCTGGGTTCAATCCCTGCGTTGGGAAGATCCCCTGGAGAAGGGAAAGGCTACCCACTCCAGTATTCTGGCCTGGAGAATTCCATGGACTGTGTAGTCCATGGGGTTGCAAAGAGTCTCACATGACGGAGCGACTTTCACTTAAACCATGCTGATTGGCTGGATGATTTTTATGAATTCAATTTAAAGATTTACTTACTTTTGAGATGTCCACAGTGCTCAAGGACATAGTGTTCTGCCTGGAGGAGTTCTATGCTGGAATCAATGAGGCCAGCCAATAGATCAGGAGCAACTTACTGTGCTAGGCTACTTGCTTCTTCCAGTGGCTTTCGTCCCTCCTCTTTGCTGATGGCTGGAAATTCTAGGGATTTCTAGGGATGGGGGCACTGCAGGTGGCCACAGTGGTCATGCCTCTTCTCTGCTGGCAGTAGCACTTAGAATTAGTTTAGGCTGCATAAAAAAAGGAAACCTCAAACAACAGTTGTATAAGCATTGTTCTCTTGTGAAACTGTTCTCACACCATGAAAGTTGAGTCAGGCAAACAGGGGCCAGGTAAGCAGTTCCACAGATTCCTCAGAGCCCATTCTGTTTCTAACTGAATCTTTTGCTTATTACTTCTGTCCTCAAGAGCATCGTAAGGTTGCTGAAGCTTCAGCCACCATGTCTGCTGTCCAAGGCGGAAGGAATGAAGGCAAAAAAAGGACCAGCTTCCTCTAACACTCTACCTGGACATCATATCCAAATTTCTATCTTATTTCTGTTGACCAGTGCTTATTACAAGGTTGTACTTTGTTATAGGGGGTTTCCCTGGTGGCTCAGATGGTGAAGAATCTGCCTGCCAATGCAGGAGAGGCAGGTTTGATCCCTGGGTCAGGATGATCCCTGGGGAAGGAAATGGCACTACACTATTCTTACCTGGGAAATCCCATGGACAGAGGAACCTGGCAGGCTACAGTCCATGGGGTCTCAAAAGAGTTGGACATGACTTGGCAACTAAACAACAACAACTTTGTTACAAAGAAACCTGGAAAATAGTCTTTTACTTGAACACATCACCAGCCTCAATAAAAGAAGGGTTTTAAATGCACCGTGTTTTAAAACTAAAGACATTATTTCACAAGCTTTCAGAACCAAATCTCCCTTTTCTCTCTTACTTTCTGCTTCCCTTGTAGGATGTTCTAAAATTTCACTGAATGTCCTTCGGGAAACGCTACATATAATGAAGAGATAATTTAATTCTATGAGTGCACTCCCCAAAGGTCACTGGTATTAGTGTCACATGCGTGAAGTGATGACTTCGAAGTGATGAGTTGGCTTTTATGGACACATTTTGTCTTAATTCAGTAATTTTATATCTATGAAAGTAAGGTCTGGATACACATTGAAATAAAAAATTTAATTTCTACAATTTAGGGTGAATTTTGCACAGTATAAACTTCCAATTTATATTCCTAATTTGTCCACTTGCAGATGCAAAATTGGGTACCAAAATGATCATATAGGAAAGCAGTTTGATGCTGGCTAAATTAACATCTTTGGATACCATTAGCCACCTGGTGTTCAGTAGATATGGCTAACTAGCTGGCTTGCACACAAGAGGAACTATTTCGTTCTTTATTCCCTGATATCATTTCTGGAGGAAATTTTTTGTCATAATGGGGCAAAAATAGGGACATTAGAAGGACATCTGAACTCTCCCCCCAAATTACTATATTTTCAAACAATGTCTTAGTGACTGTCAGTAACTTGTTTTACCTCAGCCATTTTTAAAGCTGTTGGAAGTTTTAAACGCATAGGAAATCCACTGAATGTGCTTGTTATGAAATTTTGATTTTCTTTATCAAAAAAACATAAGATTTCTCATTATTTACCTGAAAGAGTTAGATATTTAATCTTGTCAAGAGGTATTAAGTGTAATTCCGTGATTTCTTGTCCATGGGCAAGAGTAGCTCTTTATAATCATCAGTTGACTCTTGTCACTGACTTTCTAAAAAAACACATACATCAAGTCCATGAAGAAACTATGCTGTGATCACCTGAATATGCGTATGTAATGCAAGCTCAAATGTTATAGATTTCTTGGTGCATTTTTTTTTCTTAAATGAAGATGGTTCTATATTTATAGAACCAACGTAAAATGCTCAAAATTTGCTTTCCAGAGTTGCA
Organism: Bison bison bison; assembly: GCF_000754665.1. Classification (NCBI taxonomy): domain Eukaryota; kingdom Metazoa; phylum Chordata; class Mammalia; order Artiodactyla; family Bovidae; genus Bison; species Bison bison. Next base: position 3,863,896 of record NW_011495015.1, read on the forward strand.
GACTACTGGACATACATGTTCCTGGTGGCTGTCCTGGGACTGCCAGGTGTAACCTTGTATTTGATAGTTTATAAATTAATGATTAGAAATGTTAATATTGAAAAAAATTGACTTTGTGATTGTGACTAATACCAGGTATTACTACAGATTGCAGACCATTCTGATTAGAAAGAGTCAGTTTAAGTGAGAAAACAGTGAAAAGACACAGTTAGGAAGCCCTTAGTATTCCTTAGCATTAGGCTTGGTTAGCTAATATTTAGTGTATACTAAATATACACTTTATTATTTGTGTACAGAAGTAACATTGAACCTGTCTAGTGTACCTGGCATCCAACCAGCCCATCCTAAAGGAAATCAGTCCTGAATATTCATTGGAAGGACTGATGCTGAAGCTGAAACTCCAGTACTTTGACCACCTGATGCGAAGAACTGACTCATTGGAAAAGACCCTGATGCTGGGAAAGACTGAAGGCAGGAGAAGTGGACGACAGAGGATGAAATGGTTGGATGACATCACTGGCTCAATGGACATGAGTCTGAATAAGCTCCGGGAGTTGCTGATGGACAGGGAAGCCTGGCGTGCTGCAGTCCATGGGGTTGCAAAGAGTCGGACACGACTGAGCGACTGAACTGAACTGAGTGTACCTGGCAGTGGAGAGGAATTTATGCAGATTTTGCATAAAGGCATATCAGGCATAAAACAGTATTAAGATTTATGGGCATTTGTTCCTAATCACTTCGGATAGCTTGCTGTTGTTGTTCAGTTGCTAAGTTGTGTCTGACCCTCTGTGACCCCATGGACTGTAACACATCAGGCTTCCCTATCCTTCACTATCTCCCAGAATTTGCTCAAACTCACGTCCACTGAATGGGTGATAGTGTCCAACCATCTCATCCTCTGTCACCCACTTCTCCTCCTGCCCTCGATCTTTCCTAGCATCAGGGTCTTTTCCAGTGAGTTGGTTCTTTATATCAAGTGGCCAAAGTATTGGCGCTTCAGCTTCCTAGGATAGCTAGGAAGACCATATCGTTTTGGTTTCTACCAAAGGAAGACTGGAAGGAAGGGAGAGAGGGAGGAAAGGAAAGATGGAAGGATTGGTAATTTGGATTTCATGCCAGTTATAATAAGGTCTTTCCAAGGGGATTATTAATTTAAAAAATGCTCACTATGTTGCCCCTGCTGAAGTTTGTTAATGACAACTCAGTTGTGATTTTCTGTGGCAGGATTTGTAAAATGATACATTTCACATCAGTTGCTTACTCTACCCAACTGCTCAGAAGGGTGACTCCGGAGGCTTTGAAAAGACTCAAGAGGTCCAAGCCTCACTCCAGAGTAACTGAACTCTAATCTGGGAGATTCCCCCCACATGATTTTGTGTCCAGATGACTATAGACCCACCAAACTACAATTCTCACCATTAAAGAATTATTCCAGGTAATAATTGAATAAATAAATGAATGTTAAGTAATAATATTTATGTCTATTTGAGACACTTTTCATTAGAACAAACTAATATATCTTTTTGAAATAAATGACGTGCTTAGGTTGATCACAGGGGAAAAATCTTAAAATACTCCAGTAATTATCCTTATCAGTTTGCACTCCAATTCTCAAAAAATTGAAATGTATATGTAAATCTATGTAAATTATATATCCTTATAATTAGAACCTTGAGGTTCTTTTGGCAAATTTCTCTTAAGCTGTAGCTATGAAACTCTGAATTCTAAAATTGGCCGCAGAAGGAAAATATTTTCCAATTAGGGTGTTTTCTCTTAACTAAATAATTAAGTAGCTCAGTGGATTTTAACAGACTTTAGGTAAGGAAAGAGAAAAATGGTAATGTCCTCATTAGGGGATAATATGTTCATGCAGGAAAAGAATTCACAAAAATTCACAGAGATGAAAGAAACATAAATGAGAATGACTCCTCAAGAGCTCTGGACTATGCCGTCACTTTAAGCCAGGATGAAATTTTGGCATCTTCATATATTTCACAGAAATCCAAGGGGGTTCATTCTAATGCAGAATGTACCATTTCAATAAGAAATATAGAGATTAACAAAAAGTGGAAATAAAATATATTCTTTAGACTGTATTTATTCTTTTTTATACTAAATAAATACAGCCAAATGTATTTGTAGAGTGCATTCATTTCACTTTGATTTTGAATCACTTAAAAGGGTACAGAATTATTGCAAATATTGTCCATCAAACTTGAGGTGCTTTCCAGTTTCTGTTATCCTTTTGGATCATACTTGCCCTCACTAGATTAAGAAACTATAAAAGCTCAGATAACCAACTGTAGGTTTAACTGTTTCACAATGTTATTTATCAACTGAAAATTATTTTTGGTCCCAAAATTTTGATATCAAAAATCACTTTTAATCTGCCAGCTTAATTTCTGGGATGATTTATTCATCCTAAATGTTCTAAGAAGGCTTGTGGGTTAATTCCATAGCTCATCTGGTAGGAATCCCAGAGTTCAGAAGACACATTAATTCAATCTTCAAAGAATATAAAAATAAGATCAACACAAGGAAATAGAAACTAAAAGAACATAAAATGATGCCATATTTTCTTTCTATAAACTTGTCATGGTTCTCTTCAAATGTCACTTGGTGTTTTCCTCATATTTAGGATGAACAGATAAGACAAAAGCAGAAAACATGCTCAAGTAGTTCATATTAAAAAGTCTCAAATTAATGATGTTTCAAAGTGGAAGATTGCACTCATAGAATGCTGATGGCTCACAGTTTATAAACATGCGCCTCAAGACAGAACGACATCTGTTCAATTAACAAAAGTTTTCCTTTGTTGTCTGGTTTTGGGTTCTGCTTCCCCCTAAAAGCTCATGAAAGGGGACAAGAATAATTATGAGGAGAAACAGATCTTGCTCAACAATCCCTGAGCAATATGTATCACATTAAGATATGTCCTCAAGTAAAAAGTGAAGTAGACAAATCAGAAGCATTATGAATAAACTGATCAGATTTGAGAATTACAGCCAAGGTTTCCTATTCAACATGGCGGACATAGCATTTCGTCCACATCGCTGTCCACCAAGGTCCCTCTGAAATTATCAAAAAGGTATTTTTATTACTCTGCAACTGTAAGTGTACCATCAGTGGCCCAGAAATATTAAGGACTGTATGGAGGATGTAAATAAAAGGTATAAAATTTACAGAGGAGCAAAAAGAGAAAACTACCTGAAGAAATAAGTCATTACTAAGAAGTATCAGATCTTTGAGGAAAACTAAGAACAAGTAATACACTAAGGTGAATAATCCTAGTAACTGATCTCAGAGAGAATAGAATTGGTTTAATAAACAGAATAAACCCTTAAAGATTGTCACCAGGGTCTCAGTTCAGTTCAGTTCAGTTCAGTGGCTCAGTCATGTCCGACTCTTTGCAACTCCATGAATCGCAGCATGCCAGGCCTCCCTGTCCATCACCAACTCCAGGAGTTCACTCAGACTCATGTCCATCCAGTCAGTGATGCCATCCAGCCATCTCATCCTCTGTTGTCCCCTTCTCCTCCTGCCCCCAATCCCTCCCAGCATCAGAGTCTTTTCCAATGAGTCAACTCTTCGCATAAGGTGGCCAAAGTACTGGAGTTTCAGCTTTAGCATCATTCCTTCCAAAGAAATCCCAGGGCTGATCTCCTTTAGAATAGACTGGTTGGATCTCCTTGCAGTCCAGGGGACTCTCAAGAGTCTTCTCCAACACCACAGTTCAAAAGCATCAATTCTTCAGCACTCAGCCTTCTGCACAGTCCAACTCTCACATCCATACATGACCACAGGAAAAACCATAGCCTTGACTAGATGGACCTTTGTTGGCAAAGTGATGTCTCTGCTTTTGAATATGCTATCTAGGTTGGTCATAACTTTCCTTCCAAGGAGTAAGTATCTTTTAATTTCATGGCTGCAGTCACCATCTGCAGCAATCTTGGAACCCAGAAAAATAAAGTCAGCCACCGTTTCCACTGTTTCTCCATCTATTTGGCGTGAAGTGATGGGATCAGATGCCATGATCTTTGTTTTCTGAATGTTGAGCTTTAAGCCAACTTTTTCACTCTCCACTTTCACTTTCATCAAGAGGCTTTTGAGTTCCTCTTCACTTTCTGCCATAAGGGTGGTGTCATCTGCATATCTGAGGTTATTGATATTTCTCCCGGCAATCTTGATTCCAGCTTGTGTTTCTTCCAGTCCAGTGTTTCTCATGATGTACTCTGCATATAAGTTAAATAAGCAGAGTGACAATATATAACCTTGACGTACTCCTTTTCCTATTTGGAACCAGTCTGTTGTTCCATGTCCAGTTCTAACTGTTGCTTCCTGACCTGCATACTGATTTCTAAAGAGGCAGGTCAGATGGTCTGGTATTCCCATCTCTTTCAGAATTTTCCACAGTTTATTGTGATCCACACAGTCAAAGGCTTTGGCATAGTCAAGAAAGCAGAAATAGATGTTTTTCTGGAACTCTTTTGCTTTTTTCCTGATCCAACGGATGCTGGCAATTTGATCTCTGGTTCCTCTGCCTTTTCTACAACCAGCTTGAACATCAGGAAGTTCACGGTTCACGTATTGCTAAAGCCTGGCTTGGAGAATTTTGAGCATTACTTTACTAGCATGTGAGATGAGTGCAATTGTGGGGTAGTTGGAACATTCTTTGGCATTACCTTTCTTTGGGATTGGAATGAAAACTGACCTTTTCCAGTCCTGTGGCCACTACTGAGTTTTCCAAATTGGCTAGCATATTGAGTGCAGCACTTTCACAGCATCATCTTTCAGGATTTGAAATTGCTCCACTGGAGTTCCATCACTTCCACTAGCTTTGTTCATAGTGATGCTTTCTAAGGCCCACTTGACTTCACATTCCAGGATGTCTGGCTCTAGGTCAGTGATCACACCATCGTGATTATCTGGTTCATGAAGATCTTTTTTGTACAGTTCTTCTGTGTATTCTTGCCACCTCTTCTTAATATCTTCTGCTTCTGTTAGGTCCATACCATTTCTGTCCTTTATCGAGCCCATCTTTGCATGAAATGTTCCCTTGGTATCTCTAATTTTCTTGAAGAGATCTCTAGTCTTTCCCATTCTGTTGTTTTCCTCTATTTCTTTGCATTGATCGCTGAGGAAGGCTTTCTTATCTCTCCTTGCTGTTCTTTGGAACTCTGCATTCAGATGCTTGTATCTTTCCTTTTCTCCTTTGCTTTTTGCTTCTCTTCTTTTCACAGCTATTTGTAAGGCCTCCCCAGACAGCCATTTTGCTTTTTTGCATTTCTT
>NW_011495015.1:3869284-3879728 GCF_000754665.1 Bison bison bison
TTTTCCATGGGGATGGTCTTGATCCCTGTCTCTTGTACAATGTCACAAACCTCATTCCATAGTTCATCAGGTACTCTATCTATCAGATCTAGGCCCTTAAATCTATTTCTCACTTCCACTGTATAATCATAAGGGATTTGATTTAGGTCATACCACCAGGGTCTCAGAGAAGTTCTAATCCAGGGGATATTAGGGTAAAAATTGGAAAAGCAGTCATTTGCTTATTTATTCATTCACCAATTTGACATTACATTATTAGCACCTCCCACTGCCAGGAGAAGGCAATGGCACCCCACTCCAGTACTGTTGCCCAGAAAATCCTGTGGATGGAGGAGCCTGGTAGGCTGCAGTCCATGGGGTTGCTAAGAGTCAGACATGACTTCACTTTCACTTTCCACTTTCATGCATTGGAGAAGGCAATGACAACCCACTCCAGTGTTCTTGCCTGGAGAATCCCAGGGACGGAGAAGCCTGGAAGGCTGCAGTCCATGGGGTCGCACAGAGTCAGACACGACTGAAGCGACTTAGCAGCAGCAGCAGCACTGCCAGGCACTGTTCTAGTCCAAAATGGACTGAGAAGAGACTAGCACCAATCTTCTAATTAGTAACACTAAATGCTAGGTATAGATGAAACTATTCATTCAAAGTTCTGAGGAAAAAAATATTTTTAGAAAATAACTAGGTAGAGTTGACAGCAGATTTGACAAAAAGTCAATAAACTTGAAGAAATAGTAATAGAATCGACATAAAATGAAATCCAGAGAGTAGAGAAAATTCTTGGAAAACAAAAAAAAAAAGACAGAGACTCAGCGATCTGTAGGACAATATGCCAGAAAAGAGGATTACAAAAAAAACTGGCATTGTAACCATTCCCTGTTTTCAGAAAGTGTAAACTAACAGTGATGGTAAGTTATAGTCTCTTTGGGAAGATAATGGAGATGATGAAAATAAAATAAAGATAGAAGATTTTCTTCTATCTTTCTGATGCAAATGAAGGCATTTCTATAGGGACAAATTGAACGTTACATGAAACAAAGTTGGAATTTTGGTCACTTTGATCCACAGTATTTAAAGTTGCTCTTTTTACAGAGCTTTGTCAGCTCCAATATGAGACTTTCTTCAACCACAAGCAGCATCAAAACTGCCCCAATTAAAAAAAAAAAAATGGAAGCAATATAAGTGGAATTTAGCGGCACTAAAGACCAAAGGAGTTGAATTTTCATCATGGTTTCATTTAATCACAGTGATTTTGGTTTGGGGGGTCATCCTGCTAAATCAATATTAATAATAACACTTGTCATATCTATTTTTCTCTAGAGTAAAAATTAAGTAGTCTAAATCTATTGAAAGATTTTGAGAAAAACTGATATAAGAGCACAATTCTCAGAATCATATCTATCAGGAATTAGTTCCAAAGATGAAAGACACTTCACTGCCCAAAAACCACTCGCTGCTCAATGAAGAAAGCTCACAGTCTGCTTCAGGACAGATTTCACAAGCATTTTTTTTTTAATTTATTTTATTTTTAAACTTTACAAATTGTATTAGTTTTGCCAAATATCAAAATGAATCCACCACAGGTATACATGTGTTCCCCATCCTGAACCCTCCTCCCTCCTCCCTCCTCCCTCCCCATACCATCCCTCTGGGTCATCCCAGTGCACTAGCCCCAAGCATCCAGTATCGTGCGTCGAACCTGGACTGGCAACTCGTTTCATACATGATATTATACATGTTTAAATGCCATTCTCCCAAATCTTCCCACCCTCTCCCTCTGCAACAGAGTCCATAAGACTGTTCTATACATCATTGTCTCTTTTGCTGTCTCGTACACAGGGTTGTTAGCATCTTTCTAAATTCCATATATATGCGTTAGTATACTGTATTGGTGTTTTTCTTTCTGGCTTACTTCACTCTGTATAATAGGCTCTAGTTTCATCTACCTCATTAGAACTGGAGAGGGTGTGGAGAAAAGGGAACCCTCTTACCCTGTTGGTGGGAATGCAAACTAGTACAGCCACTATGGAGAACAGTGTGGAGATTCCTTAAAAAACTGGAAATAGAACTGCCTTATGATCCAGCAATCCCACTGCTGGGCATACACACTGAGGAAACCAAGCATTTAATTGAAAGGGAAAACAATACAGCAAATTGAATTTGACCTTAGGTCCAAAGAAGTAGTTTCAAAAGTTGGCTTACTTGCATTACGACAGTTAAAAACTTGCTGTCTCACTGAGACCCTCTCCACCCCGACTTTACATTCCACACAGGTCAAATAAAGTCAAATAAATAGCACTTCCCATGGCTCACCACGGTACCCCCCAACAGGCTGGCTGGAACAGAGCACCCAGAGCCTGTCAGCATGACAACAAACACTGTGTGTTCATCCCAACTGCTCCCAAGGTCACTCCTCACTGATGATTAAATATATCTTTAAAATATTTTAAAGAAAAGATTTTCTGCTCCTGATCTTTAATACAGTGGAACTCAACTGATGAAACCTGGACATCCTGACAATTGAGAAAGTCATAGGACGTAGGCAGAACCTCTGAAAGGACCCATCTCATCACGGAAATTTGATAGAACATTTGAAGCACAGGGATGTTTCATTTCAAAGTGTTGAACTGTAGCAGCTGGAGTTCAGAACAGATGGTATGAACACCCTGGTCATAGAACACCTCTAATGAGATTTCAACTGACTTACCTGTCACCTCTCATTTCCTGCCCAGCATCATTCATGGTAAACAAAGCCACTAGAAACCCTTGTCCTTAGCTACCTCTGCCATGCAAATCTCCTAGCAGTTGGAAGCTTCTGGAAGGAATATGCAGAGATCAAGTGGAATATTTGCTGACATTATGTCTCTTATTACTAGATTCCAAACCTTTCCATCAATGAGTCAGAGAAGAAAAATCTTAGGGCAGTGTGCTTCTAAGTGATCATGTCAGTATTTGACCTCCCCAAGTATTCCACAAGGAAATGGACAGAAATTGGAGGGATTTATTGCTGATATATTCCTGAAGAAATCATTACTTGAATGGCTTGGAAGACAGGGTCTGCAAATGCATTATACTTTGACACAGATGTCTTTTCCCTTTTTATCTTTTATTTTATTTCTTCTTGTTTGTTTCTTTGGCTGCTCGTTTGGTTGAAGACTGCTTGTCTCTTTCATAGTCCTGAGTTTCAAGGCATAGTCATAATGGGTACACTTTCCATTTTTGCACATATAAAATTATAACACTGAATTTGCTTATATTAAATACATTTTTTCTTTTTGTTTTTTGACTGTGCTGTGTGACTTGCAGGATCTTTGTCTCACACCCAGGGATCAAATCCAGGCACTAGGCAGTGAAAGGGTGGAGTCCTAGTCATTGGACCACAGGATAATTCCCTTTATTTTCTCTTTCTAAATATTGGGTGCAAATTTGATGTTATACTTTTATATTATATTTGTATTAATTTCAGAAAAGATAGCTCAAGAACTTTTATTGATAGATGACATGTTGAAAGTAAGTGTTATTTTTACATTTGTTAAAAGAAAAATCCTTTTCAAAAATAAAAAGCCTTGATGTAGTCCATTCTTCTTTTACTGGCTGCTCACAGAGCAAGTCACCTGAGAAGTTACCTTGCCCTGGCATCAAACTGGAGATTGAACCTGTGATGATGGTACTGAGTTTACAGAGATATCTGAGAGTATTAATTGAGAGAGGATTTGGGCCTGATATCTATGGATAAATAGAGGTGAGCAATGCTTAAAACTCAGCTTTAAATAGAAAGCTGTGTCTGACTCTTTGTGACCCCTTGGACTGTAGTTGATGATGGACAGGGAGGCCTGGCATCCTGCAGTCCACAGGGTCGCAAAGAGTCGGACATGACTGAGCAACTAAACTGAACTGAACTGTAGTCTGTGAAGTTCTCCAGGCCAGAATACTGGAGTGGGTAGCCTTTCCCTTCTCCAGAGGATCTTCCCAACCTAGGGACTGAACCCAGGTCTTCCACATTGCAGGCAGATTCTTTACCAGCTGAGCCACAAGGGAAGCCCAAGGACACTGGAGTGGGTAACCTATCCCTTCTCCAGTGGATATTCCTGACCCAGGAATTGAACTGGGGTCTCCTGCACTGCAGGTGGATTCTTTACCAACTGAGCTATCAGGGAAGCCCTTAAATAGGAAGTAAGAAGACCTGAATGTGTACAAAGCTTGAAGCATGAACTGGAAATGGTCTTTTAACTAAATTCTCAAAATTCTTGTATTTTCTTGCCCTTGGCTTTCTGCTCTATACACAGAAAAATGTTCAGTTATTTGCAGTTTCTTATTCCTCAGCCTCTCAATAATTAAAGTTTTATATATCTGTCTGCAAAGACAGACAGCAGGTTCACTGCCATGCGATGTTTCATTTGATGGCCGTGTGTTGATGAACATCAAAGCATGTTTTTGATGCGTGCTTCAGTCTAGATGGATGTTGTGGTCAGATAGAGCTGTTCCCAGCTCTTCAGAAGGGTGCGGTGGTTGAAGCAGAGCTCAGAAAATCACCAGAGTTGGAGACTTCCCAAATTAAAATAATAAGTATGTTGGGATTCAAGTTTAAACTGAAGAGAGAGAGAGATTTGTCTGAGAAAATTTAACACCCTGTAATATCTATAATCCTGTGATATGGTATCATTTCATTTTTCAATTTAATGAGGAAGAAATGAACACTCAGTCTCAAGTCAAATAAAAAGACTTTAAAAACCAGACTATATCCTGAAACTCTGTGAGCCTGACCGGAATTGCTGGTTCCAACCACTGTGGTGGAAGTTCTGACAGAGTTCCCGTGATAAACTTCCAGTGTTAAGTTTTCGATTTTATTCTAGAGACGTGCTAGGGCTGAAACCCGACAAACAGGTTCCCACTTCTGTAGACGTGGAAAACATGAATGGGAAACAGCCAGCCATGATCTTGTATACACTTTGCAGTTTCTTTGTTTCTATATAGGAAGACTGGGGTGTTTGCATTTTCACATAGCCAGGCATCTTCTGTTCTTTGGTTCAGATTTTTCGCTCAGTGTCAAGCCCATTCTATTGGGAAGGAGATTAATTTATGATATTAAACCCTTGCAGAATCCCTTTGTTTAGAATTCATAGGGTTTTTGCTTTAAAATAATTTCTGATCAGATTATTTTTCTTTTTTCTTTGCTTGCTCCTTCCCATTTTGTTGAAGCTAAAAAGGAATGAGTTTGGACTGTTTATTATTTTTTTTCATTTCAGCCTCTGCCCCATTTATGCAAACTCCTCAGCCTTTTCTTTTCTTCTAGTTTTTCCCTAAGAAAAATGAAGCACATCATGCCAAGAGAAATATTTTCTTCATCAAACATCTTCCAAGAAACTGAGTTTTTGCTCCAAGTTTCTAAATTGCACTTCAAAAATCTCAAGAACCCTCCACATTTTATCTCACCCTTACTTTTGGAAACCTTAGCGCCTTTATCTTTGCCGAAACAGCCATTTCCAAATGTCAAGTGCGATTTATTCCATTTTAAGTAAAGAATTTCAACTTAATCTATTTTTTTCAAATCTTTATATCTACTGGCCCAAACTATAGCTCTCCCTTGGATAATTCTTAGATGGAAGTGAGTCTTTTCACAGGTTTATCATGTCACTGCTGACCCTCAAGGAATCCTGTCTCCACCTTCCCCTAGCTTTCTATTTAGTTAGTTGAAATCACAGCCTCTAGGTTTCCATTAAGTTGTTACCATTTGCTACTAGCGTGTGTTTACCGCATGACGTCGGATGTTACGACTGTCAACGGAAAACTTCACAAACTTGGAAAGGTTTGCAAATCCAGGTGCAGTTTTTAAAGGCAAAAGAAGGTTAGATCCATGGATCCTTCTAGAGGGACATAACCTTCTCTACCTCCAGCTCCTTTCTTCTCGCTTGGCTAGACACGGCATGAACTCCTCACAGAGAAAGGGCAGATTACGGAGAAAAAACTGAAAAATGGAAAAAAAGGGATGGAAGCCAATCAGGCAACTGTCCAAGGTATGAGATCATTGCTGGGAAAAGGCAGAACTCTAACTTTACAATTAATCACTCCTTGTCCTCACTTATACGTTGCTCAGTCTTTGTTTTGAGTCCTGCAGAGGTTAAAAGAGAGAGATGAATACTTTGTTAAGTGATTCTGTACATCAGATGATATTCCCCATTGTGTTCTCACCCTGCTCTCTGCTCTCTCCTTCTGCCATCACTGTCACTCAGCAGGGATGGGACAAGACCTGACCAACAAGGCCAATGTCATTGCAGGTGCCATATCCTTATTGAAAGGATGTCCCTTTAAATTTACACCCATGATAGTAAATTTGCACGTTTGAGTGGACTGCTTTAGAGAAGGGCTGACTTCTCTGATGGTTGACATCCCTGGGCTGAGTTCACCGCCTCTTGTCCTGTCTTGGTTTCTTTGGTGCGTGAGTCTCAAATTTAGGTACACATACCCTTGGGATATGAAGCAATCTGTAGGATACCTGCATGCCAAGTCATTTCAGTCATGTCCGACTCTTTGCAACCCAATGCACTGTAGCCTGCCAGGCTCCTCTGTCCACGGCATTCTCCAGGCACGAATATTAGTGTGGGTTTCCTCCCTGGGGATCTTCCCAACCCAGGGATTGAACCTGGGTCTCCTGCATGGCAGGCAGACTCAGTGGCTCAGCCACTGAGCCACCAGGAAAGCCCAAAAAAGAAAAATATGTACATGCAAATCCTGAGAGCTGCTTCAATTAAATGAATCTTTTTCCTTTTTATTTAGTTTATGGTGGTCTCTGCTCTACTTTATCCCATTATTTCACTTAATTGGTTGTGTTAAAATAGTTCATCATACTTTTTGTGTAAATGCAGTATTGTGAATGGTTTACTGCCTTCTTTTGTGGTCTGGGAACTAATTTCTTTCTCTTTGTTGAAATTAAAAGTCAATTGAAAATATGATCCAAATTAAAAATATTTATACTCAATTTCTTCAGAAATTTGCTTTGTGTAAAGTAAAGTGGCCCAGAGATGGCTGGGCTTTCCTCCCTGCCCGCGCCCACCCCCACTCTCACACAGGCAGAGTGGGAACCACCTGGTACCTGTGGGTGCAGACTCTGCCCCGGGGAGCATGGGTGAGGCCTCTCAGGTGGCTTGATGTGAGAGGCACTGAGATTCAGGGGTAACTGGTGTGACCCTCATTCTCCCTCTGCATGCATGCTAAGTTGCTTCAGTCATGTCTGACTCTTTGTGACCCCATGGACTGTAGCCCACTAGGCTCCTGTGTCCATGGGATTCTCCAGGGCAAAAATACTGAAGTGGGTTGCCATTTCCTTCTCCAGGGGATCTTCCCAACCCAGGGATCAAACATGTGTCTCTTATATCTCCTACATTGCAAACAGAATCTTTACTGCTGAGCCACCAGGAAAGCCTGTCATTCCTCCTCTGCTGATACCCAATTCCTTTCAATTTCAATCAGTCCTCCTAAAAAGAAAAAAAAGGAAAATAATTATATATATATATATATACACACACACACACACACACACACAAATATATTGATGTATTTGGGGTATACAGGGGCCATGGGACTTGGAAATGAGAGGGTTCTTGCAACAGTCTTGATCACCCGTCCATACCTCCCCTGGCATTTTCCTGTGGACCCTGTGGACTTGGCTGTGCCCCCGCCCCTCTGTTTCAGGAGTAATTCCAGGATTCAAACCACAATCATGAGGAAAGACATCACCAGACTTTATACAACTCTTTCCCAAGAGAGGTCTCTGGTCAACCACAGCCTCTCTCTCTTTCCTGCTGACCTTTAACATAACTGCAGAATCTTTCACAATAAAACCTCTAGTTGCTGATTGGAGCTGACGCTCTAAATGAAATATATTTGCCATCACTGGCTGGTGTAAGAAGCACCTCTGGAGGAATCCACTCATGCAAGTAAGTACCACAGTGTTTGGAGCAGACCCTGCCATGCTCTGCCCATGTGTCCTTGACCTTACAATCTCAGTAAACATTTGCTGGACTCCCAGCTTCAAGCACCTGGATTTCCTTGCCTAAGTTCAGTTCAGTTCGGTTGCTCAGTCGTGTCCGACTCTTTGCCACCCCATGGACTGCAGCACGCCAGGCTTCCCTGTCCATCACCAACTCTCAGAGCTTGCTCAAAGTCATGTCCATCGAGTCAGTGATGCCATCCAACCATCTTATCCTCTGTCATTCCCTTCTGCCACCTTTAATCTTTCCTAGTAGCAGGATGTTTTCCAGTGAGTCAATTCTCCACACCAGGTAGCCAAAGTATTAGAGCCTCAGCTTCAGCATCAGTCCTTCCAATAAATATTCAGGACTGATTTCCTTTAGGATAGACTGGTTTGATCTCCTTGCAGTCCAAGGGACTCTTTCTATAACTAAAGGAACCCACTTTTCCAGCTTCACATGAAAGGCTAGATATGCTGGGAATTAATAATCGACGACTGGGCTTCTTTTGGTGGCTCAGTGGTAAAGAATCCACCTGCCAACGGCTTCAAACCCTGATCCAGGAAGACCCCACATGCCGTGGAGCAACTAAATTCATGCGGCACAACTATTGAGCCTGTGCTCTAGAGCCCATGTGCTCCGCAACAAGAGAAGGAACTGCAGTGAGAGGCCCTTGTACTGTAACTGGAGAATAGCCCTCACGTACCCACTCCAGTGTTCTTGCCTGGAGAATCCCAGGGATGGGGGAGCCTGGTGAGCTGCCGTCTATGGGGTAGCACAGAGTCGGACACGACTAAAGTGACTCAGCAGCAGCAGCAGCAGCCCTCACGTGCCGCAACTATAGAAAAGCCCACACAGCAATGAAGACCCAGAATGACCAAACATAAATAAATTAGTTGATTTTTTAAATGGCTGCATGGCTGGTGGGAGCTGGTGTATAAATATCTTAGCTCCCTCACCCCTCAGATGTAACTCCTTCTTTGGGTTTAATCTGGGACCCACATCAAACAGTCATCACTTATATTTTTGCAATGGTAATTTGTTTGTTGATGAAACTTCACTTGCTTCTTTTCATTTTCTGTCTTAATTCTCCACTTCTCTGCTGATGTCTCCTGGAATCACTTCCCACGTGCAATCTAATTGTGATCTTTAGGGTGGGGAGGGCAGGGTGTTGGCTTTTGGAGGGACCAAAACTGAGACAATAGCTATTTCAAAAGTCTAAGGAATGAAGTCACTGTCAGCCTGAGTTATGCTCAATGTTTATTGTAAGATTAGGACCTTCTGTTGGGAGCTCCTGAGTAGAGCTGGGTGGCATGGGAAGGTGAGAACAGAGTGGGGCTGAAGGAAAGGACAAGGAGAGGAGGCGATTGTTCAAGAAGTCAGTTCTGTGGGAAGCTCAGAAACCTGGGAGGCAATCGGAGCTGTGCAGAGGAGCAGTTGTGTGGAAAGATGGGAAGCCTGCCACTAACACACTGCCACCTTGGAAACTGTGCAATCTGATTGAAACAGACATCCATACCGGTTCTTTCTGTGCCGTGCCCCTTTCTTCTTGGGCATTTGCATTTGTTGTGTTAGTCGCTTAGTTGTGTCCAACTCTTTGCGATCCCATGGACTGTAGACCACCAAGCTCCTCTGATCATGGAATTCTCCAGGCAAGAATACTGGAGTGGGTTGCAATTTCCTTCTCCAGGGGATCTTCCTGACCCAGGATCTAACCCAGTCTCCTTCACTGCAGACAAAATCTTTACAGATTGACCCACCAGGGAAGCCCTGGTTAATTCCCATTTCCCTAACTAAAAAGATATGTAGATTGCGTCTTGAAAAATGTTAAGTAAACCATTGTACAATGCCTTCAATTTTGAGTAAGAAACCTGGTTTCTCATTTCCTTTGGCAATCTAATTGAATATTTCTTGTGAAAAATCACTTGAGGATAAGCACTTAAAATACATTGCCACCAGCCATGATCCTAATGCTTTCTGGTTTACCTACATGGAAAGCACATAGATCATGATCAGGGCCCTGTAGCTGCCAAGGGAAAGAGTATTAAGATCATTTTGATTCATTATACTGAATGTGTTTTCATCTTTACTGTAGAAGAAATCACCTGGACCCAAATGATTACTCGAGTCACTAAATCTTTTGACATAAAAATGGTAAAATCTTTTGAAAATAGATGATTTAGTAAGACCAAGATTAAAGTGAGTTCAACAAAAATCAATGGCCATGAGATTTAGTTTGTCTGGTTTGATCATCTTGTCTTTTTTTCAGGGGAGAGGAGCAGATACCAGAACCTCAGATGGGAAAACCTCAGATGAGAGAAGTCGTTCTCTCATCTTGAAGGATGTGGAGGGGGGGGGGCACTGTATGGAGAGAACAGGCCAGTGGGAATCAACTCCCCTGAGGAAAGTCAACATGGCTACACCACCTGTTGTGTGTATTTACCGCAGTGGGAATTTTAAGGTGAAGTATGAAGTATGGA
>NW_011495015.1:3879828-3906637 GCF_000754665.1 Bison bison bison
ACTATGGAAAGCTATGACAAACCTAGACAACGTATTTAAAAGCAGAGACATCACTTGCCAACAAAGGTTCATATAGACAAAGCTATGGTTTTTGCAGTAATGATGTATGTGAGAGTTGATCCATAAGGAAGGCTGAGCACAAAAGAATTAATGCTTTCGAATTGTGGTGCTGGAAAAGACTCCTGAGAGTGCCCTGAACTGCAAGGAGATCAAACTAGTCAATCCTAAAGGAAATCAACCCTGATTATTCATTGGAAGGACTGATGCTGAAACTGCAATACTTTGGCCACCTGATACAAAGAGCTGACTCATTGGAAAAGCCCCCCTGATTCTGGGAAAGACTGAGGGCAAAAGGAGAAGGGGGTAATAGAGGATAAGATAGATAGCATCACAGACTCAATAGGTATGTATTTGTGCACACCACAGCTAGAGAGTGAGCCACAAGGAAAGATCCTGCATGACACAGTGAAGATCTGGTGTGCTGCAAATATAATAAATAAATTTGTGGCATGGCATGTGTACTCAGTCATGTCAGCCATGGACTGTAGCCCCCTTGGCTCCTCTGTCCATGGAATTTTCCAGGCAGGAATACTGGAGTAAGTTGCCATTTCCTACTCCAGGGGATCTTCCTGACCCAGGGATTGAAACTATGTCCCCTGCATCGACAGGCAGATTCTTTACCACTGCACTACCCAGGAAGTCCAATAAATAAATATTTTTTAAAAGAAAAAAAAAAAGAAGAAGAACCAAAATCCGAAGACTGTCAGGAGCTCCACGGTGGCCTTAGCTGTCCGCGGACTGCGGCTCTCCTCCTCCCCTTCTCTGTTGTTCCTATGTTGGCGCTGAGCCCTTGGGAGCTGCTCTCCTTGTCACCTCTGGATGCGGCGGAAGCAAGGGCGTCTGGTTAAGCCCTCAGCTGTCAGGTGGCTGGGCAGCTGCTGCCCAGGAGGCTGGCCAGGAAGTGCCAGGGCCCCGCAGGAATGCTGTGTATTTAAGTGGCTTCTCCTTGTCAGTCTTTCTCATTGCCTGTGGAAAAACACGGCACTGCTTGTTGCTGAGTCTCTTGGGGACCATCTGGGGGGTTAGGGACATCTCAGTTACCCAGCCAGGCAAGGGAGTGGGGGTATTCTGGTGGCCACATTCCTGGGCTGATGGAAGGAACACTCATCCCTCCTGTGGCCCCTCCCCAGCACGGCTGCCTCCCCTCACCTGCACAACTGTTCTGGTTGATGTTTGGGTCGTATTTACTTCCCTTTCCCCAACCCCATCTCCTCAGTCTTTTGATCAGAGGAAACCACGGTGAGATCGTCAAAATATTTCTAAAGGCCTGCTAAGAGGACACTTTTGGTTTGTCCTCCATGAGTCTGAGGCAGCCAAATCTTGAGAGGAATCAGTGTGATGTCTCCATAGATAGGGAGAGAACACAGTCTGGGAGGAAAAGCGTGGATTAGAAGCCAAGCAGTTGCAGTAGTTCTGGAAAACAATGGGGTTATTGTTAACACAATGAGCAGTTAAAATGTAAATATCAAGTTGCCTACTAATCCCTTTGCCGAGCCTGGTTGAATAAACAAAATTGAAAAGTTGAAATTATTTCTCCGTTCTCCCTGGTTGAAATCAGAGCTCAAAAGGTGGCCAACAGAAAATTCTAGAATCCATGGAGAAATATGTTGAGTATCTCAGTTTATCGACCAAATCTGCTCTCCAAAACAGAGATTGGGGCTTATCTACAGTAAGATGCTGTTTTCTTTTCTGTGTAATATGAAAACAAAAAGGTTTTCATGGTGACACTTTGGGGGCTCTGGTTTCCGAGTCTTCCACAGTGGGCAAGTGGTGGGGATCAATCTGAGAAAGTCCACTGCTGTATACTGAGGCACGGAGGGGAAGCTACCAAGCTGTTTTTTTTTTTTTCAATGCTCAAGGGCTAAGTCCTGTCCAACTCTTGGTGACTCCATGGACTGTAGCCTATCAGGCTCCTCTGTCCATGGAATTTCCCTCCTTTTTTTTTTTTTTTTTAATTTTGCCACACTGTAGCAAATTCCAAACAGTCCTGTGGTTCAATCTTAATTTGTTCTTTCAAATTATTGTTTCTTTCGGATTCTCTAAAGAGCCTAATAAGCTCAAATTAAGTCAGCAGTCTTTCTAGACTCTAGTTGCCTTTAGACATGTTATAGTTACTGGAAGAAGGCTGAGGCCTGTTTTTTTTTTTTTTTTTTTTGAGCAAACTCTAGGAGACAGTGGAGAACACAGGAGCCTGGTGTGCTGCAGTCCATGGGGTCCAAAAGAGTCGGACATGACTTAGCAACTGAACAACAATGACGAAGGAAGGCAAGCTTTACAAAGCCTCTGGTACAGAGTAAGTGCTCACTAAACAGGCTTTCAGTTCCCTTTTATTCTATCTGATGATTCCTTTCCGTCCTCAATTTCACCTAGCTTTTGATGGTTGTCACTTTTCCTTTCAGAGGTTTAAAATCCCGCTGCCCTATGACCACGGCTTCTCTGATTGGTGAGGCTTTGGAAGGCTCAGAGGGAAGTTTCTGCAGCCAGGAGATCCAGTTACTCAGATTTCACGATGCCATGTTTACAAAGCATTGTGCGTTTTTGTGTTAGCTTGTCACTCAAAAATGCTTTTTTAAAAGGAAGACAAGGTTCTGGCCAACCCAAACTATCATGTTATGATTTCTACATGCCAAATCTATTTTCTAACTACAGTTCTGATATTTTAAAAATAAATCTTGCCCTCAGGAAATTTGTACTTTGGAGATTTCAAAGCACTAAAAACAAAAATGCAGATAAAGTGAGGATGACGATTGCAAACCCAGCAGCATCACCCTGCCCTCTCTGTGATGCTACGAGAATGTCCCTTGAGGTGTTCACCAGGTGACCACCAAGCTGCCACTCTCAGGGGTATTAGACCATTCCAAGGAAGTTTCTTTAATTCCCAGCCTTTATCTGGAAACTATTACAAGCAGTTTCTGAAGACTCTTCATTGTATTTTATAAACTATATTATTATTCAGTTATTCAAACTTCCTTGGTAACCTCAACTGATATGATAGTAACCATATAACAGAGAATCTGATGGGTGGAAAAATAATGAATTTTTTTTTTTTTTTTGCCTTAAGGGAGCGTTGGGCTGACCTGCATGCAGGCGAGGTGTTTGTACAGGTTTCCTTTTTAGTGCTTCTCCGAGGAAATGTTTGCATGGAGGAGAAAGTGGCCAATATGCCAAGCATAGTAGCGATTTCAAAGTATGGATATCTAAGGGACGGCTTCCCTGGTGGCTCAGCTGCTAAAGAGTCTGTCTGCAATGCAGGAGACCTGGGTTCGATCCCGGGTTGGGAAGATCTTCTGGAGAAGGGAACGGTTACCCACTCCAGTATTCTGGCCTGGAGAATTCCATGGACAGAGGAGCCTTGCAGGCTGCATACATACAGCCCATGAGGTTGCAAAGAGTTGGACACAACTGAGCAACTAATCACATAACTCTTACATATTATCTGGTGGCTACCAGTTCTCTAAAAATTACAAATCCTCAAAAAGTCTTTCTTAAGTGACATGGACAAACCGATCCGAAATTTTCAGGATTGTCCCAGAATTTTGGCTGAAGGGTATTCCCCAGTTGGAGTTGTGAAACTACTTACTTTCAACAGCTACACAGTATATGTTAATAGTTTTATTTTTTTGGCATTTCTGATGCTGATAAAAAAAAGATGAAGGTCTTACAATACTTGTCGAGTTTGATGTGTTGTGCAAGCGAGGTGTGTTACCATTTTCACAGCAAATGTAGAAACGTGCATAAGCTGGGACAGGCTTGTTTTATGGGGGATTCACACATGTTTCAGGTTCATCAGCCTTGGGAGTCTATCAGCACGTATCATAAAATATCCCCTGTGAGTACTAATGCCCATCTAATGGTGTGCACAGTCCATGAGGTGATAACGTTCATGGTGTGGTATTAGAATAATGTTCAGTGAACAGCTAGATGCATGAAGTTTAATTAGTCAGAGAACCAACTTCCCAAGCTCTAAACAACTTAATTATTTGCTGGCTTTCAGTGTAATCACTGCTTTCCAAGCAATACTTCCTCTAGGCAGAATGCGCAGGTAATATTAACAACAATAAACAGTCCTTTAGGATTTCTGGAGCATTGGTCATTCTGTCCTGATCCATGGCTCCCTGCCCCTTGCTCCCACCTCTGGCACTCCTGCTCTCAGCTGTGTCCTGTAGGGGTGCACTCAGTCTGGCCACTGCTGACTCCCCATCCCCCCATTCACTCCACAGACGTTTACGGAGCATCTTCCACGTGCCCCACGCTCTGCGTGACCCTATGGAGTTGACAGTGCAGTGCTGATCCCTTTAAGTCATCCCACCTGACCGCTGCATCCGTGAGCAAGTCTGTAGGATGCCACAGGTCTTCAGGGGTCAAGCAGAGAGGGGGTGACCTTGCATTGATGCTTTGAGCCTGAAACCCCTTGTACTGCAGGCTCAGGTCTGCTCCCAGCCTCCCAGGAGGCAGACCTGGCCAGAGCCAAGAGAAGCTGGCATGACCTTCTGTCCCAGCTCCCAGGGAGCCAGGCTGCCTCTCCATGTCCGTCTCAGGTCCAGCCTCCTCCACTCTGATCGTTGAGCTGCCGTGGACACAGGGCCCTGTCCATGGTGGGCCAGCTCGCTGCAGACCTTTGCTGCCTCCGTTACACCTGTTCTGTGGGTTGTTTCTTCCCTACAGTTCTCAGTACAACTGTTTGCAGCTCTTAGAGGAAATACTCTGCAGGGTACTGAAAGGTCAATGACATGTCACTGGGTTCTCCTAACCTGTAAACAGTATATTAAATTTTTTATAAAGAATTTTTAAAGTCTTTATTCAGTTTGTTACAGTATTGCTTCTGTTTCCTGGGATTGTTTTTGGTTCCGCTGCCTGTGAGACCTTAGCTTCCTGACCAGGACTCGAACCCACAGCCCCTGCACTGGAAGGCAAAATCTTATCCACTGGACCACCAGGGAAGTCCAGGCTGTAAACACGTTATACTAACTAAAACAAGCAAGAAGCTCCCTTCCAAGTGGACAGACTAGAAATATGTGGCCCCATCTGGGGCAAATGCCACCACGTGGATGCACAGCAAGGCGGGCATCCCTGGGCTGGAGCTTGCCCCCACCTTCCCAGCACAGGACACGAACCCCACTGTGAGTGGAGTGCTGGATTCTTTTCCTGGATTGACTGGGCCCTCTGAGCCTCAGCCACCCCCTGTTCAGCAGGGGTGCCCCCCATGGCCACTCCCATCTGGCCTCAGCTCCCACGTCTCCCTTCCCCCGGGGGACCTTGCCAGCCCTGCCCACCCTGGCTCTGCAAGCTCTCCTGTGTCCTGGGCCTTCTTTGGCTGCAGCCCACAGCGCATCCTCCTGTGACAGCTAGTCTGTCTGCAGGTTTGCCTCATGCCTACAACAGTGACCCTGTGAAAGCAAGGACCTTATTTTACCTAATTCTGGTCCTGTCTCCTGGCTTTGCCTGACTCTCAGCAGGTGAGCTTGCTTCTGGTTTGAAAACTTGGAAGGAATTAGGGCAGAGCTCCTTCTGTGTGCTGCTTGGACCAAATCCACCCCCACCTGCACCTGTACCGGGCCCCCTGCGTCTGTCCTGACGGACGATGCCGTGGATCCTATGCTGACCTGGGGGCCACTCACTCGACTACGCCAGGGTGACCAGTCCCCAGACCGTATCCACCTCAGGAAGCATCGTTTTTTTCTCTCTATATCATGGTATCCCTATCAGAATAAGAGTGTCCTACAGCACTTCACTTATCTTATTAAAAACCATCTCTGGGCTTCCTTGTGGCTCAGTGGTAGAGAATCTACCTGCTCATGCAGGAGACTTGGGTTCGTATCCGTGAGTAGCTGCTCCCTAGACGGTCACTGGATGAATGGATGGATCTTTAGGTTTTTGTTTGATATTGGGCTCACCTTGTAAGACTCATATTTTTGTAAATGCCTGGGGACTGTAGGTAAAATGTCTGAGAAGGTTAGGACTTAGGGAAGGCCTTAGAAAGGATTTCCTTGTCGCTTCTAGTTCATCAGTTTATGCAATGACCAGGTACCCTTCCTCAATATTTGAGGGCTGGAGTCAGAGGATGGACATAGATGTTGCTTGGGGAGGTTGGGTGGGGGGTAGGGTGGGGGGAAGCTGGGACATTCACGCCAGGTGAGATTGGCCAGCCTGGCCAGAGGCTTTCCTCCTGGAAACGTGGTGAAAAGCCGGCCCAGATCCAGTCCTGGGTTTCTCAAGTGCTGACCTCACCTCTTGGCTGACTTTCATTTCCAGCTCACCTGCAGGTTTGCATTCAGAGCCTCCAGCTCGTCAACAGTGAAGGTGAAAGTCTGAGCAAACTTGGAGTGACAGGGCAAGGTCACCAGTAACTGGAGGAGACAACTCGACTGTAAATAACCCCCAGGTCCACGCCATCCAGAGCACCCAGTGCCACCTCTTTGCCTTGCAACCACACAGAGGACCAATGTCAAAGACACCCTTAAGAAGCTTAACAAGGTACTGCATCATAAAAGCACCATAAACATTGATGTTTATTAATCTAGGAAGAGTAAATGCTGAGGAGGATTGCATTCAACAAGGCAGAGATATTTGGCAGGCTTACCAAACAGGAGTTGAGTTCCTCTTTGGAGGAATTTGCTTTTTATTTTTCATAAATGTATTCCCCTAGTGATTGTAACCAACTGGTTTCAACAGCACAATGCTATTCTCAACCATCTTATGAGTTTCTTAGAGTCACACAGTAATGCTAGAAAAGACTTGAGGTTTATTTTTTTAATAATTAATTTATTTTAATTGGAGACTAATTAGTTTACAATATTGTGGTGGTTTTTTACATACATTGACACGAATCAGCCACGGGTGTACATGTGTCCCCTCATCCTGAACCCCCTTCCCATCTTCCTCCCCACCCCATCCCTCTGGGTTGTCCCAGAGCACTGGCTTTGAGTGCCCTGAGTATTCTTGCCCAAACCCATTGTAGTCTCAAAGATAAGATAACAGGAGCTCAGCAAAATGCAGCAACTTGCCCTGGGGCTGTGAGTGGCATAGTGGGAATCTACTGATTCATCAACCCACTTGCCTGCCCTCATGATGAAGCCACACCTAGACACCCCGCAAGCAGCATCCTTGCACCAGAGTCAAGGTCAGAGTAAAGTCTTCCGCACCTGTCACCTGCCCTCATCACGCCTATTTCCAGCCCCGACTCTCAGAGCCCTGACCATGCCTTGGCCTGAGGCCAACTCTGCCCTCATTCCCTGGCTCCCTTGTTGTTCAACTGTTCAGTCATATCTGAATCTTTCTGACCCCACAGACTGCAGCATTCCAGGCCCCTCTGTCTTTCACTATCTCCTGGAGTTTACTCAAACTCATGTCCATTGAGTCGGTGATGCCATCCAACCATCCCATCCCCTGTTGTCCCCTTCTCTTTATGCCCTCAGTCTTTCCCAGCATCAGGGTCTTTTCCAATGAGTTGAGTCAGCTCTGTGCATCAGAAGGCCAAAGTATTGGAGCTTCAGCTTCAGCATCAGTCTTTCCAATGCATATTCAGGACTGATTTCCTTTAAGACTGACTGGTTTGATCTCCTTGCTGTCCCAGGGACTTTCAAGAGTCTTCTCCAGCACCACAATTCAAAAGCTTCAATTCCTGACTCCCTGTCTGAGCACAAAGCCTGGAGTTCAAAGCCTGCCTCCCTAAACCTTGTCCTGGAAAACAACTGCATATGTCAGTTTCCTCCCCTGAAACCTGGGGGCTGATGCTCCTCACCTTGTAGGAATGCTGTGACCTCCATAAGAAACCAAATTAGAGCATTTCCTATAACCTTACAGATAAATGCCAAGTAGGTGCTCTTCTCCAGCATCAGGCCCGCTTCTTCACTGTCTTGCCTTCAGCCTTTATTGAGCAAGAAGCATCTCTGATAAAAGAACTCACAGCCCCTGTTTGACCTTGAGCAAGGTGCCAGAGGCTGTTTGGACCCTTAGGCAGAGAGACTTGGTTCTTTTAATCCTGAAGCCTGAAAAGGAGAGGTCGGAAGCTGCCCTGGACCTGCTGGTCACTGATCACTGTCTAAAAGATGTGATGCTTCCACTTCCACATCTGATGTTCCATCCCCCTCAGTATCCATGGTGACAAAAGGCACGTAGGGTATCTCCTCCACACCTCCCTGTCCATCCCTGCACTGTGGTCAGAGAAAAACATAAGACTTTAAAATGGGTGAAAAAGATTACAGGGACTTCCCTGCTGGTCTAGTGGCTAAGACACCACACTCCCCAAGCAGGGGGCTGGGGTTCCATCCCTGGTCGCGGGACTGAGATCCCACGTGCCACAACAAAGACCTGGAGCAGCCAAACAAATAATTAAAGCAAATATTAAAAAGATTATTGGGTTTATTAGTCATTTTCTGCAGAGAAATAGAACCAACATATGGTATATATTATATATATACACACGTGTGTGTGCATACTGAGTTGCTCAGTCATGTCCGATTCTTTGTGACCCCGTGAACTGCAGCACATCAGGCTTCCCTGTCCATGACCAACTCCTGGAGCTTGCTCAAACTCATGTCCATCAAGTCGGTGATGCCATCCAGCCATCTCATCCTCTGTCATCCCCTTCTCATCCCGGCTTCAATCTTTCCCAGCATCAGGGTCTTTTTCAATGAGTCAGCTCTTCACATCAGGTGGCCAAAGTATTGGAGTTTCAGCTTCAGCATCAGTCTTTCCAATGAATATTCAGGACTGATTTCCTTTAAGATTGACTGGTTTGATTTCTTACAGTCCAAGGGACTCTCGAGAGGTTTCTCCAACACCACAGTTCAAAAGCATCGATTCTTCAGCACTCAGCTTTCTTTCCTTGGTGGCTCAGAGGGTAAAGAGTCTGCTTGCAATGCAGGAGATCTGGGTTCGATCCCCAGGTTGGGAAGATTCCCTGGAGAAGGAAATGGCAACCCACTCTAGTACTCTTGCCTGGAAAATTCCATGGACGAAGGAGCCTGGAGGAATACAGCCTGTGAGATCACAAAGAGTTGCACAAGACTGAGCAACTTCATTTCAGCTTTCTTTATAGTCCAACTCTCACATCCATACATGCTGCTGCTGCTGCTGCTAAGTCGCTTCAGTCGGTGTCCGACTCTGTGCAACCCCATAGACGGCAGCCCACCAGGCTCCCTGTCCCTGGGATTCTCCAGGCAAGAACACTGGAGTGGGTTGCCATTTCCTTCTCCAGTGCATGAAAGTGAAAAGTGAAAGTGAAGATGCTCATTCATGTCTGACTCTTAGCGACCCCATGGATCGCAGCCTACCAGGCTCCTCCATCCATGGGATTCTCCTGGCAAGAGAACTGGAGTGGGTTGCCATTGCCCTCTCCAACCCATACATGACTACTGGAAAAACCATAGCTTTGACTAGATGGACCTTTGTTGGCAAAGTTGTCTCTGCTTTTTAATATGCTGTCTAGGTCTGTCATAGCTTTTCTTCCAAGGAGCAAGCGTCTTTTAATTTCATGGCTGCAGTCTCCATCTGCAGAGATTTTGGAGCCCAAGAAAATAAAATCTCTCACCATATCCATTGTTTCTCCACTTGCCATGGAGTGATGGGACCAGATGTCATGATCTTCATATTTTGAATGTTGAGTTTTAAACCAGCTTTTTCACTCTCCTCTTTCACTTTCATTAAGAGGCTGTTTAGTTCCTCTTCAGTTTCTGCTATAAGGGTGGTGTCATCTGCATATCTGAGGTTATTGATATTTCTCCCAGCAGTCTTGATTCCAGCTTGTGCTTCATCCAGCCCAGCATTTCACATGATATACTCTGCATATAAGTTAAATAATATACAGCCTTGACGTACTCCTTTCCCAATTTGGAACTAGTCTTTTGTTCCACGTTCGGTTCTAACTGTTGCTTGTTGCTTCATGACCTGCATACAGATTTCTTAGGAGGCAGATAAGGTGGTCTGGTATTCCCATCTCTTGACGAATTTTCCACAGTTTGTTGTGATCTACACAGTCAAAGGCTTTGACAGAATCACTAAAGCAGAAGTAGATGTTTTTCTGGAACTCTCTTGCTTTTTCCATGATCCAGTGGATGTTGTCCATTTGATCTCTGATTCCTCTGCTTTTTCTAAATCCAGCTTGAGCGTCTAGAAGTTCACGGGTCATGTACTGCTGAAACCTAGCTTGGAGAATTTTGAGCATTACTTTGCTAGCATGAGATGAGTGCAACCTAGTTTGAGCATTCTTTGGCATTTCCCTTCTTTGGGATTGGAATGAAAACTGACCTTTTCCAGTCCTGTGGCCACTGCTGAGTTTTCCAAGTTGGCTGGCATATTGAGTGCAGCACTTTCACAACATCATCTTTTAGGATTTGAAATAGCTCAAATATGTCCTATAGCATATAGAAAGTTTCCAGGGTTTGAGGAAAATATATCTAAAATATTTAGATCTTTAATAATGCATAGTAAAGATTTTTAGAATTTCCAGCTTGAATACTTTTTTTAAAAGGAGTTCTTATTTTGAAACTAATGGCCTCTAATGAGTGATATTGTTTAGCTAATGATGATAAATAACAGGCACTAGTCAGAGGAATGTACTCCATACCCAGAATCTTTAGGCTGTCGTCTGTCTGTTTCCCTGAATTCTCACCCAAACCCCATCCCTAGCTTGGTGCATATCCACAAAGTGCACAGAGATTTTCTGCTCTAGTTAACCCCATGCTCTCCACTCTTTATTTACACCAACCCTAGCTCCTTCTCCTGACTTCTCAGAGATATGTGGTCATAGTGTGTTGGTTCTATCCTTTAAAATGTTTTTAATTTATTTGGTTGCATCGGGTCTTAGTTGCGACATGTGAACTCTTGGTTGAGCATGTGGGATCTCAGTTGCTCCACCAGGGATCAAACCTGTGCCCCTGCGTTGGGGAGTGTGGAGTCTCAGCCACTGGACCCTCCAGGGAAGTCCCCATTCTTTCTCTTCATCCACTCTTGCCAAGTTGTGTCCAACTCTTTGCAATCCCATAGACTGTAGCCACCAGGCTCCTCTGTCCATGGGATTTCCCAGATGAGAATACTGGAGTGGGTTGCCATTTCCCTTACCATTCCCCAAATCCACAGTTATAACACAAAAAATCTGTCTTGTCAGTGCAAAGGAGCATAACTCAGATGAACACATGATTGAGGGAGTGTCAGTCATTGCCCTGACATATATCAACTCAGACACACAGGTCATTAGTTTCTGCAACCCAGCCATTTTATAACCATATACTCACAACTTCTAGATGTTATGAAACATTAGGGTTTTTCTGGTGACAACTATTTTTAACTGAGAGGGATTGTCAACCGATGCCAGGTTGTTGATGTTCAAACAATATCATTGTGCATAAATAAAGATCTCTTTCTTAGTGCAAGCATATGCCTAAGGAATGTATGGTAGATAAGATAGGAGATGAAACACAAAGCAGATTATCTCTGAAGGATGTTTCAGTTCCCACAGGATAGAATGGAAATTCCTGAAACTTCTAGGGAAAGAGATAAAACAATGTGTTCTCTACTTTGATGGATAGGATGCTAATGTTTTCTCTTCCGGAGCACACATCCCTAAGGAAACAGAAGCACATGGTAACTGGCTGAATTTTTACCTAAGTCGCTGCCTCCTGCTTTAGGCACATGGAGCTCTGGGAGTTCAGATTTGTTTTGGTTACCTATTTGTAGAGGAAATCCTCTTTCCTGAAGATAGGAGTTTGAATGGCCTTGAGAACTCTCTTTAGTTGCTCCAAAGCTGTGTCATAACACCCCTGTGTTTGCTTACATGACACACACCTCTGCACACACTCAGACATGCACACCAAAGGCATGGAGAGGCAGGGGCTAAGGTGAACTTATGCTTTGTTTTTTTCCCTTTGTCATTAAGTGTTGTGGCTCCATGGACCGTAGCACACAAGGTTCCACTGTCCATGGGATTTCCCCGGCAAGAATACTGGAGTGGGCTGCCAATTCTTTCTCCAAAGGATCTTCCCAACCCAGGGGTCGAACCGAGGTCTCCTGCATCTTCTGCACTGGCAGGCAGATTCTTTATCACTGTGAAAGTGAAAGTCACTCAGTCGTATCCGACTCTTTGAGACCCCGTGAACTATACAGTCCATGGAATTCTCCAGGCCAGAATACTGGCGTAGATAGCCTTTCTCTTCTCCAGGGGATCTTCCCAACTCAGGGATGGAACCCAGGTCTCCTGCATTGCAGGTGAATTCTTTACCAGTTGAGCCACAAGGGAAGCCCCTGAGCCACCTGGGAGAGACTTATGCTGGGAGATTATAAATGGTATCAGATACCAGGTTCCGAACACCTGCTTATTAATCAAATGAAGGAATGCATGGTTCAACTGTGTAAACAGCTGGACATGGGACACTGCAAGACACAGGCTTGCACACCTGGGAATCCAAGAAGAGGCTGACCTCTTGGGTGAGGGACTGGATTGACTTATTTCTGTAGGACACCCATAGACAGAGGATTGCAGTGGGTTAGTCACCAAGTACAGTTCCTGTGTGTGGAAAATGGTTCCACACCATCCCTCCCCTCTGTTCTCTTCTCCACTTTCTCTGTCATGTGGGCTTCCGGAGGTTTCCCAAGGCAGGCCTGTTCCTGGCACACTTTGGTGCTTGTGAGGCACCTGAGCTGAGCAGTCTTCAGCAAACTGTTGGAGTTCAGAAACAGCCAGAGAATATCCCTCGTTACTCATCTGTGAGCACCAACCCCTCACCACATCTCCTCTAATGGAGGTGGGAAGAAAGAGAGATGCTTGTGGGTTAACAGAATAAGATTAAACAACAACCAGGCACAGTAAGCATCCAGCTATTCTTGGATAATATTGTCCATTGAGAAAGCATATATATATGTATATATATATCAAAGTGAAAGTGTTAGATGCTCAGTTGTGTCCGACTCTTTGAGACTCCATGGACTGTAGCCCACCAGGCTCCTCTATCCATGGGATTCTCCAGGCAAGAATACTGGAATGGGTTGTCATGTCCTCCTCCAGGGGATCTTCCCAACCCAAGGATCGAACCTGGGTGTCTTGCATTGCAGGCAGATACTTTACATCTGAGCCACCATGGAAGCCCTATGTATATACACACATATATACATATACATACATACAAATATATATATATAAATATACAAAGAGTGCAAGGAACTCTTTGCAAAAGAGGCATTAGTCTATAGTATTTTATTTCAATTGGATGCATTTGAACTGTTCAGCTTTGAAAATCAGAGTCCTATTAACTTAGTCCTTGGTTCAAGACCAAGGCTAAGTGTAGTTTTTCATAGCCCAACCGTGAAGTTACATTAGGAGCCAAGATAACTGTGTAGAAAATACAATAGAATCCTCTTCTCTTTGGAACTCCTTTCACGCATTACATGATAATAACCGTGTTTTTTCCTTCCTGCTCGTGAGTGTTCCCTTTGTCTGAAGCAACGTCTACAGCAATGAGTCAACAGCCCAAGAACCCTCCGCCTTCCTGCACCGTCACCTCCCTTTGTGTGTTCAAGCCAAAGCCACTTTTTCGGATTCGCTTACACTCTTATGTCCACTGAGAAGTGGATTCCAGAAGGATGACATTTCCAGGAGTAATTATTTACTCAGAAAGTGACTAACGGACCCTTAGTGTGTTCTCAGTGTGGGACTGATTCCCGTAGCTGGTGAGCTGCTGGGGCTGAGTAAGTGCAGAGGCCTCGGACAGACACAGATTCCCCGACTGTCAAAGAAGGATTAAGATCTCAAACCCAGGCAACAAAGCAGTTTTTAAAAAAGAGAGAGAGAGAAAAGAAAAATATTAAATAATAGAAAATAAAAAGAGATATAATTAGTGATGCCACCCTAAGTTTTGGAAATTTTTAATTAAGAAATTGAACGTGGTGATTTCTTCACTAAGCCAACACACAAGTGCTAAATACCTTTCTTTACCAGGGGCTCTGTCGTGAGCCTGGCATAGAAAGTTCTCCGTCTGAAGGATCTCACTCAGTAATAGTCTGGAGATTTACAGCTCGATACACTAAGTACTATAATCGAGGTCTATACAGGGACTCTGGGAGACCAGAGGCCAGGCACTAAGTCAGGGTGGGCCAGTCACAGGAAGGCTTTTCAGATGAGGTGATGTTGGAATTCTCAGTAGACAGAACAGAATAAAGAAAGGC
The DNA here is from genome assembly GCF_000754665.1 of Bison bison bison. Classification (NCBI taxonomy): domain Eukaryota; kingdom Metazoa; phylum Chordata; class Mammalia; order Artiodactyla; family Bovidae; genus Bison; species Bison bison. Next base: position 3,894,046 of record NW_011495015.1, read on the forward strand.
AGGAAAAGGGGGAAACAATAAAATGTGATTAAAGATTGAGTAGGCAGCGTGGTGAACATTGGCTGGTAGTCATAGCTACTCCTGGATTGATAAATTGAGCCATTGAAGGATAAAGTAGGAAAGCAGAGAGAAATGCTTTCTCAATCTGTGCTGGTGAGAGATGCTTTTGTAGCAGTGTGCAGGCAGATGGAAGAAAAGTTGGGGTGGGGTGCAATGGGGACCAGATTGTAGGTAGTGAAATATTCCAGGGAACCAACCTAAGAGTCTAGACCAAGGGGAGTCTTCAGTCTAGCTGCAGAGGGGAGAAGGTGGATGTGGGGGAGACTTAGGCAGTGGAAGTGATGGTCGACTTGCCTGGAAGTGGGGATGAAGGAGGAAGTGGGGGTAGAAGGAGCCCAGGCTTTCGGGCTTTGATCATCCGATGTTTCAGCTGTCCAGCTGTGACTGTGTCCTGTGGACAAGGACGTGCCCATCTCACCCCATGATCTGGAGCATCAGAGGGCAACAGGATGGGCTGGAATAGGTCCCCTTCCATTTGGTGTTAGGGCACAGGACCCTTCCTGTAGCTGGCACATCGCCACATAATATACTCAACTGCTTGCTGAGTGAGGAAGAAAGAAGCAAGGCTGGCCCTGGGAGAGGCTCAGTAAGGATACATAGCTGTGTTGCTTTGTCAGCAGCCATCCTGGGTTTCTGTAAAGGCTGAATATGGAAGAAACACTGACATGTCCCTGGGGTGTGGTTCCACCTGGTGATTTCTTTTGTTTTGGCAGAAGAACATTGTGTGGAGGAAAGATCAAAGCCTTAGCAAACGGAGGAGCATAAACTAAAGTCTACAGTGCAGTGAAAGGTGTGTGGACGGCCTCGTCACTTCCAGCCATTTCTCCCCAACGTTCACCACGCTGCCTACTCAATCTTTGATTACGTTTTATTGTTTCCCCCTTTTCCTGCCTTTCTTTGTTCTTCACCGCTGTCATTCAGAGGGGACTGTCCCATCCTAGCGTCTGTCTCTGTAAGGCTGGCCCGTTTAGAGTTGTGAACGACAACAAAACACCTATTTCTAGGAGTGGCCAAATAATGGAGCTTCTAACATTGATGTGGAAAGCAGCTTAGAAGTTTCAAATGTGGTTTGTGGCCATGAAATTGCCCGTAGATTATGGAAGAGGATGAGGAAACATACTGCCGGGGACATCTCTGGCGGCCCACTGGTTGGAACTCTGCTTAGATTGCTGGGGGTAGTGCTAGGGTAGAGGGATGGGTTTGATCCCTGACCCGGGAATTAAGATCCTGCTTGCCACAGGGTGCAATCAAGAAGTAAAAAATTAAAAACAAAAAAAAGCAACGTAGCACATCTGGAGTCGTCCTGCCGTGAACAGAGCCCTTCTTCTTTGGGTGTTGCACGTTGCACTCAGAAAGCGTGGAGCCATTTCTGCTGGGAGCTGCTTGCATCCCTCCATCTGCCCGTTGAGTAAATAAGTGTGCTTATTGCTCAGTCATGTCCGGCTCTTTTCGACACCATAGACTATAGCCCGAAAGGCTCCTCTGTCCTTGGGATTCTCCAGGTAAGAATACTGGAGTGGTTTGCCGTTTCCTTCTCCAGGGATCCAACCCTGGTCTCCTGCATTGCAGGCAGATTCTTTACTGTATGAGCCACCAGGGAAGCCTGTTCAGTAGCTGAAGCCAAAGGACACAGCCCATTCTCCAAAACAAAATGATTTTCAGAAGGTGTGGAGGAAAGATCAAAGCCTGAGGAAATGGAGGAGCATAAACTGAAATCTACAGTTCGGGTGAAAGGTGCGTGGACTGCCTCATCACTTCTAGCCATTTCTCCCGAAAGCCTCCACAGCTATGGTTTCCACAAAACACTCCTGTGCTCTTAAAAGCAGACTAGCCTGAAATGTTAGAGCTTCCCTGGTGGCTCAGTTGGTAAAGAATCCACCTGCCAATGCAGGAGACGTGGGTTCAATCCCTGGGTTGGGAAAATCCCCTGGAGAAGGAAATGGCAATGGCACCCCACTCCAGTACTTTTGCCTGGAAAATCCCATGGACAGAGGAGCCTGGCAGGCTACAGCCCATGGGGTCAAAGGAGTCAGACGCAACTTAGCGACTAAACCACCACCACAGCCTGAAAGGTTAAACAGACTTTGTTTCCTTCTCATCCGGTCACACCAAGCCACGTGCACTGAGCTTTTGTTTTGAAATCCTCTTTTTTCTTAAGGACACGAAAATAAATGACAGAGTGTTTCCCCAGTGCATTTAAAGACATTTATTAGAACCTCGGTGATAAATCTTCTTTTATTTGAAGTGATAGCAACTTACCATCATGCCTTCAAAATAGAGGATCCTGACAGACAGAAAGCCAAGTGAACCCACACAGTAAATCTGTGGCCGGGGCCTTGTCTGTGTTAACATTTTCCTCTTTGTCTGTTCCTCAAATGTAAATTTAATGGTCTGGAAATGCTGCCAGGCTTTCTAAATTTTTCTTTGCATGGTAGTAAACCAAGACTCATTTACTCAGTGTCCTAAACTATATTACAACCTTCCTAGCAGTGAATTGCTCTAATTATGATCAGACACCTAACCATTTCAAGTTAAATGACTTTGATAGGCCAATAGATTGGGAGGAAATTGTACTTTATTCTAGCCTGTTTCTCTCTTCTCTACTTGAGAGTTTTCCCCTAACATTTGAGATGAATGTTTCTATGGTCTATAATTCCTATTTAGCCCTGATCCCAATTCAAAACTTCTAAAACTGCATAACCTTACTCTTACTCAGGGTTAAATTGCAGATTTCCTTCCTGCTTGATACTGGAAACAAAGTTCAAAGTATCTGGCCTTGGGACACTGGACCATCTTTGGAAAAAAATACTTTAAAATAAAAAGCCAGTTTCATGTATCTAGGTACTTCCCCTTTGAAATCTTTTACTTAAAAAAAAAAAAACTTTCAAATTTTCTTATCAGACTTTTTTTTTTAGCCTTTATTGAATTGGTTGAAGTATTGCTTCTGTTTTATGTTTTGGTTTTTTGGCTGTGAGGCATGTGGGATCTTAGCCGCCCCCGGCCAGAGATTGAACCTGCACCCTCTACATTGGAAGGCAAAGTCCTAACCACTGAACCACCAGGGAAGTCCCAGTTTTTCTTATTTAAATGGAAAAATAAGGATCAAGTAAAGACTTTCACTCAATAATGTTTGCATTCAGTAACAAAATTTCAAGCAAAGTTAAGTGACCGCATAAAAGGAAAGGGATGCATGGGTAGCTAAGAGCCTGCATCTTAAGGGAGAATAACTGTTATGCCAATTAACTAGTTTTCCAGCCATTTCTGAAGACAATGGGAAAACAAATGCACCCAAGGCCGTACTATTCAGTTTATTCCATCCTATTGGACATTGCCGACGGTAGGGGTGGGGAGGTCCTCCCAGCTTCTTTCCCCCTCATACAAAATATCATGAGGCGTAAGTCCTCCTGTAAGTTCCAGGATGTGAATCTGAAAACAACTGGAGTTTTCACCTCCCTAGGGCTTGCTGGGAAGCCATCACCACCCTCTCCTCACATCAAATAAAGGTGCGTGCTAAGTCATTTCAGTCATGTCCTATGGACTGTAACCCGCCAGGCTCCTCTGTCCATTGGATTCTTCAGGCAAGAATATTGGAGTGGGTTACTCTTTCCTCCTCTAGGGATCTTCCCAATCCCAGGGTCAAATCCGTGTCTCTTAGGTCTCCTGCACCGGCAGGTGGGTTCTTTACCACTAGTGCCACCTGGGGAACCACCAAATAAAGATGAAGACCTTCAGAATTATTATTAGAAAAGGATTTGGCTCTTCAAGTTCATCTATTCCCTTTGCAATCATGTACTGCTGTGTCATGGCAATATGGGAGATTTTCTGAAAAGATTAAGCTTGGGAATTTTTATGAAGAAAACGGTACCCAAAATAGAGATTTGCTTTTCCTGTGATAATCTGTCAAAATTTTCTAAGGGCAACTTCTTTCCTCTTTTCAAGGACTTAAATTGTAGTGGAATCACCTTTCAGAAGGACTGAAACTAAAGTCTCCTCACTCCTCCAAGTGCCCAAGACCCCCAGTTCCCTGCCATGCCATGCCAGCCATGGGATCCCCTCACCATATGTCACAGAGCTTCTTCTTGCCAAGGTCTGCACTCTGTCCCACCCTATGAAGGGTGGGGGTGGGGGCGGGGGAGCATACACATCATATTGAGAAATGGAGTATTTCCTGCTGTATCAATAAACAAGGATGTCACAGCTATCAGCGATTCCGGCCCTCCAAATGTGAATTTCTGAGCGTGAAGGGTGCCCAGAAAGAACAATGTCTGCTGTCTGACAGCCATCAAGCTACAGCCACCTCTTAGGAGCACTGAGGCCTGGGCGATGCAAAAAAATGCAGGACGTTGGCCCCAGATAGCTGAAAGGCACTTGAAAGGAATGATTTCCTTGAGCCCAGATTCTTGCCTCTTCCTGTACATAGAAAGCACTAAATTCCTTAACTTGAGATATCTGGTTTTCCTTAATTAACAATAATCTTTGATGTTCAGACTATCTTCTATATAATCTGACTTCTCCCCCCAACTCCTTGTTAGAGCAGTTCTCTCAGGGTCACTTGAGATGCTGTCTCCTGGGCTTGAAGTCCTAGAAACTTCCACCAAATAAAACTTGACTTTCAGCTCTAGGTGATGACTTTTTTAAGTCAACAACATCTAGCCAGCCAAAGCCATCTGGGTTTCTCTGGCTGACCACTAGTTTCTCATGTATCCTTTATTCTTTAAAATCAGTTCTTTTCCTTCTTTTTTTTTTTTTAATTGGGGTGCACTCTTTGACTGTGTGGATCACAACAAACTGTGAAAAATTCTTAAAGAGATGGAAATACCAGACCACCTTACCTGCCTCCTGAGAAATCTATATGCAGGTCAAGAAGCAACAGTTAGAACTGGACATGGAACGATAGACTGGTTCCAAACTAGGAAAGGAGTACATCAAGTTTGTATATTGTCACCCTGCTTATTTAACTTATATGCAGAGTACGTTATGTGAAATACTGGACCGGATGAAGCACAAGCTGGAATCAAGATTGCTGGGAGATATATCGATAGCCTCCAATATGCAGATGACACCACCCTTGTGGCAGAAAGCAAAGAGGAACTACAGAGTCTTGATGAAAGTGAAAGAGGAGAATGAAAGTGCTAACTTAAAACTCAGCATTCAAAAAACAAAGATCATGGCATTTGGTCCTATAACTTCATGGCAAATAGATGGAAAAACAATGGAAACAGTGACAGACTTTATTTTCTTGGGCTCCAAAATCTCTGCAGATGGTGGCTGCAGCCATGAAATTAAAAGACGCTTGCTCCTTGGAAGAAAAGCTATGACCAATCTAGACGTCATTTTAAAAAGCAGAGACATTACTTTGTTGACAAAGGTCCATCTAGTCAAAGCTATGGTTTTTCCAGTAGTCATGTATAGATGTGAGAGTTGGATCATAAAGAAGGCTGAGTGCCAAAGAATTGATGCTTTTGAACTGTGGTGTTGGAGAAGACTCTTGAGAGCCCCTTGGGCTGCAAGGAGATCCAACCAGTCCATCCTAAAGGAAATCAGTCCTGAGTGTTCATTGGAAGGACTGATGTTGAAGCTGGAACTCCAATACTTTGGCCACCTGATGCGAAGAGCTGACTCTTAGAAAAGACCCTGATACTGGGAAAGACTGAAGCCAGGAAGAGAAGGGGACAACAGAGGATGAGATGGTTGGATGGTATCACCGACTTGATGGATATGAGTTTGAGTAAGCTTGGGAGATGGTGATGAAGTGGGAAGCCTGATGTGCTGCAGTCAATGGGGTTGCAAAGAGTTGGACACGACTGAGAGACTGAATAACAAGCATCCCACCGGTAAAATGTCTTGAGCATCTCTAGTACATGTGTATATATATATATATAAGCTATAACTATGTATTACTCTCTGAATATATTATATGTATTTTTAAGTATATACAAAAATTGAACTTAAAAGTATTAAGGTAACCATAAATAGAAGTTCTAAGATTGTCTTTCTTGCACTCCTGCTGGGATCTAGGTAGGCGACTGCAGACCACTGGACGGTCAGTGGTGGCTGGTGGGTAGTGATCCCAGAACCCAGAGGTGATGGAGATGATGCAGATGCTGACAGGGATGTGGTGCGTGACTGCTGACTGAAAGGAGGCCAAAACATGCTGACCGAGACTGGGCTTTGTGACTTGCCTGCACCAGGACTCACTGAGTCATTTTTTTATAATCTCAACTCCCACTCAGCTCAGAGGTGTCATGCATCAGAATGACTAACCGAACTAATAATAAACCTATCGAGTTACGCATTTCTCAGAAATGTCTCCACAAAACTGTAAGGAGTTGGGCGAATATGACGGTCCTCAACTCTGTCTGCTAGAAACATAGTTATCCCAGTTCTTCCTAAGAGATGATGTAAAATTAGACTCTTAGGACATGCCAGGATCCTAACCGGCAACTACAAATCACATAATACAAATTATCCCCATCTCACTGAAGGACTACCCTGACCCTGCATAGACACGGATGATGAACCTTCAGAAATGCATTCAAGTTTTATTTTTTTAATTATTTTTAAAAGAATTTTATCTATTTATTTGGCTGTGCTGTGTCTTTGTTGCGGGCGGGCTTTTCTCTAGTTGTGGCGCATGAGCTTCCAGTTGCGGTGCAGTGGCTTCCCTTTCTGTGGAGCACGGGCTCTCGGGCACTCGGGCTTCATAGTTTGGGCACATGCGCTCGGTGGTTGCAGCTCCCAGGCTCTAGAGCACAGGCTCAATAGTTGTGGCGCACTGGCTTAGTTGCTCCAAGGCATGTGGGATCTTCCCAGATCAGGGATGGAATCTGTGTCTCCTGCACTGGCAGGCGGATTCTTTACCACTAAGCCACCAGGGAAACCCTATTCATATTTTATTTATTTATTTTTAGGTCCAGCATGTGGGATCTTAGTTCCCTAAGCCGGGATCGAACCCACGTCCCCTGTGTTAGCAGAGTGGAGTCTTAGCCACTGGACCTCCAGAGATGTCTCATCTGTGTTTTAGACAAAACATTTGAAGCAATCTATTCTGTTTTCATTAACATTATGACGATAAGTCATTCAAACATCAGTTTCAGTTTTCTTTTTTTAAAAAAAAGAATGATAAAAAAAAACCTAACAGAGCTTTACTGGTTAAATCTTGAGGAGTTTGTTTGCAGTTGGTTAGAAAAAAGATATGATCACAGATGTCTTTGTCTTTATTACTTCTAATATCATCTCTGATCACTACAAGAAGAGGCAGAGATGGGCTCAGGCAAAGGTTTACTTCAAAGAAAAATGTAGAGGGAACCACTGGCTGCAGAGAGAGATCAAAGAAAGAGTGTTGCTTCATTCCCGACATTCACATGTTCCCTCATTCATTAGGTGTCCACTGAATTCCTAAACTGTCAGGCAGTCAGGATGGAGAGCAGAGAGATGCTCCCCATCTTCAGTGAATGGACAGGCCAGTGGGAGAGGCAGGTAAACCAGCAGGAGGTTAGTTTCCCATGAGAAGACCTTACTCCCAGGAGTGCCCAGGGTGCTATGATAGCCCAGAAGGGCCAGGAAAACCCACAGTATTTGGGTGGTCCTCCACTTTGGCTGCCTGGGTTGAAGTCTAAAAAACAGAATAAAATTAAGAAAGAAGAAGATAACCATAAACATTTACTCAGTAAGCAGCGCTGTGTGCCAAAAACCCTGCTACAGATTTGATGAATACAACTTCATGGTGGGAATATAATGAGGGAAAACACGAAGGAAAGCCTGAGAGCCGGGCTTCTTGAATTCAAACCTAGCTGCAGCATTTCCTAGCTGGTTGTTTGAGGGTAAGTTAGCTCACCTCTCTAAACATCACTTTTCTGGGTGTGAAAAGGGATAATAATAACCTTTATCTCAGAGGTAAATTCTACAGTTAAGAGAACAAACCAGATGATCTAGGTAAAACACACAGGACTATGTCTGACATAGCAGATGTTCAGTAATTGTTAGCTATAATGTAACTGTTAATCCTAATGACCCATGAACTAGCTGTTAGTGCTATTTTTTTTCTTCCATTTTATAGACGTAGAAACTGTCTACTAAAAAATTAGCCACAACCCGAAAGCAGAGAGTTATTTTATTTAATGGAGTCCTGTTAAGGACTCTGAGCCTGGCAGACAACGTCTCAGTAGCCCTGAGAAAACTGCTCGGAGGAGGTGGGAGAGGGAGTCGGGCTATGTATAAGTCTGCAACGAAGCGGGCAGGCAGTCTGAACATCAAAGATTATTATTAAGTAAGGAAAACCAGATATCAAGCTAAGGAATTCAGTGTTTTTTGTGTATATGGAGCCTCTGGGCTCACTGAATTCATTCCTTTCATATGCACCTCAGCTATCTGGGGCCAAATCCTGTTTTTTGATTGTTTACATCCTTAATTTCTAGTTCACTATAAGAGGTGGCAGCTGTGGCCGATAGCTGCTTCCTGTATCCCTCTCCACCCCCATCCAAGCTCCTCAGCAGTCCCCGCGGGCAGGTCATGGCATCTGCTGGGTCGCAGGCATTGTGTTCCCCTTTGGGAGCCCTCATTTATGTTTGGAGCCCTGAAATGGCTGATGGCTGTGACATTTCTTGCCGACTTATATGGCAAGAAATATTTCATTTCACAGAACTCAGGTCTAGAGAGCCTGAGTAACCTGGAGTGGAACCCAAGCTGTGTGGGGACGGGCAAGCAGAGGTACTGGCCCAGGAAATGGAGTAAAAATGTTAAAAACGTGGTGAGGCAGGAAAGAAGGGAGGACAGGGTGATTCTAAAGGGTACTACTGTGATTATTTCAGAAAAAGGAGGCCAGTGTTGTAGAGTGTCCCACAGAAGTAGGTTGGAGATAATTTCTATCATGTGGATATTAATAGATTATATGAGCATATGATCCACATGAGTAGATCAGAGGCATTATCTTAGAATTTCAAAATTTTAAGTGGATTTTGGCTTTTATCCACAAATCAAATAGGAAGAGGGGAAGGAGAAGAGATTTAAGATGTGTAGCTAAGAGAGGCCACGGTTGCAAGGCGTGAGGATTAAAAAAGTTAATACATGGTATATATTGAGGGTTCATTTCACTTTTTCCATTGGTTCTGTATTTTGTTGCTGTTTTTTAAAAAATATTTATTTGTTGGGCAGCCTCAGGTCTTAGTTGCAGCATGTAGGATCTTCATGCACCATGCCAGATCTTTCATTGCATCAGGACTCTCTAGTTGTGGCAGGTGGGCCCTGTAGGTAGGGCACAGGCTTAGTTGGCCATGCCATGTGGGATCTTAGTTCCCCGACCAGGAATTGAACCCACATCCTCTGCATGGCAAAACGAATTCTTAACCACTGGACCACCAGGAAAGTCCCTTTTGTTGCTGTTTGATATTTAATTGTAAAGACCATAAGGAAATCAAACTAGTCAATCCTAAAGGAAATCAACATGGAATATTACTGGAAGGACTGATACTAAAGCTGAAGCTCCAACACTTTGGCCACCTGATGTAAAGAGCAGACTCATTGGAAAATACCCTGATGCAGGGAAACTTGGAGGGCAGGAGGAGAAGGACAGAGGATGACATGGTTGGATATTATCACCGACTCAATGGATGTGAGTTTGGGCAAACTTCAGGAGACAGTGGAGGACAGGAGAGCCTGGCGTGCTGCAGTCCATGAGGTGACAGAGTCAGACACAACTTAGCGACTGAACAACAACATTTAATACAAGGAATATTGAATTGGTTCTTGTTAACAGAAATTCCTATTGCATGAATGTTTCATAGCCTTCAGGATTTCATTTCTTGCCCCCTTGTGTGGTAGTTTCCTAAAAACAGGTGTTCTTTAGAAAAGTGAGATGGAGGGCACATGAAGTGAGGCTTTACGGGCAGGTCCCTGGGGACAGGCAGGGCTTTCTCTGCTTCTGAGGATTATGCTGTCGAAAGCCTTTCTGTGGCTTTGTCTCTCCGCAGTGACTCATTCCCTGCAGCCTATAGTGTGTCTATTAGAAGTGGAGGGAGGCCACTTCCTGCACAACCAGCTAAGAGGGAGACCAACCAGCACATGCTTAAATGTCCGTGGCAAGGAAAATTCTCAATCTGTCAAACATCCAGACAAGGTTGTCATCTGGCCTTCCCACTGCTGCCGAAGGGGCTGAGTGAAATATGATATCTGAGTTCGGGTCTCTGTGTGATGATCTGCTGGGTGATTCAGGACACCTTTGCCTCTGACTCAGGAGACCTAATGAAGTGGGAGGCAGCCCTGCCAGTTTTCTGAAACTCACAAAAGAAGGGTTATTAATATTCACTTTTCATCAATTCATATTTAATGTCTCATCTAAATTAAAACCAATTTCTTGCAAGGGCCTAAAAAACTCTTTAAAATTATACTTTCTGATCTAATCCTCTTACGGCGCGCTGCATGAATGAATTTTGACTGTCACAAATACATGATTTGTTATTCAGAAACGATCCTAAACTTTTTAGATACAACATCAAAGGCATGATCCATGAAAGAAATAATTGATAAGCTAGATCTCCTTAAAATTTAAAACATCTACTCTGTGAAAGACACTGTCAAGAGAACGACAAGGTAAGCTGCAGACAGGAAGAAAATATTTGCAAAGACACATCTGATAACGGATTATTATCCAAAATATACAAAGAACTCATAAAGCACAACAACAAGAAAATGAACAACTTGATGGGAAAGTAGACAAAAGACCTGAAAAGACATCTCAACAAAGAAGAAACAAAGATGGAAAATAATCATATGAAAAATGCTCCTCTCATATGTCATCAGGGAAATGCAAATTAAAACAATGAGCCACCCCTTCACACCTATTCAGTTCAGTACACTTCAGTTGCTCAGTTGTGTCTGACTCTTTGCGACCCCATGGACTGTGGCACGTCAGGTTTCCCTGTCCATCACCAACTCCCAGTGCTTACTCAAACTCATGTCCACTGAGGTTGTGATGCCATCCAACCATCTCATCCTCTGTCGTCCCCTTCTCCTCCTGCTTTGAATCTTTCTCAGCATCAGGGTCTTTTCCAAGGAGTCAGTTCTTCATATCAGGTGGTCAAAGTATTGGAGTTTAGCTTCAGCATCAGTCCTTCAAATGAACACCCAGGACTGATCTCCTTTAGGATGGACTGGTTGGATCTCCTTGCAATCCAAGGGACTCTCAAGAGTCTTCTCCAACACCACAGTTCAAAAGCATCAATTCTTCAGCGCTCAGCTTTCTTTATAGTCCAACTCTCACATCCATACATGACTACTGGAAAAACCGTAGCTTTGACTAGATGGACCTTTGTCAACAAAGTAATGTCTCTGCTTTTTAAAATGACGTCTAGGTTGGTCACAGCTTTTCTTCCAAGGAGCAAGCGTCTTTTAATTTCATGGCTGCAGTCACCATCTGCAGTGATTTTGGAGTCCAAGAAAATAAATTCTCTCACTGTTTCCATTGTTTCCCCATCTATTTGCCATGAAGTGATGGGACTGGATGCCATGATCTTTGCTTTCTGAATGTTGAGTTTTAAGCCAGTTTTTTCACTCTCCTCTTTCACTTTCACCAAGAGGCTCTTAATTCCTCATTGCTTTCTGCCATAAGGGTGGTGTCATCTGCATATCTGAGGTTATTGATATTTCTTCCGGCAATCTTGATGCCAGCTTGTGCTTCATTTAGCCTAGCATTTCTCATGATGTACTCTGCATATAAGTTAAATAAGCAGGGTGAAAATATACAGCCTTGACATACTCCTTTTCCTATCTGGAACCAGTCTGTTGTTCCATGTCCAGTTCTAACTGTTGCTTCTTGACCTGCATATAGGTTTCTCAGGAGGCAGATCAGGTGGTCTGGTACTCCCAAGATGAAGAATTTTCCAAGTTTGTTGTGATCCACACAGTCAAAGGCTCTGGTGTAGTTAATAAAGCAGAAGTAGATGATTTTCTGGAACTCTATTGCTTTTTCTATGATCCATTGGATTTTGGCAATTTGATCTCTGGTTCCTCTGCCTTTTCTAAATCCATCTTGAACATCTGGAAGTTCACAGTTCATGTACTGTTGAAGACTGGCTTGGAGAATTTTGAGCATTTCTTTGCTAATGTGTGAGATGAGTGCAACTGTGTGGTAGTTTGAACATTCTTTGGCATTGTCTTTCGAGTTGGAATGAAAACTGACATTTTCCAGTCCTGTGGCCACTGCTGAGCTTTCCAAGTTTGCTGGCATATTGAGTGTAGCACTTTCACAGCATCATCTTTTAGGATTTAAAATAGCTCAACTGGAATTCTATCACCTCCCACACCTATTAGGGTGGCCAAAATCCAGAACACTGATACTACCAAATGCCCAGGAGGATGTGAAGCAAAAGGAACTCGGAATATTATTTAGCATTTTCTTACCAAACTAAGCATACTCTTATTCTGTGAATCAGCAGTCTTGCTCCCTGGCATTTACCCAAATGAATTGAAAATTATGTCCACACGAAACCCTGCACATGGACATTAACAGCAACTTTATGCAGAATGGCCAAAACTA
>NW_011495015.1:3906737-3907837 GCF_000754665.1 Bison bison bison
GATGTCCTTTAGTTGTTATTCTTGTTGTTGTTCAGTCGCTCAGTCGTGTCCAACTCTTTGTGACCCCATGGGCTGCAGCACATCAGGCCTCCCTGTCCATCACCAACTCCCGGAGCTTACTCAGACTAGTGTCCCTTGAGTCAGTGATGCCATCTAACCATCTCATCCTCTGTCATCCCCTTCTCCTCCTGCCTTCAATCTTTCTCAGCACCAGGGTCTTTTCTAATGAGTTGGCTCTTCACATCAGGTGGCCAGAGTACTGGAGATTCAGCTTCAGCATCAGTCCTTCCAATGAACATTTAGGGTTGAATTCCTTTAGGATAGACTGGTTTGATCTCCTTGCTGTCCAGGTGAATGGAAAAATCACCTTTCATACATCCAAGCAATGGAATATCATTTAGTACTAAAAAGAAATGAGCTATTAAACCATGAAAAGTCATGGAGAAACTTTCAACAGATATTGCTAGTAGAAGAAATCAATCTGGAAAGGCTGAAAACTACATGATTCCAAGTATACCACATTCTGGAAAAGGCAGAACAATGGAGACAATTAAAAGATCAGTGATTGCCATGGGAGAGGGCTAGAGGGGAGGGATGAGCCGGTGGAGCTTAGAGGATTTTCAGGCCAAGGATGGTACTCTGTGTGATACTATAATTGCAGATACATGTTGTTATACGTTTGCTGAAACTCACTGAATTTGCAGCTCTAAGAATGAACCCTAACCTTGTTGATTACAAATTGGCCCTTGCCTTGGGCGCTTGCCATCTATCTCTACAAGGATTACATCATGTGCTGCTGTAGCTGCTGACCTTCAACACTTCTTGAAGGAGTTCAGAGTGGAGAGCAGAAATGAGGCACTCTATGCTCAGGGGAGAAACTGGCAGAGCAACTCTTCAGATAATTAGATGTTCTCAGGAGCCGATTTTATGAGCCCAGTTCTTGTATCTCCCCATATCTAGAAAAGCACTAAAATCCTTCATGGTGACACTGCTGCTTGTGACTAGGAAAGACTTCACGAGACTGATAGAAACCTTCTGGAAAATATGTGCTTGATTGCATGTACTCCCCCTTCATCAAAAATCACATCTATACTGACATC
>NW_011495015.1:3907937-3930705 GCF_000754665.1 Bison bison bison
TCAGTCTCCCAGGCTGCAATCCTTATTTTGCCCGAAATAAAATTTAACTTGCTACTCTCACATTGTGCAATTTTTTTTTTTTTAATGTAAACTGTGGACTTTGTTATGGGCTTCCCTGGTAGCTCAAATGATAAAGCCTGCAAACTGGGAGATGGGGGTTCTATCCCTGGGTTGGGAAGATCCCCTGAAGGAGGAAATGGCAACCCTCTCCAGTATTCTTGCCTGGGAAATCTCATGGAAAGAGGAGCCTGGTAGGATACAACTGAGTGATTAACAGTATGGACTTTGTTTGGTAAAGATGTGTCAGTGTCATAAAGATGTGTCATTGACTAACTAATGCATTGATCTGGAGGGGGGTGGGGGGCGGGGAGGGTATTGATGATGGGGAGGCTGCGCATGTGTGGAGGGAGGGGATCCATGGAAACTCTCTCTGTCCCCCTCACTCAGCTTTGTTGTGAACCTAAAATTGCTCTAAAAAATAGTCTATGTTTAAAAGGAAAAAAGAAGGATCCTAGGTCTAAAGAAAGCATATAAGGCACCAATGTTCTCCCATGTAGTCTAGACTTATTATTCTACTTCTTTTCAGAGAAAAAAGAAAAAAAGTTAGATGACTGATGACCCAACCAAAGAATAGAGATTGTAAGGTTTTTGTTTTCAGTGGAATCAGTGGAATTATTACACTGAAATAACAAGTAATAATTTATAAGAATATTCTCTGGTGTCCAACAAACATGCATGTCTTTAAAAACTTTTATGTATTTATTTACTATTTATCATTATGTTTCACATAGCATAATGTTTACCCTTTTAATTAAGTGATGTTCAGTATATGCACATCAGCATGTTCCCTGGAGAAGGGGATGGCAATCCACTCCAGTATTCTTGCCTGGAGAATCTGGCAGCCCGAGGAGCCTGGCAGGTTACAGTCCGTAGGGTTGCACAGAGTTGGACACAACTGAAGCGACTTAGCACAGCACAGTATATGCACAAAGATGGACAATCAACAGTACTGTGTGACTGCAGAATATTTTCATCACCCAAAAAGAAACCCATTAGTGGGCACTCTTTTTTTTAATAATTAATTAATTTATTTTTAATTGAAGGATAATTGCTCTACAATATTTTGTTGGTATCTACCAAACATCAACATGAATCCGCCATAGGTATACCTATGTCGCTTCCTTCTCTAAAGGAAGTTTTAAAGAGCATGAGCGCTTATTCCCCTGCATCTGTGGGCTACAGAAGACCCAGCGTCGACTGTGAGTCAGCACCAGGTCCCAGCCTGCACCCGGAATCACGGTGAGGAGGGCAATGAGTCATCCTCTCTGAGCCTCTGAGCCTTTCTTTACTTAGGGAATGAAGATAATAATCCCCTGAAGATTGTTGAAGGCATTAACTGAGATAATAGTAATTGTTAATTTCCGTTCCCACTTCTCATCTCTCAGCAACGCTTTAAAAGAAAGAAAATTGAGGTTTCTTAATTTTCAAGTTTTCTTGCTCTTCACTCCATGCCCTTACATTATGTTCCCCCAGCAAGTTGTGATCTGCCAACAGAGCATCAGCGCAGAATTATAAACCACCAGCTGGGTCGACTTGACTTTGAGAGTTGTTTTCTAAGACAATCAACTGGCTGCCCAAATTAGGTATATGTAGACAGAACCTTGTGTTTTGCAAATGAGGATGCTGGAGACTAAACAGGATGTGGGAGGATTGCCTTTCTTACTCTTGAATATATTTCTTTTAATGTTTTACCATTTCAAAGACTTTTAAAAAAATGTTTTGTCACCAATCAACTACTTAGCTTGTAAATTTTAAAATGATTCTAAAAAAATTTTATTAAAGCAAAGGCCAGAACATGTTGCATGGAATAATGGCCAGATACTGGGCTTCCCTGGTGGCTCAGTGGTAAAGAATCTGCTTGCAATGTAGGAGACCTGGTTTTGATCTCTGGCTTGGTTAGATCCCCTGGAGAACAGAATGGCTACCAGCTCCAGCATTCTTGCCTGGAGAATCCCATGGACAGAGGCTACAGTCCATGGGGTCACAAAGATTAGGACACAACTGAGCGACTAACACTTTCACTTTTTCATTGTGAAACACTTTCACTTTTTCATTTCATTTCATTCATTATCACTTCTGTTGCCTCTCCTCTTTTCAAGCACTAGCTCACATTCTTTGCTTTGCTCAACTTGAGTTTCACCTTGAGTGCTTTTGTGACGTTGTCTGGAAACAACATGAAGTAAGCTTTTCAGCCGAAGATTCAAAGACTTCCTCTAAGGTAAAAGTTAAAATACTCTCAGTGAGTCATCTGTCAAGAGACTGTGACCCTCAGCACCAATGATAATGTGCCAAGTAGTTAAGACCATAGCATCTGAATCAGATGCAAAGCCTCCAGTGGTTTGGGGCAGGTTACCTAAATTTGCCAGAAAATGGAGCTAATGATCTTGCCTAATACATGACGTTGTTATGCGGACTGAGCAAAGAAATGTGTATGAAACGCCTGACACATTGGCCAGAACAGGAAGAGAACTCAGTACGTGTCAGTGTCTGACTCTACGTGGATGGAGATGGATTTATGATGATCAGGCTGGGGCTGCAGCTGCAGAAAATTCCGAGCAGAGTTCTTTGTTACTGATGGCTCTTGGAGTCAATACTGCTCACAGACAGAAACTTAAGACGTTTGTTGGAGAACTCTTCTACCAGCCTGTTCTGGGTTGTGCTCAGAGATCACCTGGGATTCTTGGAAGCTGGGCAGAATTTCCCTAAAGGAAAAGTTTGAAAACACTGTAGGCCAACACGGAGGAGAAGCAGTGTGGGCTTCCTCCACGTGGGCGGAATAAGACAGTGGTGATAGTCATGAGTCAGCTTGAAGCAAGTCGTCGGTTCCAGAAGATTTTGATGTTTTTTATGACGATTTCTAATCCTGAACTTTGGAAAAGAGTGTCCTGGATTCTAAAAATGAGCCTCCTTTGACAATTTCTAATCTTGAACTTTGCTAAAGAATATCCTGGGTTCTAAACATGAGCCTCCTTCTTCCAGTTCATGCGAGCCTTTCCTTCAGTGTTTCCTGTTCAGAAACAATAGCGATCCCCAGGGAGATAAGACAAGTCACCTGAGAACATCTGAGAAGGCGCCTCTCTGTGGAGCAGGTTGGTGCAAGTTCCACTGTTCTGACCGTGTGGGCAGAAGGAGCCATGGAGATACAGTGCTGTTTGTTTTCACTCTTGCCAAATAGGCTGCAGTGTCAGTACTTGAGGCTCCTCGTGGATAATGGGAAAGGTGACTTTCACTTCCTTTCTCGAAGCTTTGAAGCCTCAGTTTCCTTCTTCTACCAGAGGTACCAATGTGGGTAAACTGATCTGGAGAGTGCCATAGACTTCAGCGTCGTCATGGGGCTCTGACTGATGGTGTTAACATGAGTGTTTAGACTTAATCAATGAAGGAAATGTATATACATGTTGATGGCTTTCCCGCATCCAAACAAAGTCCGTTTTATTTATTTACTCTTAAAATATTCATTTGGTGATGTCAGGTCTTAGTTGTGGCACACGAGATCTTCATCTTTCATCGAGACATGCAGGAGCTAGTTCCCTGACCAGGGATGGAGGTCAGGCCCCCTGCGTTGGGAGCCCGGAGTCTTAACCACTGGACCACCAGGGAAGTCCCAAAAGAAAGTCGATTTTAGATGCCCAAATTCAATGAACTGTTCTAGCCCATACAGCAGTCCTTCCTCGTGACAATACTGTCTTCACGGAATGAAAGAGTTTAGTGAGCTACAGGTTTCCTGAATGGCAGGATGGCGAAAAAGGAACAGCACTGAATGAGGGTCGAGTGGGCCAAGACCCAATTTCCTCTGTACCACTAAATAATTTTAGATGCTCTTCCTACTCAGATCAACTCCATCTCTATGGTTCACGGTCTACTCACTTGTAAATTCAAGAGCAGAATAAACTAAGTTCTAGAATAATAAGGTTTTTATGGACACTAGACAAACAACTCAGTCATGTTTGACTCTTTGTGACCCCTTGGACTGTAGCCTGCTTCTCTGTCCGTGGAATTCTCCAGGCAAGAATACTGGAGTGGGTAGCCATTTCCGTCTCCAGGGGATCTTCCCTTCCCAGGCATGGAACCCAAGTCTCCTGCGTTGCAGGCCAATTCTTTACCATCTGAGTCACCAGGGAAGCTCAGATAAACAACTTTTTAAAAATTGACTTCTGGACTTAGGAATGCATTTCACATTTATTGAAATTCATAATCCAAGCAATAAAAGTAATAAGGAAAAGGACTTTTCTAAGACAGACATGATCTGTTTTCATTTCCTTTTTATATTTGCAACTGGTTGGGGCAGAAAGTTCTGTGTATTCTTGTGTGGGCATACACCTGGTAATGGATTTGAGACGAAAAATCAATCTCTCATAAGAAAGCTCTTCTTATCACATTTTATGTACACCTATACCCTCTTTCACTTGAGATCCAACTTTGAATAAACACTGCTCTCAGCCAAGGACCAGCAAAGCCCGAATTAGTCATCATTGTCTTTTTCCACCCACATGGAAGAAGCTCACACCCTTTTGCCTCCACGTTGCCCTATTTTATTTTCAAACTCTTTCTTTATTTAGGGGGATTCAGCCCAGCTTCCAAGATTCCTAAATGATCTCTGAGCACAACCCATAACAGGTAGGTAGAGTTCTCCAACAAGGTTCTACGTTTCTGTCTGTGAGTGGTTTCGACTCCAAGAACAAGCAGGTAGCTTGGAATATTCTACAGTCTGATTGCCATAAATCCACTCTAGACACCCGGCATATAGGCAACATCTCCATCCACGGATAGTCAGAGGCTGGCACATATTGTGGCCACTTCCTGTTCTGGCCAATGTGAGAGGCATTACAGGTGCATTTTCTTGCTTAGGAGAACTTTGGAATCTTATGTCTCATGAAGAGTCCTTAAGGTTGGGGATGTGGATTGGGAGTTTGGGATTTACAGATGCAAACTATTATACATGTGTGTATAAACGATATGCTATTGTATACCACAGGGAACTATATTCAATATCATGTGATAAATCATAATAGAAAAGAATAGAAAAAGAATTACATATTATATATGTATAACTGAATCACTTTACTGTAGAAATTAACACAACATCGTAAATCAACTGTGCATGCTAAGTCACTTCAGTTGTGTTCGATTCTTTGTGACCCTACAGACTGTAGCCCGCCAGGCTCCTCTGTCCATGGGATTCTCCAGGCAAGAATACTGGAGTGGGTTGCCATGTCCTCCCCTGGGGGATCTTCCCAATCCAGGGATTTGACCTGCGTCTCTTGTGTCTCCTGCATTGGCAGACGGGTTCTTTACCACTAGCGCCACTTGGGAAGCTCAAACTATACCTCAATTTAAAAAAAGGAGCTGTCGTTGGTCATTAACACACACATATACACACAGGTACTAGACTTTATCTCCGAGTTAGAATGCTGATCTCAACCCTTTTCTAATCTTACCACCCAACTTTGATTAGACTGACTTTTTGCCCCTATTTCCTCTGCCAGAAAATTTTTGAGCAATGATGACAATTTTAGGCAACAATTAAGAGCTTTGTATAGCTCCGATTTCCAAAAGTTGAAGGCTTTTATTCTATCAGGGAAAATGGTCCCCAACAACGAATTTCCAAAACTTCCTTTGGCATCACCATAAGTTTCTCTGCTGCTACTCCGTAGAAATGTGTTCAGTCTGCTACCTAATTTTTTTCTAATGACTTGAGGGAAGAAACCAGGACTATGAAGCAATAGATTGTTTAGAGCACAATGGAACTCTGTCGATGGTACAAAACTTTTGATAAGCTACGTAAGTATTTAAACCAAATGCTGCCTTATGTTTGTGCAACAGTATTTACGATCTCTGGGACTTCTTTCTCAAGTTAAAGGTTGTTGCCTTTTGCAGGAGAAAAGCTAAATTGTCAGCATACTTGGGAGCATTTTGCTTGCCTCCTTTGTTTGCATGACTAAGTTGAGTATTGGGCTTTGCATGACATTCTCTGGATTAAAAATAACCAGTTCAACTGGTTGCATTCCAAGGATGAAACTTGTAAACACAATGCATCAATTCATGAGAAACGTGCCTATTTTCATGCAAAACTTAAACCAAATAAAGCTTAAAAATACTTTAGTGCTGGTTTTCTTTTTACGAAATTAACAAACAGCCCACCCTTCAGCAGTTTGGAAGTTAAACCCCCTCCCTCCAACAGGATAAAAACATGATTTGCTTATCAAATTGGATAGAACTTATCTGGGGAGTCGGTGGGGGGTGGGGCATGGTTCTCATGTCCATCTTAGTTCATCAGTTAGTTTTGAAATCAGAAGCAATCACCAACCATGTGAGTGCTTTAAGCCTTGGGAAAGTCGTGACCTAGATGTGGTGTGTACAACCTTGAGTAGATGGAACAAGGCTGAGGACACCATTTAACCAAAGGTTGCATTTGTATTAACATGCATCTGGTTCTGCCCCAAGCCAGCCTTCATTCTCACTGGTTTTTACTCTCACATCAGAAGGAGAAGAAGTTCACTTCCACATCGTACCCCCACCCCAAACCTATTCTTGAGAGACAGCACAAAACCCCACCTTTTCCATTTCAACAAGGCCTATGTCTTTTTTGCTTCTCTCTGTAGGAAAGGAGGTTTAAATATTTTTCCCGGACACATTAAATGGCGTGACTTGCAAATAGTTTTCACTGTTCCATTTACATAATCTATGAAACATTCATAGTATTTGTGTCTCAAGGGAAAACAAAAATTCAATTATACTAAAACTTCCATCAGGGTATTATATAATAAGCTAACAATTTTCTTATTGTGTTTTTTACTTATTAGTAGAAAGATGTGTCAGAAAAAATCAGTGAACATACAACGAAATAATTGTCATAAGTGTGAAAAGTGAGTAAAAGTATTAGTCACTCAGTTGTATCTGACTCTTTGAGAACCTCATGGAATATCACCCACCAGGCTCCTCTGTCCATGGAATTCTTCAGGCAAGAATACTGGAGCGGGTTGCCGTTCCCTTCTCCAGGGGATCTTCCTGACCCAGGGATCAAATCCAGGCCTCCTGCATTGCAGGCGGATTCTTTACTGTCTGAGCCACCAGGAAAGCCCATCACAAGTGTACTGCTTAATAAATAAATATAATGTCCTATCCTCTAATACAATGATCAAAATTTGAATTAACTCTATATAATTTTGATGAGCTCATAGGTGACATTATTTTTATTTTTTTATTTTTAATTGGAGGATAATTGCTTTACAATATTGTGTTGGCTTCTGCCATACAACAGGGTGAATCAGCCATAAGTATACATACATCCCCTCCCTCTTGGACCTAACCTTCCCCCCATCCCACCTCACCCCTAATTTTGGTGAGCTTATAGATGACATTTTGAAAGATTTCTTTCAGCAGATACCAAAAATTGTAACTTAAAGCACACAAACTCTTTGGAATCACATTTTCTGTATGACCTTTTGTTTCAGATCATGATTTACAAGAGATTTGCTGTAGGTCTCTTTCCTTGGGCAAGATTAAGAGTCTCTCTGGTTTGTGTGCGGAGATTGTGTACTAGAAATGTATTGAGAAGGGTTCCCAAGATCAACACAGTGAGGAGTGAAGGAAGATCAGGGCAAAGGAAGGAGTTGAACTGTGATGTTAGTGTCTCTCCTACAGGAAGCCCTGGAGCTGAGACAGCTTTGTCCTACCTTGAACAAAGAAGTCAGGGCATTATGCACCCTCTCTTCTTCCCCACCCCTACTCCGCACGCCCCTTCCCCCCAGACCTATGAGAGGGGGCTTGTCTTTGGGTAAGGTGGCAATCTAGCCCTCACTCTCTCCCTAGCTTCCTCTTTGACACGGACTTCATTCCTTGCTTCTCTTACAACTTTGGACTTGACGTCTCCACCGGGCAGTTCCCTTGGGCATCTCAAAGCTGAACTTTGATTTTTCCCACCAGAATGAGTCCTTCCTTTCGTCTTCATTTCTGTCCCTTTAAGGGCACTTCATTTTTTTTTTCCCCCATCCTTCTCATAAGAAACCCAGAGACACGTTTTAACATCATTTTCTATTATTCTATCATTCTGTCACCACATCGAAGAGGTTTGACCACCAAAATGTATCCCAAATTTGCCTACTTTTCCTCCCCCTCCTCCACTGACATCACATCAACCCAGCCAGCATCTCTCAGCTGGACTGCTGCAACTGCTTCCAGATTGACATCCCTGTCCATTCTCTTCTCCTGCCCCTTCCCATTCATCATGAGCCCAACCCAGGTCACTATATCATCTGTTGCTTGAAACCCTTCAAGGTTTACCACTGCACTCACTTGAAGTGAGCCCTTTCTTACCTCTCCACCCTGTCCCATCCCCTCCTGTAAGTGCTTTTCCACTCAACACCATCAAGTGCCACGCTCTCTCTGATTGAGGGATCAGGTGGTCAGGTGGAGAGCCACCATCACCTGGGACTGCTGCTTAGAGGCCAATCTGGACTGGATGGAAATGAAATCCAGTCTTCTGCTCCAAGCCATTTTCTTAAGGAAAATACTTCATTCTAAAAGGAAACCCTTTTCTTTCAACACCACTGCTTTCTCCAAACCCTACAAAATAGCACATCAGAATCAAATCTCAAGTCCAGGTCGTCCGTGTAGATTTCCTGTGCTGTAGGATGGATTTAATAAATCCCCAAGTCTTTGAGAAGCTGTTAGGTGGTAAAATAACTTTCACTAGGGATTTAATTATTCCTCTTCTGTGAAGTCTGGTCTCTAACAATGTCGCTACAAATAATCCCTCTCTCAGCTTGATACTAGCATAAACAAATATCAGAAAATATCTAAAGTCTTTTGTTTCTATAATGGCCTATGATCTTTTTTTTTTTTTTTTTTAAGCTGAGAACAAGCCAAAGGTAGGAAGAGCAAGACTAAGAAAAGAAAAAATCTCTGAACCTGTAAAATTAGAATCAAACTCTAGAAATAGCAAATGCAAGGAGGTGTAGGGTGTGTTCTTTTGGAAAGTATGTTGATAGTCATCTGCTAATTCGGTAACCTTCAAACTATAGGTTTATTAGCTTTAAAAAGCATCATTGGCCAATAAGGTCAGCAGATTGTATCAGTGTCCATTTAAAGTTGTGACATTGTTCTTTGTTATGCAAAATGCCATCCTTAGGGGAAACTGACGGAGGGGTCTCATAGGATCTCTCTGTTTTTTTCTTGCAAGTGCATCTTACATAATAATATATGTGTGTACATATGTATATACATACACATATATAATTCCTTTATCCCAAAATAAAGCAATTTTAAAGTATCATCTAAGTAAACTGATAAGAGTTTGACAGATAGATCTATATAAAGAAAGAAAGTGAAAGTGAAGTCACTCAGTCGTTTCCGAATCTTTGCGACCCCATGGACTGTAGCCTACCAGACTCCTCTGTCCATGGGATTTTCCAGGCAAAAATATTGGAGTAGGTTGCCATTTCCTTCTCCAGGAGATCTTCCCAACCCAAGGACTGAACCCAGGTCTCCCTCATTGTAGGCAGATGCGTTACTGTCTGAGCCACCAGGGAAGTTCAACCTCTTCATCCTCTGCAATAGCCAACATAGTTAGTTGGTTAAATGTGTAACTGTTTACATTAATAAAATGTAAAACATTTTATTCTGAAGCATTACAATTATTCTTAAAAACTGTCTCTCACCCCTGAAAAGCAAACATATTGTTTTTGCAAAAAGGAAAGGCTCTTTTTAAAAGCAATTATGGCAAATGCATTCATCTAATCCCAACATTTTTTCCATCCAAAGTTACAAAATTTTCAGTTTTGCCTAGATGCTGTCCATGAGAATAAAATGCATTAAACTACACAAAAACAACTAAAAACTTACCTTCATATTTTTCACCAGAATTTAGTTTGTTGGTTTAATCAACCAAAAAATATTTTAAGCTCTGAACTAACAAACTGAAGTACACTGTGTCTGTTTTCTTATATTTTTTAAGGTGCTATAATGAATAATTTATAGAGATTTTTAAAAGACCACTTTGTCTTTTAAATACTTTTAATTATTTTTAAAATACAAATGTTGAGTGTCTTTTTAAAGTACTATGTGGATTTCTTCTCTTGTTACTTTTCTAAATTTTTTATAATTAGTGAAACTTTGAGATATAGATTCACATTCAATTATAAGAAATAATACAGAGGGGTCCCATGTAATTATTACTGTTTATCCCAAAGGCAACATCTCATAAAACAATGGCATAATATCATAACCAGGAAGTTGAAACAGATACGATCTGCTGATCTCACTTAGATTTCTTCAGTTTTACTTGTATCATTTGTTTGTGTGTATATGTCTATTTCCATACACAAATGTCATATATATAGATATATATTTAATTCCATTAAGTGTTCAACCAGAAGGACATGGAACTTCATTTGTGTTCCTGCTTCTGGGAAGAGGAGATAGAGATTTTTAGGCACAGAAAACGGAATCCACCCTAGAGTGTGCTGGTCCCCTGTGATAGCATGAAAATATTCCACAGGGCTCTACAAAGAGCAATCAGCCACCGCAGAAAATACAGGATGGTTTTGGTGGTTTTTTAAATAGATCCAACCTTCCAGTGAACAAATCCAAACAATTTTCTAAAAATAATAGATTGTTGATACTTTGTTATTTATTTATTATTTAACTGGAGTATAGTTGATGGAAGATCTCCTGGAGAAAGAAATGGCAACCCATTCCAGTATTCTTGCCTGGAGAACTCCATGGACAGAGGAGCCTGGTGGGCTACAGTCTACGGAGTCGCAAAGAGTTGGACACAACTGAGTGTCTGTCTGAGCACGCACATAGTTGGTTTACAATGTTGTGTTCGTTTTAAGAGTACAGCAAAGTGATTTAGTTATATACACACATGTATAATGTTTTTCAGATTTCTTTCATTATTGTTTTTACAAGATACTAAGTAGTTTCCTGTGCTATACAGTGGGTCCTTGTTGTTTATCTACTTTGTATATAGTAGTGTGTATCTGTTAATCCCAACCTTCTAGTTTCTCTCTCTTCCCCTTCTACGTTGGAAACCAGAGTTTGTTTCCTATGTCTGTGGATCTATTTCTGTTTCTATGTAAGTTCATATGAATCCATTTTTAAGATTCCACATGCAAATGATATCATATTTGTCATTAATGAAAAACACAAAACTATGAAAGGTTTGGAGAATAAAGATGAAGAATGCATTCCCTGCAAACTGATGATTTCTTACATCTCAGGGTCCTCAGCTTAAATTAGCACACACAAACACACAAACACACAACACACACGAACATACATATACTTACATGTGGACATGTCTCTCACACACAAAAAGGCCAAGGGCCAAAGACGAAACCAAACACCCCAGCTAGACTGGTGGTTTTCCCAAGTCGCAGATACTGTAACTCCTGTAATAAATGGAAAAAACAAAAAAAGGATTTTTGTTGGCAAAGTGTGGAGGATGGTGATTATTTTCTCAGGAAAAAAAGGTTAGATGTCATATTTCCCCCTGTTTTAACACCAATGAAAAAGCATTTAGAAAAACAAGATGCTTAAATCTTGTTAGGATAGGTAATCTCGTGTTAGCTTAACAGTTAAACCCTGAATCTGTTTGCCCCAGAACTTTTTCCACCAGGACGTGTCATTATCACTTGATATGATTTTCCCACCAGCCTTTTTTCTTTCCATGCTTCCTTTAGTAGATATGCTAGAGGGCAAAAAATAGGAAGAAATACAAAAAAATAAAAATAAAAAAGAAGGATCTAGAATGAACTGTTCACATAAGCCAGCCCATTTGAGCTTTTCATTTATCTTGGAACAATCTGAGACTTCATGCTGTGAAGTCAACGAGTATGAACCACAGAAAACAGAGGTCTGCAAATGATGGAGTTTCAGGAGGAATTCATGACACATATCTACTTCTGGTTCCGGGTCCTGATCCATCGCTCTGTGAGCTTCTGTTTTGTGTTTGAACTTTCAGTTGAAAGTTGAGCGAGAGAAGTCCTCAGGTTTTGTGAATTCCGGGTATCTGTGAAGCGGGACTGGGAACTTTCGTCCACCTGCGGTGCAAGAGTTGCCTAGCCAGGGAAGGTGTTCTGTGCCTCTTCTGTTCAGACCCAGGGATTCTGAAACCCACAGAGAGGTTCACAGGATGAGTTCAGAGGATTCTCTCTTTGCACTCAGAGATGGACACCCTGCCAGCAGCCGGGTCACGAAGGCCAGGCGCTGCACTTGAGTGTCGGCACAAGAACCTCTGAATTTGTCAGCAGGACATCATTCTGCATTAATCATCAGAGAGAGGAACCTTTAAAAACCATCCGCTCGACACATCACCGGCGCAGCGATTTGTAAGCCAACGGCATCTTTTTTCGCTTATGCGGACATGGAGGCTTTTCCGGTGATGGCAAAACCAAGCACCATCTGACGGTCGCCAGGCAGCGCGTGGGAGCCTAAAGTCAGGGTTTCCCCCTGGCCTCGGCAGAACTGGCTGGTGGAGGAGATGGACCTGTTTCTGATTAGCCAGGTTCACCCAGTTCCAAAAAGGAGCCTGGCTGTTGCTCAATCTGGCAACAGAATTCTTTAGAAACATGGGTTTCGGGCAGCATCCCAGAGCAGCACTCAGAAGAAAGATCTTCCTGTGGGGGCGGGGGTGGGGGACAGAGCGGGGAAAAGCCCCTCTTCCTGTACACACAGCGTCTCCTAGTGAGGACTTAGTCTCTGGCCTGAAACTCAAGGTTTTGTGGCTCACCTCTCCCTTAGCAAGTTCCCGCTGCCATTTACACTCACTTACAGGGACACTTCAGCTGAATTGATCTGGATAATAAATGAAAGCAAGAGACTCTTAGTTTCCGAGGCATTGCAGCTGAAAACCATATCTCTTCAACCCATAGAAGCCTCGGCTCATGTCCGGAATCAAAGGCTAGATTTAGGCTTATCTCTGCCCCACAGGCTGGACAGGCCTTCACAATGCCAGGCCAGGAGCGGCATTCCCAGGGATGGGGGATGTTTAATGCCTGCTTGGGGTCAGTAGGGCAGGGCTCGGAGGGCTGACAGCTAAGCCCCTGGTCTCCTCTCTCCTTGGGTTTCCTTTCTATTCCTGGACAACTGCATCTTTATTCCCGCTGTATCTCTGTTTGAAGCTGGCATGAGTGAACACACACACACACACACACACACACACCCCCCAGAAAAGCTTCTGTGAATACACACACACACACACACACACCAGAAAAGCTTCTGCGAATACACAGGCACACACACACACACACACACACCCCAGAAAACCTTCTGCGAATACACAGGCACACACACACACACACACACACACACACACACACACCAGAAAACCTTCTGTTAGTCTGTAAGCGTCAAAGCTGATATCTTATCCTTCAGTGACCTGCTTATGACAATGTTTCCACAAAAATGTGGAAAAATAAAAGTGTATCTTTTTCTTCCCTGGTTTTTCTCAAATAAGCATTTATAATTATTATTTATAATGCTTATAAATAAGCATCAAGATATTAATACTGGATATTACAGAAAACATTATAAATGCTTAGAGGTACTAATATAAAATGCTGATTTCTGGCTTAAAGAGTGATACACTATAGCATTTGATAGAGATATACTGTATGACTTCCTGGTTTCTCGGATGGTAAGGAATCTGCCTCCAATGCAGGAGACCTGGATTTGATCCCTGGGTTGAGCCTGGAGAAGGGAATGGC
This sequence comes from Bison bison bison, assembly GCF_000754665.1. NCBI lineage: Eukaryota > Metazoa > Chordata > Mammalia > Artiodactyla > Bovidae > Bison > Bison bison. Next base: position 3,921,707 of record NW_011495015.1, read on the forward strand.
AACCCATTCCAGTATTCTTGCCTGGAGAATTCCATGGACAGAGGAGCCTGGCGGGCTACAATCCATGGGGTCACAAAGAGTCAGACACAACTGAGCAACTAACACTTTCATAGAACCTTGGCACCCCACTCCAGTACTCTTGCCTGGAAAATCCCATGGACGGAGGAGCCTGGTAGGCTGCAGTCCATGGGGTCGCTAAGAGTCGGACAGGACTGAGTGACTTTACTTTCACTTAAGCATTCAGGCAACTAGAACCAGAGTTTCTGGGTTTGAACCTAATTCTGCCACTTAACTAAAGATGGAATTCTGGTGAAGTTACTTGTTACCAGGTTAACTCATACCTGGATTTCCTTATTTGTACAAGGGGCTTAATGTCACCAGGACTTACCTGGGGGGCAGTTATGAAGACTAGTACAGACGGAGGGCTTTGAACCCTGCCTGGCCTCTGGCCGATCAGTGAGCTGTTACTGTTTATTGACTATTATTGACTAAAGCACTGCAGGCAGGCTCCTGTGGACACACTTAAGTATCAAGCCACTGTTGACAACATGTCACTGTTTTCAAACTACAAGCCCATCAATTATGCTATTACCCAATCTTCATTGCGAGTCTCCTGCTGGCTGTGCTGTCCATCAATACCTTTATTTACTGGCTGCAAAAATTGAATCTCAGGAAAGGTATTTCAGACGCAAATTTCACAGTCGGAGTGAACCTTGGCTTTCCAACCTTTGGACCAGCACTCTTCCAGTAACTTTGAGATATTCAGCATACTTTGCTCTTAATGTAAATTATAATTATGGTATTCTTTGCTGCATAGTAAGGTGTCATCTAGTACTCATAAAAAGAAATCAGTTCCATTTTTTATGCAAATACAAAAGAGCCCCTAGAAAGCTTTGTACACCCAAACTGAGCAATGATTTTGAAACTGTGGATCACAACACTTTAGTGGATAATGACATCAGTGTAGTGAGTGGTAACCAGCATTTTTAAAGAAAAATATAAAAAGATAAATTATGCTCCTATAAAATGGAAAATACCAAAGTGAAAGTTTAGTCATTCAGTGGTATCCTACTCTTTATGCCCCCATGGACTGCAACCTGCCAGGCTCCTCTGTCCATGAGATTCCCCAGGCAAGAATACTGGAGAGGGTTGCCATTTCCTTCTTCAGGGGATCGTCCTGACCAAAGGATAGAACCAGGTCTCCTGCATTGCAGGTGGATTCTTTACTATCTAAGCCACCAGGAAAGCCCTAGAAAATGTCAAGGTACTGTATTATTTTGTGAAGTTTTATTTTAGTTTTTTTAATTTAAAAAATTTTTTTATTTTAGTTATTTTTCTTTATGTGTGATTACTAGGTTGTAATATAAAGTACATATAATTTTAAGTGTATTTTTCACATACATTAGGATGGCTATATTTGAAAAAAAAAACATGGAAAATTATAAGTGTTGGCAAGGATGTGAAGTAATTGGAAAACCTGTACATAACTGATAGGAATGTAAAATGATGCAGTTGTGAAAAATAGTTGGGCATTTTCTCAAAAAGTCAAGCTTAGAATTATCATATGACTCAGTGATTCCCAGGTGGCTCAGGGGTAAAAATCTGCCCGTCAATACAGGAGACACAAGAGACATGGATTTGATCCCTGGGTCCGTAAGTTCCCTTGGCGTAGGAAATGGCAACCTGCTCCAGTTTTCTTGTCTGGAAAATTCCATGGACAGAGGAACCTGGCAGGCTACAGTCCACAGGGTCCCAAAGAGTTAGGTGTGACTGAGCACACACACACACGCCAGTGAGTCCACTCTTCAGGAGGATTGAAAATATGTATGCAGACAAATACTTGTACTCAAATATTCACAGCCCCACCCTTCATAACAGCCAAAAAGTAGAAACAAACCACAAGTCATCAGCAGATGAAAGGATAAACAAGATGTGGCATATCCATACGCTGAATTGTTATTCAGTCACACAAAGAAATAAAGTATTGATAGATGCCACAACAAAGATAAACCTCAAAAACATTACAATAAGTGCAAGAGGCCAAACATAAAAGCTCCATAATGTGTAGTTCCACTTATATGGACTATCCAGAATAGGGACGGCCATAGAGATAAGAAGCAGGTTAGTGGGCATTAGAAGCTAGAAAGTTTAGGGAGTGAGGAGTGGCCATTTAACTGGTGCAGTGTCCTTGGGGCAATGACAAGTTTTGAAACCAGAGAGACATCATGGTTGCATAACACTGTGAATGTACTAAATACACTGAATTATACACTTTAAAAAGAAATACAGATTGGAATATCTTTTCAAACTATTAAAAAAAAAAACCTATCAGATACAACTAGGATCACACCAAAAGGATTCAGTGTCCTAATTAAATAAGCTCCCATTGGCTAAGAATAGGGCAATTAGAGCATCAATAAGTATCACAATGTAGAGCATTGAAATGTATCAACTATGTTTAGTGTTTGGTTACTTCTGAGGATATTAGCAAGCCAACTCATTGTGCTTGTCATGGAAAGAATCGAGCATGTATCCTATCTTTCCAAGGGTCCAGGCAATGATGTCAAAGCAGTAAACACCAAACAGAGTCAACCAGACAGTATCTATTTCCTGGTGGAAGTAAGTAGTATAATCTATGAAGAACTCTTGGGGAAAAAAGTAGAAAATAACTGAAACCTAATCAAGAATCTAGAGAAAACTACCATTTTACTGGAAGTACAGGTGATGGAAGGACAAAGCTGTTGATTGACACCACGAGGATGCAATCAGCAAATCCACACAGTCGGAAACTGTTCTGGACTAACAACCCTGTCCATGAGATAAGGGTTGGGGAGTGGGGAGCTTATAAACAGAGATTTTAGTAACTGCTAAGTCAAGTCTTAGGGTTTGATCCCTGGGCTAGGGAAGATCCCCTGGAGAAGGGAAAGGTTACCCACTCCAGTATTCTGACCTGGAAAATTCCATGGACTGTCCAGTCCATGGGGTCACAAAGAGTTGGACACAACTGAGCAACTTTCACTCACTCACTCACTCAAGTCAACTCTTCTGTGTGAACCTTACCTGGGTTCTGATTCAAAGAAACAAACTACAAAGACGATAAATAGAACAACTGTGTGTGTGCTAAGTTGCTTCAGTTATGTCCGACTTTCTACGACCCTACGGACTATAGCCCACCAGGCTCCTCTGTCCAGGGGATTCTCCAGGCAAGAATACTGGGGTGGTTCCCATGCCCCGCTCCATCGGATCTTCCTGACCCAGGGATTGACCCCTCGTTTCTTACTGTCTCCTACATTGGCAGGTGGGTTCTTTACCACTAGCGCAACCTGGGAAGTTCCAAATAGTTCAATTAGGGGAATGTGAATACTAGCTGGGTATTTGATAATAATGTGGAATTACTCTTTGGCAGGATGGGGGAAGGTGGCAGTTATTGATATTGTGATTATGTTTAACAAGGGAAGTCCTTGTTTTTTTTAAAGATATATGGAGAAATACTCACAGATAATATGACATGAGATCTGAAATGTAAAATAAATCAGAGGGGGTAGGTATTGGGTGGGAGCACAGAGAAAAAAGATTAGCCATGAGATGATAATTACTGAAGCTAGGTGATTAGTGACTGATGGATTATTATCTCTACTTTTGAACATATTTGGAATTTCCCAATATAAAAAATGTTAAAGGTATGAAAACAAAAAAAGTATTGTAAATAAAGCACTCAAAAAAGAAACTACTAATAGCAATTAGTTAAAAAATTAAAGACTTAATAGTCATATAAAAATATTACAGATTTTCAAATAATCATTTCAAGAGTGATAAACCATATGGCGAACAAAATTTATCCATCTAAGAAACACAATGAAATCTTTGTTTATGTTAACTATGTGCCTGTTGGCTGACTTTTTGAAAAAGCCATTTTGAAAAATCCTTGCAAAGTAACTAGAGAATTGAATACGGCAAAAAGCGTGACGAACTACGAAGTTGGACCTTTACCAAGTCAGACATAAGATATATAATCCAAGCTCCAGCAGGAAAACTAACCTAATCACCCAAATGGATGAGACATATCATATTTTCTGTTATATTTGCACAATCAAAAAATTTTAAAACAGATGTATTTATTTATATAGTTCCCTTTGAAACTGATGGAAAAACACAGAAGGACTTAAACATGCATCCCTGACATAAATGTGGTTCAGAATCTAGAGATGCTCTTGCATTCCTGCAGATCAAGGAACTTATTCATTCACTGGTCTGCCATCAGCCCATCTCTTAAAACATGGCTGTCAGGACTGCATGAACCTTATAAAGCAAAACCTCGGAGACAGTCCATCCCCACTGAGATTTCGCAAACTAAACTTCCTTTAATAATTCTTTCACATGCCTAAAGAATTCCCTCTAGAATATTGACTTACCCAGTTGAGAGAAAGAAGAAAGACAAGCATGCTGTGTTTTATATTTATTCAGAGTCACTTGGAAAACCATTAAGTGGTACCACATGGGGATGTGGGCATGCTACAATGAAGTGGTCTTTGTGCCTTTATGTCTGTAGGAGGCAGAGCCATGGAAAGCACTGGACCGACAGTGGGATACTCTGCTACTTAACTAGCTGCTTGATCTTGAGCAGGTCCCACTTTCCTCATCTGTAAATTAGGATTCCAAGAGTAAAACGGGAAAACAGAGGGAGGGTCTTGAAATTTAACCATTCATTGCAGGTTTTATGCTAGTGAGCCAGACCATGTTTGGCTCAACTTTTTATCAATAATAGCAAACAGTCAACGTCCATGAATATTCAAGTACTATGTTCAGTACTGGGATGGAAAGATAAGTAAAAACACTCTTTCCCTCAAACTCATTCAGGTAAACAGGCAGTTAAGTCATATAGAACAATGTTTTAAAATAATATCTCAGGGTAGTGTTTGTTTGCTCTAGATCTTGAAGAATGAGTAGAGTATTGCTAGCAGAGACGAAGGGCTTCCCTGGTGGCTCAGACAGTAAAGAGTCTACCTGCAATGTGGAAGACCCAGGTTCGACCCCTGAGTCAGGAAGATTCCCCTGGACAAGGAAATGGCAACCCACTCCAGTATTCTTGCCTGGAAAATCCCATGGACAGAGGAGCCTGGCGAGCTACAGTCTATGAGGTTGCAAAGAGTCGGACACAAGTGGGCGACTAACACACAGAGCAGAGAAGAGGGGATGGGTATGAGATGGACAAAAGGATATTCAGGAGCAAGGAAAGGCTCAGAGACAGAGTTTAAGAAAATCCAAGACTTTGAGTAAATATCCCAAAGTAGCTTACAGATGGGGAGAAGATGCCGAGAGAAGGTAGGTTGAGAACATTGTGAAGGGCCATGGCTGCCCCGTAAGGAATCTGTGGGTTCCTGGGGATCAGCTGAGACTTTAAACCCAGGGAAGTCCATAGTTCGTTTCTTGTTCTCTCACTGTCGTCACCCTGCACCGATGGAGTCCTGTTGTTCCCAGCAAACGGTGCCAACAGGACCCAACTTTTCTTATTCAGAAAGGTCCAGGCAGCTTTATGCAGAGCACTGTGGGCTTCCTGTGCGACTAGATAAAAAGTAGTGGAAATTGTTCAACTTATGCAATTCCTATTTAGGGTTAATTTTCATTTTAGACCTTATGTGCACAAAATACGGGAGAATTCCTTCTCCAGACTCTATCTGGGCAGATTTATTCATTTTATAAGCTCCAGCTCCACCTCCTTCAAGCCATTAAGGTCAGTTTCTGTTCCTGGGCTGTAGATGATGTGTTTGTTTTCTGAAGGAGTTAATGTAATTCCCAAATGTGGCCCTGAGAATATCTGAATTATAATGGAAGAATCTTTCCTATTTAGAGCTGGGAAAGTCAGCATTTATATAACATCTTCTTCAAATACAATACTATATAAGTTATAAGCTTCCCAGGAATTACAAAGAAAAAAAAAAAACAGGAGAAAGGCTGATTTCTGCCCCTTGTGGAGGTGACAGTCTAAGAGCAGAGGCCGCATAAGCACAGACGAAATGATTGAAAGCAATTTTTAAAAAACACATTACGGCAATATTTAAATGCGACACACTCAGAACAGACCATTTCCCCAAAACAAGCTTCCCATACCTTTTAGGTGACATCTTTCCTGGAACATGCTATGATGCCTCTATCAAAGCTTTTACAATGAAGCTTGCCAGGAAGAGAGATGTAAAATATAACTTTACCTGGTAAAAGCTATCATTGTAATTTTGAGCTCTTAATGTCTGCTCTAACATAAGCTTTTTTTTTCTTCACCAAGAGTTCAAATGCTCGGGTACAGAAAATTATGTATTTTTTCCTGCTTTTTATGTTGTCATTTTGTTAGGTGCAAGTTCTGAAAACAAAGTCATTTTTTTGTTGCTGTTGAACTATAGCTGATTTACAATGTTATGTTAGTTTCACGTGTAGAGCACAGTGATTCAGATTTGTAGATATATAAATAGATATTGATTCTTTTCCTTTATAGGTTATTCAAGACACTGAGTATACTTACATAGAGAGAGTAGCTGGCATAATAGTTTACCCAGATGGCAACTCTATGGAAATAAGAAGAATCAGCTCAACATTCTTACCAACCCTCACTCAGAATGTTCCTGTCGGAAGGCTCTGTAGCAGGGATATAGGACCATCAGAGATGCTTTATAAATGGAGGGTTCAGATCCTGAGTCCCTTGTCTAAAATTCCGAAACCCCCAAAGCCCCCCAAATCAAGCATTTTTCCAACTCATTGGTGACAATGAGTAATTGGGTAGATTACTTATCCCATATAGTATGAACATATTTTCCTACAGAAACATAAATATTCCATTGTGAATGCTGCCTCTGAGCACAGATATATCATTTATGCTTCATCATTAAATCCTGTGAAAATTCTGAATTCTGAAACAAACCTGGACCCAAGGGTTTCAGGTAAGACATCACGGCCCTGGAAGAGCAGGCATTGACCTCCATGTGCGTGGTGCTGTACACAGAGCATCTCATTTGATCCTCACCGTGCCCTGTGAATGAGGTACTAATTGTACTGCTCTAATGATGGAGAAACTTGCGTTTAGCAAAGTTAAGCAATTCATTCAAGATTGTGTATCTCGCAAGTGATGGAGCCAAGACCCAAATCTGGATCTCCCATGTTCATTTCACTCTGTCTGAGGCTTCTCTCTGCTCTTTCTTACCACATCCCTATTCACCAGCCCCATCAAACCACCCTCAATGGTGGTTACTGATTCTAGGATCCTTCCAGGCTGTATAGATACCAAAGGAGAGAAGGGTGTTAAGTAATATCTCCTTTCTCTTCTTGCCCCTTTGAACTAACAATGAGTGTCTTCCTGCAAGACCTACATTTTTATGCTGATTCATTGCCATCTAGTGGTTATTTTAAAGATGAGTTTTACATAAAATATGAGGATGACGTAGCATTGTTTTAACAGGTGGGAGAGTTGGTCCTTGGATGCTGTTGAAAAAAAAACAAGATCTGCAGTAAAAAGGAAGCTAACCTAAAGAATGGAGAAGGCGATGGCACCCCACTCCAGTACTCTTGCCTGGAAAATCTCATGGACGGAGGAGCCTGGTAGGCTGCAGTCCATGGGGTCACAAAGAGTCGGACACAACTGAAGTGACTTAGCAGCAGGAGCAGCAACCTAAAGAAACATCCATAAAATGAAGTAAATTTTCATTTCTACATTCTTCAGGTGAATGACTAGCAAGATGGATGGGTTTTGCTAAGGCTTTATAAAAATCTCATCTATAAAAACTGACCTAAATAATCAGATTAAATCTCAATTTATGCTGCTTAGGAAAATAAAAGCTGTCTTTAAAACTGTTTCTTCAGCCTTTCTCTAAAGATTGCCAGGGATCATCTCCGTTCTAATGATAATATTTACAACGCAAATTAATAGTTGCAATGTATTCCTCTTCATGAAATTAAACATAGTCATTCATGCCCTCATTTCCATACATTCCTCTGCAAAGCAGATGAACTCTCACTTATCTTTAGTAACAATGAAATAATGTATAAACTTGAAGGTGGATTCAAGGAAATGATAACATTGTCCATCAAAAGAAAAGTGTTTGGGGACTTCCCTGGTGGTCCAGAGACAAACCTCAGCTCCCAGTGCAGGGGGCCAGGTTCATCCCCGGTCAGGGAACTAGATTCTGCATGCCTCAACTAAAGATTCTACATGCCACAACTAAGGCTGGTGCAACCCAATAAATAAATAAGTATTTTTTAAAGACAGTAAAAGGGATAAGTCTTTAGGTATTGTGTGTTTTAGTCGCTCAGTCATGTCTGACTCTGTGTGACACAATGGACTGTAGCCCACCAGGCTCCTCTGTCCATGGGATTCTTCAGGCAAGAATACTGGAGTGGGTTGCCATTCCTTTCTCCAGGGCATCTTCCTGACCCAGGGATCGACCCACATCTCCTGCATCCCCTGCATTGTAGGGAGACTGTTTACTGTCTGTAGTATTTTGTGACTTGTAAACATTTACACAGTTATATATACAATCATGAGCCTCCTAAAATTGTTTTGAAGTGACTTTATCAGTCTTGAACAGTATCATCTGGCAGGATTCCAGTGGAGAAAGGACAAGAAGGGGAACCGGACAACCACTCATGTGGATTGCTGAGTGGAGACAAGGTGGCTTATGACCGAAGGTTAAAAACAAAAACAACTCCAAAAGTCGTTAACCATACCTCCAAGGCCTGAAAGGGACAAAATCTCTTTTTTTTGCTCCCATTGTTTAGAAAGTTCACTCTGTGACAAGACAAAGGGGTGCCACCCTGTTTTAATCGTTTTGCTGAGGGGTATGGTAGAGAGAAAGACAGAAAAGAGAGATAATGACAGAGACAGAAACTGCAAAAGGCATTCTGCTGCTGCTGCTGCTGCTAAGTCGCTTCAGTCGTGTCCGACTCTGTGCGACCCCATAGATGGCAGCCCACCAGGCTCCCACGTCCCTGGGATTCTCCAGGCAAGAACACTGGGG
>NW_011495015.1:3930805-3937956 GCF_000754665.1 Bison bison bison
ACGTCCCTGGGATTCTCCAGGCAAGAACACTGGAGTGGGTTGCCATTTCCTTCTCCAATGCATGAAAGTGAAAAGTGAAAGTGAAGTTGCTCAGTCATATCCGACTCTTAGCGACCCCATGGACTGTAGCCCACCAGGCTTCTCCATCCATGGGATTTTCCAGGCAAGAGTACTGGAGTGGGGTGCCATTGCCTTCTCCAAAAGGCATTCTAGGTATTGTAAATACTTATTTCAAGTATTTCAGGTTAATATTAATCGAGCTTCTGGAAAGTCCTATAATAGATTCAAATATGAGCTCAGCAGTTTCCTGGCTTCCAGTTGCTTAGAAACTAGAGAAGGAAGATTGGCAAGTAGATGTTAAGGAGAAGTACAGACTGGGATGCAAGAGGATGGGTCCAATATATCTGGAGATGGAAACAGTCCAGGATCGAAGTACTGAAGACACCCACTCGCTTGTTAGTTTCAGAGGTCAGGCCCTAGGAACTTCATGACCCTAAAGAGTTTTCAGATAAAATGAAATCAAGAGTGACTACCTAATTAATGGACCCATGAGAGAATTCAAGAGCTTAGGGGTTAAAAATGGGTGCCTTTGGGGACTTCCCTGGTGTTCCAGTGGTTAAGGCTCTGCATTTCCAATGTAGGGGTTGAGGGTTTGAACCCTGGTCAGGGAACTAATATTCCACATGCAGTGTGGCCAAAAAAAAAAAAAAAAAAGGAATTCATAAGTATATGTTGAAAATTTTAATGGGCAATATCCTCAAATAGAGTATTTTGAAACAAACAAAAAAATGTTATTCGAGTAATTGTTCTTTTCTGGTAAGTATCCTTACTGATATCCATCTACCCAAGATTATTTCTAGAAGCAGTACAATATGATGACATATTCTACTATATGATGACACATTCTACTGTATGATGACATGTAGATATTGCATAGCTGTCATGTGATTTAGCTTGCTTCAAGAAGTTTGGAAACCTTAAAGCGATGAATTTAAGCACATCCTTTGGAAAGCTTTTCCGCATATATACTTTCTTGACTGGGGTTTCTTCTGGACAGTAATCAATTTAACATTGAGCTCTCAGAAAAATGCTAAAGTATGAGGGAACTAGGGCATAACTGTATCAGAAGTCAGTGTAACTTTTTTCAAATATTTTTTATTAAAAAGTATTTTTAAAATCCCAGCACTCACCAACTGTGCAAAGAAAAATTCATAAAAGTAAAACTCCCAACCCCCAGTGTGTATAGGAAATGGAGAGAAAAATTCAATAAAAAAACCAATTTCAGATTTTGGCTTCCTTGGGTTCCAATGCACCATATGTACTTGGAAATCTTTTAAAATGATGAAGTCAGCAATGTGTGTGAGACTCCTAATAGTACTCTGGTTTATTGGAAACCCAGGACAGTACATGAACGGTGGAAAAATTGTCACAATGAGAATGTGAAGACAGAGTTAATGTTTGTAAAATGCTTAGAACTTTGAAGGCTAGAAAAATGGTAGAAACAAAGCATTTGTGCTCTGCTCAGCTTTTTGCTTGTTTTTAGCTTCTCTCCAATCTTGGAGAAAGTGTTCTTATACACAAACTCCCACACACTCTGTAAAATGTCCCACTCTGTGTCTCCTGAATTCATGTACTCAACTACCTGCTTGACATCACTTCAAAGGACAGCATGATAAGAACTGAGCAACCTCCTTTTGTCACAGTCCACCCATTGAAATACAAGGCAACTTTATTCTCCCAACTCCAATTCATGCTGACAAAAAGTTTTGGAATCCTCCTTGGTTCCTTTCTTCCTCCCAAATCCATACCTATTATGTCAGACCTCCTCAGCTTCACCTTCAAAGTCTATCCAGCACCGGGACATTCCTTCACAAGCAGCCTGAGACAGGCTATGACCTGGAGCTCTTTGCTGCAGTGCTTGCAGCTGGACAAACGTCTCTTCCAGCAACAAAATACAAAGAAACTGTATGAGACTACACAGTCAACGGGTCTCTAGGTGACCCATCCCTGCTGGCACACCGTGAGCATTGTTTGGGGGAAAGGAAGAGATACCGAAGACTCATCTGATCAGTTGCTGTTGTTCAGTCGCTAAGCTGTAACCGCATGGACTGAAGCTTGCCAGACTCCTCTGTCCATGGGACTTCCCAGGTAAGAATACTGGAACGGGTTGTCATTTCCTTTTCCAGAGGATCTTCCCAACCCACGGATGGAATCCGCATCTCCTACTTTAGAAGGCAGGTTCTTTACCACTGAGCCACCAGGGAAGCCCCATCTGATCAGTAATTACAGACAAAATAATTCACAGCAATGAACGACAATGAAAAAAGATCTTAAAGTAGATGATGTTCTTTGGGAATCACATTTGAAAGCTCAGTCTATTTTACACTAATTGCATTCAAAGCGCTTTATTCATTTCTTTCTTGTGGTGGAACAGCCCCCAGTTTACATAGACGGAGTCTTGTCCAGTGGCCACTGCAATGGGGAAAAAGGCAAATGACTCTCTAGCGGGGAATTGTGGAGCCATGGCCGGCGGCAGCGCCAGGCTGGCTCCACTGTCATGGTTACGCTGAAGCTTTCCCCAGCACGGTGTAGTTCTGCTGTCACAGGATGTAACTGGATACAAATCCCTTGAGAAAGACATGGGGGTGGGGGCGGGGGAGGGGTCCTATCTTGGTGATAAAACTAAATGCCATTAAACCAGTACCTGAGATGGACAGGAGGAATGTGATGATTTCATAAGAAGACAAATTCTTCAGAAAGTAGAAACGTGTGCTTTCAAAATTGTCTCTGGAATTTATATGGATTTCAAAGCAGATACAGAAACCTATTTCAATCAGTGTCAATTGTGTTGACCAGGAATTTTAACTTGAAACGATCCTTTCTTTTAGTACATTTGACATCCATCCATTAAATCTCCAATTTCCTCATCCAATTTTGTACCCATCTGCTGGCCTACAAGCTGAACAGTCACTTGATCTTGACAGTTGCCCATATTCTTCTGAAGTCAAGTGCATTTTCTCCAGGTCCGTTATTTTTTTGCTTGTTTGTTTTTTAGACAATTTCATGATCAACTTTGACCTCGATTATGCACTTCCCAAAATCAATGAGGAGTTATTGCTCCCTTCCCTGGATATAGACACACAGATTAGAGAGACAATACTCTAACCTAATTTTATACGTATTTTTTTCCTTGTAATATTGATCACCCCATTTTTCTCACCTCTCTTCTGTGAAAGCCTGGCAGGTTGGGGGGGGGGTGGTGCTGGACAGCTCATTTGTTAAATGAGCCCCATGACAGATGAAATTAGTTTCCACTTCTTTCCAGAGGCCAGGGTTAAATTCATTCTTCTTACAAAGCACCACAAATGCCAATAATGTAGTTTAGAAAAAATGAATCCCAAGACCAAGAATGACAATTGTTACAATGAGCTTGCCTGTGATTGTGTACAATTATTTATTCTGAGGCTTAGACTTTATCTGCAATATAAGATTTTAAAGATACTGCAAAATTAGGACAGATTAATTGCTAATTATAATGGTCTATTCTTAGAGCCCTTGGTAATCACACACTAGGCTCACAGTCTGGAAACCCATTAATCTGTGTGTTCCACAAAAGCCTGATAATATCTGGACAGTCATGGGTGAACAGATAATCTTTCTCATACAATTAACTCTTAGACCGACTGTGGATTACCCCTCAAAAGACAAGACTAGTGTTTAAAGGAATATCTATGCATTCTAAATATTTCTGTCCAAGGAATCAGTTTTTCTATCATCCTATTAAAGCTCAGGTCTCATATATAATGTAATCAATCTTGACAACTTTAAAACTTATCTGCTACAAAGACAGGAATAATCAATAATCCTACTCCTGACCCATAGTAGAGGCTCTTACCCAGGACTGCCAGATCAAATACAAGATGTTCAGTTAAACTTCACTTTCAGATTAACAATGAATAATTATTTAATACAAATATGTCACATGTAATGTTCGGGACATATACTAAAAATTTATTCCTTGTTTATCTGAAATTCAAATTTAATTGGGTGCCGTATATTTTATTTGCAAATTTGGCAACCCTATTGGTACCTCTTGTTCTAAAGATTCAAAAACTGTCATTAACATTTAGAAAATATTATGCATCTATCCAACATCAATACAGGGGAGTTAAACCCAAATAGCATCGACATATGGAAGGACTATTCCAGTTCAGTTCCAACATGTCATTTGAGCAGTTCCTAAAAGATCTAGGTCGTAAGCCAATATTCTATTCTCCTTTTTAACAGTTACAGCACACATGAAGGACCTGTGACCCACAAACCATTCACAAATGCTTGTATCCTTGCCTTCCTCTTTCACATGGGTTGGGAAGATAAAAGTCTTATTTTCCCAGACCATCTATAGTATAGGGTGGGCATATGATCCAGTTCTAGAGGATGAAAGGCAAGTTGGAGACACTGGGTGAGGTGTACAGAAAAGCTTTTTTAAATAAAAAAAAATTTTTTTGTGATGTACACCTTTGTTAAAGTCTTTATTGAATTTATTACACTATTGCTTCTATTTTATGTTTTGGTTTTTTGGCCACAAGGCATGTGGGAATCTTAGCTCCCTGATCAGGGATCAGACCTGTACCCTTTGCATTGAAAGCTGAAATCTTAGGCACTGGAATGCCAGGGAAGTCCCCTTCCAGAAAAGTATTTATGAATGGTTCTGCTTTGCTGGCTGGAAAATTGTCCCTTGGGATTTAAAACTGCTCCAAAGTCAGATAATGGTTGAGTTCAACCATAATCCCTCCTATTCCTTGCTTCCCAACCTTGCCTTCCAACCTGCCAGGCTTGGCCTTCATCCCAGCTACTGTCCTCTATGTTCAGGAGTAATTAAGTTAACCTCCCAGATTAGCTTCACTGATGACAGGCTGGTGCTCATGGAGATTATTCAATGCATTTGATGCCCCTCTGGTCCTTTTGTTTTATTTGACTCCATATCCACAAGCTGGATTCTTTCCTCTAGCCAACCAGGTCAGAAATGCATGTTTTTTGCTCTCAAGGAAGACCGGGCAAGATTAGACATTGGAAATACACCACTCCTTAGGAAATTAACTCAAGGCGCTAAACCAACGGCGGGCCAGAGGCGTTAACCCAAGCCCTCCTTAAACGCAGAAGGAAATCCACTCTGCGTATCCCACTGGCCCTCAGTTGGCATCTGTGTATTCTCAGAGGAAGTAAAACTTTTTGTGGTGTTTACCTGTGTCCTTAGTTTTCTGTTTTGAAGCAATGTCGTCTTGACCTCTGAACACAAGGAGGAAAGAGACCACAGATGATGTGTTGATGCAAATTTGAGCAACCCAATTTACTCTAGTTTACATCTCTGCCTTTCCAAATTCAACCCCATTTAAATAAGAATGTTTTATTTCTTCTCTAAGATAAGAACTTGTGCACAATGCTCTTATCATAAGCCAAGCTTACCAGATGGTTTGGGGCCAAGTGGAAAGGTAGCCAAATTGCATTATCATTCTAAAAACACCCTATTTTCTAAAGTTCATGGTAATTTTTATAATATATATTCACATCGCACCCTCATTTGAGATTGGTAAAAATTCTTTTCTCTAAATACATTTGAGGGGAACAAAAGGAAGAAACTTAAGGTGAAAAAACTAAGTTAAACCTCATATCCTGGTAAATTGGGTGGGCTTCATTCACTCACTCATTCTCTTGTGTGTCTATCTTCCTGTCCATTCATTCATCTACTGACAATTTTTTGGGTGCTTCCAATATACAAGCCAGACTCTAGCTGTGAAATAATTTTCTTGGCATGTGTGTGTGTATACATGAGCAGGTTGTACTTTAAATATAATTTTAGTTGTTAATGTATCTGTATTTCATAGTCTTATGAACATCATTTCTATTGTTTTGCCATCAAGAATAATTTTTAAATGTTTAACTGGAGGATAATTCCTTTACAATGCTGTGCTAGTTTCTGGTATACAATGAATCAGCTGTAAGTATACATATATTCCCTCCCTCTCATCAAGACTAAATGTCTTATTCCCATATATATGAACTTAAGAAAGCCTTATGTCTTAGAAATGAAGCTTCACCCAACCGCTCATTTTAAAATGTCAAAGTTTATTAAAAGGCCAAAGATTCCTTTTAGGAGTGTGAAGGCAAACACCACGGTGGCACAAAACAAACACTATTACAGAGTGATGAATATTTCATTTCTTATTGTTCTTTTAGGTTGGCTGGTGCTTGTGTGCGGCCGACTTCAGACAAATGGACTCGACAGAGGGGAAATTAGCACTTGAAAAATTGAAAAATCCTGCTTGAGTAACACTTAGTCTCCTGGGTCTCAGGCTGTCAGGCCAGTCAGTCTGCAAATGAAATGTTCTTGAGTTTCTCAGTCAGTTCAGTCGCTCACTCATATCCAACTCTGCAACCCCATGGACTGCAGCACGCCAGGCCTCCCTGTCCATCACCAGCTCCTGGAACTTGCTCAAACTCATGTCCATCGATTCAGTGATGCCATCCAACCATCTTGTCCTCTGCCATCCCCTTCTCCTCCCACCTTCAATCTTTCCCAGCATAAGGGTTTTTTCAAATGAGTCAGTTCTTTGCATCAGGTGGCCAAAGTATTGGAGTTTCAGCTTCAACATCAGTTCTTCCAATGAACATTCAAGACTGTTCCTTTAGGATGGACTGGTTGGATCTCCTTGCAGTCCAAGGGACTCTCAAGAGTCTTCTCCAACACCACAGTTCAAAAGCATCAATTATTAGGCGCTCAGGTTTCTTTATACTCCAACTCTCACATCCGTACATGACTACTGGAAAAATGATAGCTTTGACTAGACAAGACCATTGTTGGCAAAGTAATGTCTCTGCTTTTTAATAAGCTGCCTAGGTTGGTAATAGCTTTTCTTCCAAGGAGCAAGCATCTTTTAATTTCATGGTGGCAGTCACCATCTGCAGTGATTTTGGAGCCCTCAAAATAGTCTCTCACTGTTTCCACTGTTTCCCCATCTATTTGCCATGAAGTGATGGGACCAGATGCTATGATCTTTGTTTTCTGAATGTTGAGCTTTAAGCCAGCTTTTTCACTCTCCTCTTTCACTTTCATCAAGAGGCTCTTTAGTTCTTTGCTTTCTGCCATAAGG
>NW_011495015.1:3938056-3938382 GCF_000754665.1 Bison bison bison
AGCTTTAAGCCAGCTTTTTCACTCTCCTCTTTCACTTTCATCAAGAGGCTCTTTAGTTCTTTGCTTTCTGCCATAAGGGTGGTGTCATCTACGTATCTGAGGTTATTGATATTTCTCCCAGCAATCTTGATTCCAGCTAGTGCTTTCTCCAGCCCGGAGTTTCTCATGATGTACTCTGCATATAAGTTAAATAAGCAGGATGACAATATACAGCCTTGACGTACTCCTTTCCCTATTTGGAACCAGTCTGTTGTTCCATGTCCAGTTCTAACTGTTGCTTCTTGACCTGCATACAGATTTCCTAGGAGGCAGGTCAGGTGGTCTGG
>NW_011495015.1:3938482-3940694 GCF_000754665.1 Bison bison bison
CCTGATGCTGGGAAAGATTGAAGGCAGGAGGAGAAGGGGACAAAAGAGGATGAGATGGTTGGATGGCATCACTGACTCAATGGGCATGAGTTTGGGTAAACTCCAAGAGTTGGTGATGGACAGGGAGGCCTGGCGTGCTGTAGTCCATGAGGTCACAAAACTGAGCAACTGAACTGAAGTTATTTCTGATTCTTGCCACCCCATGGACTGCAGCATGCCAAGCTTCTCTGACCTTCACTATCTCCCAAGTTTGCTCAAACTCAAGTCCATTGAGTCAGCAATGCCATTCAACCATCTCATCCTTAGTTGCCCTCTTCACCTTCTGCCCTCAATCTTTCCCAGCATCAGGGTCTCTTTTCCAATGAGTCAGCTCTCTGCATCACGTGGCCAAAGTATTGGAGCTTCAGCTTCAACATCAGTCCTTCTAATGAGTACTCAGGGTTGATTTCCTTTAGGATTGACTGGTTTGATCTCTTTGCTTTCAAGAGACTCTCAAGAGTCTTTTCCAGCACCACAATTTGAAAGCATCAATTCTTTGGTGCTCAGCCTTTTTTACAGTGCAGTTCTCACATCTGTACATGACTACTGGAAAAACCATAGCTTTGACTATGCAGACCTTTGTTGGCAAAGTGATATCTCTGCTTTTTAATACACCGTGTAGGTTTGTCATAGATTTTCTTCCAAGGAGCAAGTGTCTTTTAATTTCATGGCTGCAGTCACTGTCTGCGGTGATTTTGGAGCCCAAGAAAATAAAATCTGTCACTGTTTTCACTTTTCCACCATCTATGGGTTTCCATCCTTTCCTGTCTCCCTTCTGCCTTCCCCATCAGCATTTCCTTGTTTCACCTTCTGAGTAAACTCTGTATTCAGATCTTGTCTCTGAGTCTGCCTCTGAGGCGCCCAAAACAAAAGACTGTATTACTTAGATTTTTCCAGATAGTTTCAGTTTTGACAATCTCATCCCACCAGCATGTGCCACATCTTTTGTTTGAGAAAACCTGTTTGCCAACTTCATGGGCCACCTAAGATCTCTTGAAAAGGGTGATTTTTGTTTGCTAGGAACCAATAAATGCTCCTCCATACCCAATGTTCCACCTCCATCTATGGACGCTAGAAAAAGAAGACGATTTTCAATGTCTTTTTTATTAAGACATTCTCTTTTCATTTTAATTTCTAAAAATAGAGTCTGATTTCTTTTTCTTGATGCCTAGGATGGTAGGAAGTTTTCTGCTATAAAGTTCCAGGTTCACCTCCGGCCATGTGAAGAGCACTGACTCAGCCCCATCTTGCAAGATCAGCACAGCCCTCCCTCCTATAAGAGTGCTCCTTACTCTCCCAGGTGACTGTTGCCAGCAAGCACCAAGCTTACAGAATACCCTCGAAGGCAAAAATAAATAAATAAATAAAAATCATCAGCTTGATTGTAGACAGTCTAGAAAGATGTGCATGTCTGGGATCCAAAACGGAAAAAAGGTAAACAGTGAACTTCAGAGTTTGTTTACTGTCATGTCACTTGGATCCCCAGTGTCGTGGTTTTAGCTAGACTTGCCTCAGGCCAGTTTGAAATAAGGACATTTTGAACTGTTGAATCATAGCCAAGCTGCATAAAAAGGCTGGTGAGTTGCTATTTCTATATTTTATACAAGTGATACTGGGGGAAGAAAGTATTTTCTAGCAGCTCTATGTAACTGTAGCTCAAAGAAGTCACAAAGCCTTATGAAAAATCTACTTAAGATATTTGGCTAAATGTCTGGTCCTCTAAGAATTCTATATATTAGGGGGAAAAGAGTATAGATAAACACACACGTACATACTCACGCATCCACATCAAACACCCCACCTGTCTTAACATTTTCTGAGATGCATTTATCAACCAGTTGTTTGCTCCTTGGAAGTAAAGCTACGGCAAATCTAAAAAGCAGAGATACCACTTTGCTGACAAAAACCCCGTAGTCAAAGCTATGGTTTTTCCCATAGTCATGTACAGATGTGAGAGTTGGACCATAAAGAAGGCTGAGTGCTGAAGAATTGATGCTTTTGAACTGTGGTGCTGGAGAAGACTCAAGAGTCTCTTGGACTGTAAGGAGATTAAACCAGTTAATCTTAAAGGAAATCAACCCTGAATATTCATTGGAAGGACTGTTGTTGAAGCTGAAACTCCAATACTTTGGCCACTTGATGCAAAGAGCTGACTCATTGGAAAAGACCCTGA
>NW_011495015.1:3940794-3945059 GCF_000754665.1 Bison bison bison
TATAGAGCTTCTCCATCTTTGGCTGCAAAGAATATAATCAGTCTGATTTCAATATTGACCATCTGGTGACGTCCATGTGTAGAGTCTTCTCTTGTGTTGTTGGATGAGGGTGTTTGCTATGACCAGTGCATCCTCTTGGCAAAACTCTATTAGCCTTTGCCCTGCTTCATTCTGCACTCCAAGGCCAAATTTGCCTGTTATTCCAGGTATTTCTTGACTTCCTACTTTTGCATTGCAGTCCCCTATAATGAAAAGGACATCTTTTTTTGGGTGTCAGTTCTAGAAGTGTATGTAAACTGTCCTAACTGGATCCTTCTCAGCAAAGGCTTCCCCATAGCGAACAGGGGCACAGAAAGACAATTCTCAACAAGAAGAGCAAACGTAAATTAGGCTGTGTGTTGGGATCCATTGTGTGTGTGGCTTCTCAGTCATGTCTGACTCTTTGCGACACTATGGATGGCGTAGCCTGCCAGGCTCCTATGTCCATGGGATTCTCCAGGCAAGAGTACTGGAGTGGGCTGCCATGCTCTCCTTCAGGGAATATTCCTGACCCAAGGATTGAACCCAAGTCTCCTGCATTGGCAGGTGGGTTCTTTACTGCTGAGCCACCAGAGAAGCCCCCAAAACCTTATAGCATCCTAAGAAAACCTGCACTACCACCTTCCCCATCCCCCCGCAAACTCACTGCCCACTGCTCTCATCCAGCCTTATAATCTCTGCCCACACTGGCCTCCCCCTGTCCTCCAACCCCAACACTGCTCCTCTTGTCAAAAGTTTGCCCTTGGTATTCCTCTGCCTGGAATACCTACCCCACATCCATGCATACCTTACTCCTTCACTTCCTCCAGGTCCTGGCTTAAATCCACCAGTTCAGTGACGCCTTCGCTTGACACTGGATCTCAGTTTCACACACACACGAGATAGTACCTCATACTCACTAGAATGGTTACTATCAAAAAAATAAAAAGCAAACCCAGAAAATAGCAAGTGTTGTCGAGGATATGCAACAACTGGAATGCTTTGCATGCACTGTTGATAGGACTGTAAACTGGTGCAACTGCTATGGAAAACATTTTGGAGGGTCCTCAAAAATTAAAAATGCCACATGAACCAGCAATCTCACATCTGGTATTTGCCCAAAGACCTGAAAGCAACGAATTGAAGACATACATACACACCCACATTCCAAGCAGCATTATTCATGATAGCCAAGAGGTAGAAGCAACCCAGCAGGTGAATGGATAGACAGAATGTGATCTGTTACCTGCAGTGGAATATTGTTCAGCCTTGAAGAGGAAGACACTTCTTCTACCTGCTACAGAATGGCTGAATCTTGAAAACATTATGCTAAGTGAATAGGCCAGACACACAAAACAAATACACAGCCTGACTGCACTTACATGAGGGGTCTAGAGGACTCAGTCATAGAGACAGAAAGGAGAGTGCTTGTTTATAGGGTACAGAGTTTTGGTTTTACAAGGTAAACATTCTGATATCTGTTTTACAACAATGAGACTATGCTTAATACTACTAAACTGTATGCTTAAAAATTGGAAAGATGGTAAAATTTATATAGTTTTTACCACAGTTTAAAATAATACTAAACAAAGTGTATACCTTCAAGGGACTAATACCAGTTTACTGTTTTTCTTTTGAAAGTGAACAGAGACGCAGACATTCTCTGAAATAATGACATGTCCAACCGCAAAGGATAAGCTTCTGGTTGCTTTCCAATTACCCTTATTCAATTTCTGTCCATTTTGGGGTCACTGAGACAGAGTGAAAAAGTTGGCTTAAAGCTCAACATTCAGAAAACTAAGATCATGGCATCCAGTCCCATCACTTCATGGCAAATAGATGGGGAAACAGTGGACACAGTGGCTGACTTTATTTTTGGGGGGTCCAAAATCACTGCAGATGGTGACTGCAGCCATGAAATTAAAAGACGCTTACTCCTTGGAAGAAAAGTTATGACCAACCTAGATAGCATATTAAAAAGCAGAGATATTACTTTGCCAACAAAGGTCTGTCTCATCAAGGCTTTTGAACTGTGGTGTTGGAGAAGACTCTTGAGAGTCCCTTGGACTGCAATGAGATCAACCAGTCTATCCTAAAGATCAGTCCTGAGTATTCATTGGAAGGACTGATATTGAAGCTGAAACTCCAATACTTTGGCCACCTGATGTGCAGAATTGACTCATTTGAAAAGACCCTGATGCTGGGAAAGATTGAGGGCAGAAGAGAAGGGGACTAGAGAGGGTTAGATGGTTGGATGGCATCACTGACTCAATGGAGATGAGTTTGAGTAAATTCTGGGAGTTGGTGATGGACAGGGAGGCCTGGTGTGCTGTGGTCCATGGGGTTGCAAAGAATTGGACACGACCGAGCGACTGAACTGAACTGACTGAACTGAGATGTCGCTCATCAGCTTCCACAGTCTAGCTCACAGCCTTCAGCCACCTCATGATTTTGTGTCAGTTTCTGGGAGTGTATGAAGAAGCATGATGCTAATTCTAGACATTTTCTGTGCAGAACGAAACAAAAGCAGAGGTTACTTTGGGTGGGGAGTGAAGACTGTAAGCAACACCTGGACCCACTGGCATCAGGGGATTGTTTCCATGGAACCTTGGGAGCCCAGAGCTGCCTGGAGTCTGAAGGATCAGAGGAGTGTCTTGGGGACAGTCCCTCAGCTCCTGGAGAATGGATGGCTCCTTGTCACTTTTCTCTGCAGCTACCGTTGCTGATATCTTTCAGGGAGCCAAGGCAAACAGTGAGCTCTTTGCCAAGTATGTAAAACCAATCCCTTCATTTCTGATGATCAGCCTTCAGACTTTTTCCTGGAGCGGGCAGGCTGTGTACCTGGTGGAAACTGTTGTTTAATTCACTTTTTCTCCTCTGGGGAAGGGCAGCTTTGCCAAGAAGGCTACATTCTGAGCAGATTAAATTAGTTTGCACTGGAGGCAGTCAATTTCTGGGTCATTTGTTCAGGTGCCAGTGTGTGCCAAGTGGACTACTTCCCCAGGGGTGCAGGGCAATCTTAGAAAGGCCCTTGGGGTCTGCAGATTCGGTACCTCATGCTCCTAAAGACCTCATCCGGGGATGATGGGTCCCTGCAAAGGAAATGTGATTTTAGCAGACTTTTGGATGAGATCCTGCTGGTTAGAAAGTTTCGAGTGTTGAGAAAGCTCGTCCTTATTGTAAGGGCATGTATCACCCCTCTGTTGTTGTTGTTTACTTGCTAAGTCATTCCGACTGTTTTGTGATCCCATGGACTGTAGCCACTAGGCTACTCTGTCCATGGGGTTTTCCAGGCAAGAATACTGGGGTGGGTTGCAATTTCCTTCTCCAGGGGATCTTCCTGACCCAGGATCAAACCCATGTCTCCTGCATTGTCAGACAGATTCTTTACACTACACCACCTAGGAAGCCCAGGTTGAACTGAAATCACAGCCTTGTCTTTGGATTGCAAATGTTAAAAAAAAAAAAAAAAGAAGAAACCAGGAAGCACAGTTGAGTCATCCAGGCTTATATAAAAGTCAGTTCTTTACTCACTCATTTGTTTAACAGCTTGGTTTGAACTCCTAAGTGCCAGGCATGGTCAAAGTGCTGAACATGTGGTCCAAATGGAACACGGGAGGTGAGCAAGGGGAGAGGATAAGCCCCGTGAACATCGTCTTGTCACCTGGCCAATGACCTGCACCAGGTGGGCAGTGACCCTGAGCAGCTCTGCAGTCTGCACCTCGCCCATACCCCTGCTCCTCACAGCAGCTTTCATCAATACTTGTGACAATGCCACAGAGAAGATTTTTCCGATATAGGAACACCCTTGACTCTCGGCTCTCTCTCAGGGCAATCTAGAGTGCTGGCAAGATCAACTCCTAGAGGCAGCCCTCAACCAATGAAGACCAATGAAGCAATGAGGCAACTGCTGGATGAACACCACCAACATCTCACTCTCTCAGGAGTGCTTTCTGCTGCCCTTTAGTGGCCCGAAGACTTTTGCTGTTTTTCAGTCCCTAAGTTATATCTGGAGAAATATCAATAACCTCAAATATGCAGATGACACCACTCTTATGGCAGAAAATGAAGAACTAAAGAGCCTCTTGATGAAAGTGAAAGAGGAGAGTGAAAAAGTTGGCTTAAAGCTCAACATTCAGAAAACTAAGATCTTGTCATCTGGTCCCATCACTTCATGACAAATAGATGGAGAAACAGTGGAAACAGTGTCAGACTTTATTTTCTTGGGCTCCAAAATCACTGCAGAT
>NW_011495015.1:3945159-3947646 GCF_000754665.1 Bison bison bison
TCCTAAAGGAAATCAGTCCTGAATGTTCACTGGAAGGACTGATGCTGAAGCTGAAACTCCAATACTTCGGCCACCTGATGTGAAGAACTGACTCGTTGGAAAAGACCCTGATTCTGGGAAAATTGAAGGCAGGAGGAGAAGGGGATGACAGAGGATGAGATGGTTGGATGGCATCACCGACTCCAGGGACATGAGTCTGAGCAAGCTCCAGGAGTTGGTGACGGATAGGGAAGCCTGGCGTGCTGCAGTCCATGGGGTCCCAAAGAGTCGGACATGACTGAGCGACTGAACTGAACTAAACTGATAATTCAAGTAGAGATAGGATTAAAATGAACAAAATTACAAGCCACTCAGTTTAAAAAATTATCAAAGTTTTTCAGGAAATTGTATTTATGATATATATTTTATCATATTATCTTGCTTTATGGTTTTGTTACTTTATTGTATTCAACATTGTCAATAAATTTTTATGTTGTAATTCACATTACTTCAGTTCAGTTCAGTTCAGTTGCTCAGTCACGTCCGACTCTTTGCGCCCCCATGGACTGCGGCACACCAGGCCTCCCTGTCCATCACCAACTCCCGGGTTTCACTCCAACTCATGTCCATCGAGTAGGTGATGTCATCCAACCATCTCCTCCTCTGTCGTCCCCTTCTCCTCTTGCCCCCAATCCCTCCCAGCATCAGGGTCTTTTCCAATGAGTCAACTCTTTGCATGAGGTGGTCAAAGTATTGGAGTTTCAGCTTTACCATCAGTCCTTCCAAAGAACACCTAGGACTGATCTCCTTTAGGATGGACTGGTTGGATCTCCTTGCAGTTCAAGGGACTTGCAAGAGTCTTCTCCAACACCACAGTTCAAAAGCATCAATTCTTCAGTGCTCAGCTTTCTTCACAGTCCAACTTTCACATCCATACATGGTTTTGGGGTGACTTTGGGCAGCTTGTATCTTGAGACTCAGGGCTGTGTTCCTTTGTTGCTGGAGAATTTGCTTGGTATGTCTTGCCCTGGAACTTGTTGGCCCTTGTGTGGTGCTTGGTTTCAGTGTTGGTATGGAGGCGTTTGATGAACTCCTGTCGATTAATGTTTCTTGGAGTCAGGAGTTCCCTGGAGTCAGGGTTTGGACTTAAGCCTCCTGCTTCCAGTTATCGGTCTTATTTTTACAGTAGTTTCAAAACTTCTCCTTCTATACAGCACCATTGACAAAACATCTACGTTAAAGATGAAAAGTTTCTCTACTGTGAGGGTCACTCAGAGAGGTTCACAGTGTTACATGGAGAAGAGAAGAGGGAGGTGGGAGTTAGAGGTGACCCAAATGAGATGAGGTGGAATCAATAGTGGAGAGAGTTGGGTAGCCAGTAGTCACTTCCTTATGTGCACTCCACAACTGGACCACTCAGAGATGTTCACAGAGTTATACAGAGAAGAGAAGAAGGAGGAAGGAGACAGAGGTGGCCAGTAGGATAAAAGGGGGGAATGAAAAGGAGGGAGACAGATCCAGCCAGTAATCAGTTCCCTAAGTGTTCTCCACCGTCTGGAACACACAGAAATTCACAGAGTTGGGTAGAGTAGAGAGGGGTTAGGGAGGAGACACAGGCGACCTGGTGGAGAAAAAAGAGAGTCCAAAGGGAGAGAGAGCAGTGAAGCCAGTAATCTCACTCCCTAGTGAAAAATGGGTCCTGAAGATTGGGTTCTTAAAGGTAGGAAATTGGTAACAAATACATAAAAGCAAAAATTAAAAATCTAGAGTAGAGTTTGGAATTTAAAAAATACGATGTTAAAGAAAAGAAGAAGGAAAAGAAAGAGAGAAAAAATGAACAAAGAAAAACAAACAAGGTCGCGAAAATTATAAAGAAAATACAGGTACAAAATTGATAACTAATACCAAAAAGCAAAAATTAAAAATCTAGAGTAGAGTTTGGAATTTCAGATATACAATGTTAAAAAAAAAAGGAAGAAGAAACATAAAGAGAGAAAACACACAAACAAACAGAAACAAACAATATCGCAAAAATTATAAAGAAAATACAGGTACAAAATTGATATCAAATACCAAAAAGCATAAATTAAAAAACTAGAGTAGAGTTTGGAATTTCAAAAATACAATGTTAAAGAAAAGAAGAAGAATAAGAAAAAAAAAAAAACAAGGTCAAAAATTATAAAATATATATATATGAAGTTTGCTGAAGAAGAAAAAAATAGGGTCTTTTTTTTTTTTTGCAAAGTAATAGGTTATAAAAGTGAAAATTAAAGGAAACAATAGAGGACTTAAAAAAATTTTTTTTAATTAAAAAAAAAAGAAAGAATGATCGTAAAAATAGTAAAAATATATCTAGGACTTTCTCTGGTTTTGTTGTGAGTGTTGTGGGTTCAGTTCATTTTTGGCTAGTTCCTTGGTCCGACTTACATTTCTCAAGATCTATAGGCCCTTCCTATGTAGTCCGTAGTAACCACAGGATTTAATCTATTGCCTGTAGCTTCCAAGGGG
>NW_011495015.1:3947746-3950203 GCF_000754665.1 Bison bison bison
TGAAGCTGAAACTCCAATACTTTGGCCACTTGATGCAAAGAGCTGACTCATTGGAAAAGACCCTGATGCTGGGAATGATTGAGGGCATGAGGCGAAGGGGGTGACAGAGGATGAGATGGTTGGATGGTATCGCCAACTCAATGTTTGAGCAAACTCAGGGAGATGGTGAAGGACAGGGAAGCCTGGCATACTGCAGTCCATGGGCTTGCAAAGAGTTGACACGACTTAGCAACTGAACAACAGCAGCAAAGTTGGAGAGCAACGAGAAACAAAAGGTTTCACTGTTGTTTAATAGCATTACATCAGTATGCAAAAATCATTTATTTTTTATCTTTATTTTATGTTGGAGTATAGCTGATAAACAATGTTGTGATAGTTTCTGGTGGGCAGCAGAGTGACTCAGTCATACACATACATGACCCTGAAACCCCTCTCCCATCCAAGCCACCGTGTAACATTGAACAGAGTTCCCTGTGCCACACAGCAGTATCTTCATTTAATATTTTAATATCTAGGCTTCAGTTTTAAATTGTAATTGAAATGTCTTATTTCCTTCCTCATCTCCGTCCTTCCTTCCTACTCCTCCTTTTCTCTTCCTTTCCCCTTTCTCTCTCTCCCTTTCATTCTTAAAATGCCTACTATACATGACTTCATTTCTAAAGTGCACATCATTTATGACTTATAAAAAATTAAAAACAGCACCTGTGAGTAATGTATTCTTTGTCACAATTTCATAACAGATGCGACTGTTCCAAACCACGAGACATAGCGGACTCTGCTGGCTTTCCAATCACTGTCTTAAAGTCAGCTGAACGGAACGGGGCCCTAGGATAGATGATCTTCAGGGTTAGAAACCCGCCATGCTGGTTACAAAACTGTGTGTCTAAGTAATATTGCATTTACAAATAGATGTGAGAAAGATCAGCACATTTTATCTGCTCTTTGAAAGCTGTTCTCTTTATTTATTAAGAGGTTTGAGTTACAGATTAGTTTTCTGCCCATATTAATGCCTCTCCTGCCTGGAAACCAAAACTGTGCTTGGAAAGAAGCAGTGAATGACTGGCTTATCTCATTGCACTTTCACGCAGCTTTAAAAATCATTCCATTTGTGAATTTGATTACTGTCTCAAGGTGGAGGGGGAGAATACTTTCTAGCCAAGGAGAGGATTTGGGAAGAGACAGAATCTAATGTTCGGAGAGATGTAAAGTCTTGTGCGAGGAAAATATTAGATTTGAGCCTCACCTCTTAGAAAACTGGAATCCATTTTTTGAAGGACTCATTGTTCGGAAAAAAAGTTATATTATGAATAATTCATATTAGAAGCTGAAGTTTCTACTTTTTTGTAAGCTGTAGTTTATTAGCATACTTCTGAAGAGGCACCTTGAAAGCAGAAAAAAGGGGGCTCTTCTGAACACCTGCAGGCTTCTCCAGTGGCTCAGTGGTAAAGAATCTGCCTGAAATGCATGAGACAGGGGTTTGATTCCTGGGACGAGAAGGTCCCCTGGAGGAGGGCATGGCAACCCACTCCAGTATTCTTGCCTGGAAATCCCATGGACAGAGGAGTCTGGCGGGCTACTGTCCTGGGATTGGGAAGAGTCAGACAGAACTGAAGCAACTTAGCAGGCAGGCTCTGAATACCCAGCTGCAGGTGTTCCTTTCCAGGGACCAGCTGATTCACTGGGTATCTGAATCACTCAGCCTGTCTCCCGGCACTCGCCTGCTCAGAAGCAGAGGTCAGGGCTCCAAGAAGTCACTGGAGCTTCCTCCCCTGGGAGGGCTGCACTCAGGGCTGGGGCCTGAAGGCGGCTTTGTGTTCTCTGCTTGTCTTTCTTCCTTCAATCTCTCTCTCTCTCTCTGTCCTTTCCTCCCTCTCTCTTCTTCCTTTCTTTTAAATTCTCTTCAAATTTCTATCAGTTAACACTTAGGAATCACTTAACATAGTCACAGTCTTTTATTTTCACGTATTGATCACATATCCGGTCCCATCACTTCATGGCAAATAGGTGTGGAAACAATCGAAACAGTGAGAGAATTTATTTTCTTGGGCTCCAAAATCACTGCAGATGGTGACTACAGCCATGAAATTAAAAGACGCTTGCTCCTTGGAAGGAAAGCTATGACCAGCCTAGACCTCATATTAAAAAGCAGAGACATTACTTTACCAACAAATGTCCATCTAGTTAAATGTAATGGTTTGACTAGTCATGTATGGATGTCATGTATGGATGTGAGAGCTGGACTATAAAGAAAGCTGAGCACCGAAGAACAGATGCTTTTGAACTGTGGTGTTGGAGAAGACTCTTGAGAGTCCCTTGGACTACAAGGAGATCCAACCAGTCCATCCTAAAGGAAATCAGTCCTGAATGTTCATTGGAAGGACTGATGGTAAAGCTGAAACTCCAATACTTCGGCCACCTGATGTGAAGAACTGACTCGTTGGAAAAGACCCTGATTCT
>NW_011495015.1:3950303-3951612 GCF_000754665.1 Bison bison bison
GGGGACGGTGGAGGAAACTTTTTTTTTTTTTTAGGCTCACTTTTCAGTCGTGCTGTGGGGAGGGAGGGAGGGATGCTGCAAACAAATAACACTGGCGTGGGCTCGCAGTGCCTCAGCCACACTGGGTCTGACCCCGCTCACGGCGCGTGTAGCCTCCCTGCCCACATTGCTCCGGCTCTAGGTTGTTCCGCCGGGAACAACCCGAGGCCGGCCCT
Organism: Bison bison bison; assembly: GCF_000754665.1. Classification (NCBI taxonomy): domain Eukaryota; kingdom Metazoa; phylum Chordata; class Mammalia; order Artiodactyla; family Bovidae; genus Bison; species Bison bison. The sequence goes on from NW_011495015.1 coordinate 3,950,519, forward strand.
GGGCTGCATGCACCTCCCAGGTCCAAGCCGCTCAGGTTCAGGCACTCGGGTAGTCCTCAGAGGCGCAGACTCAGTTGGGCCTGCATTTTGTGCTCTTCCCAGGTCCGAGCAGCTCAGGTGATGAGGTGTTTGGCGAGCGCCAATGCTGCGACTTATCGCCTCCCCGCCACTCGGTTATCTGGGTGTAAAACCGGCGCACCTTCTCAGGCAGATGTTGACCGTCCAGACCCCCAAGAAGTTTTAGTTAGCAAAGAAGCCTGCTTACAGTTTTATAGATAATGTCTCTCTGGGGCTGCGATTGCCCCTTCCGGCTCTGGCTGCCTGTCACCGGAGGGGGAAGGTCTGCAGCCGGCCATCTCTGTTCAGTCCTTTGTTCCATGCGCGGGCCTGGCAGTGTCTTAGGTTGGGGCTGGCTTTTCGTGTGGTAGATATCCCACAGTCTGGTTTGCTAGCGCAAATTGTTTCGCTCAGATAGCGCTCAGGGTATTCAGGCCAGGTTCTTACTCTAAGTGATGCAGCCCGTGCTGCGCCTCCCTGCCCAGCCCCCGCTTGCTAATGGCGTGTGCAGGTGTCTGCGCTGCTTCTCCGCTGGGGGAGTTACCGTAGGGCCCACAACCTGTGAGTTTTAATTATTTATTTATTTTTTCTCCCTGTTATGTTGCCCTCTGTGCTTCCAAAGCTCGGCACAGATTCGGCAGTGAGAAGGTTTCCTGGTGTTTGGAAACTTCTCTCTTTTTAAGACTCCCTTCCCGGGAGGGAACTCCGTCCCTCCCTCTTTTGTCTCTTTTTTTTGTTTTTTATATTTTTTCCTACCTCCTTTCGAAGAATTGGGTTGCTTTTCTGGGTGCCTGATGTCCTCTGCCGGCATTCAGAAGTTGTTTTGTGGAATTTACTCGACGTTTAAATGCTCTTTTGATGAATTTGTGGGGGAGAAAGTGTTCTCCCCGTCCTACTCCTTCCCCGTCTTGGCTCCTCCTCTTCACATCCATACACGACCACTGGAAAAACCATAGCCTTGACTAGATGGACCTTTGTTGCCAAAGTAATGTCTCTGCTTTTCAATATGCCATCTAGGTTGGTCATAACTTTCCTTC
>NW_011495015.1:3951712-3952620 GCF_000754665.1 Bison bison bison
CCGCATATAGGTTTCTCAAGAGGCAGGTCAGGTGGTCTGGTATTCCCATCTCTTTCAGAATTTTCCACAGTTTATTGTGATCCACACAGTCAAAGGCTTTGGCATAGTCAAGAAAGCAGAAATAGATGTTTTTCTGGAACTCTCTTGCTTTTTCCATGATCCAGTGGATGTTGGCCATTTGATCTCTGGTTCCTCTGCCTTTTCTACAACCAGCTTTAACATCTGGAAATTCATGGTTCATGTATTGCTGAAGCCTGGCTTGGAGAATTTTGAGCATTACTTTGCTAGCATGTGAGATGAGTGCAATTGTGCAATAGTTTGAGCATTCTTTGGCATTGCTTACATTAACATTAGTTTTATTTAAATTAAATTTACTAAGAATTGGACAATCATTATTATCTTTAGCTGAAATCACTGCTAATTTTTTGGCTGTAGATTTCCTCTGTGTACATATTCCTTGATGCACATCGGAATATGAATTTATCTAGGACATTTAAGCAGACCAGGCTGGCCAATGGGTATACGTATTTTCAACTAAAGGGGAAATGACACATGGTTTTCCAGATTGACCAGTGCAAGTTCCACCCTACAAAGAGTGTGAAAGGGTTCTGTTAACTCCACATCCTGCCCAACATTAGGTCTTGATTGCAGTTTTAAATTTTGGGATTTTAAAATCTGGTGGCTGTGAGATGGCACCTCACTGCTCTCGTTTTTATTTTCCTGATTGGTAACATCACTGATCATTTTTCCCTCTTCTTTGAACAACTCATTCACAGTTTGGGCCCATTTAAAAATTTTAATGTAGCCCAATGAGGAGAGATAAGAAAGCCTTCCTCAGTGATCAATGCAAAGAAATAGAGGAAAACAACAGGATGGGAAAGACTAGAGATCTCTTTAAGAAAATTAGA
>NW_011495015.1:3952720-3953145 GCF_000754665.1 Bison bison bison
GGACCTAACAGAAGCAGAAGATATTAAGAAGAGGTGGCAAGAATACACAGAAGAGCTGTACAAAAAAAGAGCTTCATGACCAAGATAATCACGATGGTGTGATCACTCACCTAGAGCTAGATATCCTAGAATGTGAAGTCAAGTGGGCCTTAGAAAACATCACTACGAACAAAGGTGGTGGAGGTGATGGAATTCCAGGTGAGCTATTTCAAATCCTGAAAGATGATGCTGTGAAAGTCCTGCACTCAGTATGCCAGCAAATTTGGAAAACTCAGCAGTGGCCACAGGACTGGAAAAGGTCAGTTTTCATTCCAATCCCAAAGAAAGGCAATGCCAAAGAATGCTCAAACTACCGCATAATTGCACTCATCTCACATGCTAGTAAAGTAATGCTCAAAATTCTCCAAGCCAGGCTTCAGCAATAC
>NW_011495015.1:3953515-3957948 GCF_000754665.1 Bison bison bison
ACTGGACATGGAACAACAGACTGGTTCCAAATAGGAAAAGGAGTACATCAAGGCTGTATATTGTCACCCTGCTTATTTAACTTATATTCAGAGTACATCACGAGAAACGCAGGGCTGGAAGAAGCACAGCTGGAATCAAGATTGCTGGGAGATATATCAATAACCCTATAACCTCAGATATGCAGATAACACCACCCTTATGGCAGAAAGTGAAGAAGAACTAAAAGGCCTCTTGATGAAAGTGAAAGAGGAGAGTGAAAAAGTTGGCTTAAAGCTCAACATTCAGAAAACGAAGACCATGGCATCTGGTCCCATCACTTCAGGGGAAAGAGATGGGGAATCAGTGGAAACAGTGTCAGACTTTATTTTTGGGGGCTTCAAAATCGCTGCAGATGGTGATTGCAGCCATGAAATTAAAAGACGCTTGCTCCTTGGAAGGAAAGTTATGACCAACCTAGATGGCATATTGAAAAGCAGAGACATTACTTTGGCAACAAAGGTCCATCTAGTCAAGGCTATGGTTTTTCCAGTGGTCATGTATGGATGTGAGAGTTGGACTGTGAAAAAAGCTAAGCACCGAAGAATTGATGCTTTTGAACTGTGGTGTTGGAGAAGACTCTTGAGAGTCCCTTGAACTGCAAGGAGATCCAACCAGTCCATCCTAAAGGAGATCAGTCCTGGGTGTTCTTTGGAAGGACTGATCCTGAAGCTGAAACTCCAATACTTTGGCCACCTCATGCGAAGAGTTGACTCACTGGAGCAGACCCTGATGCTGGGAGGGATTGGGGGCAGGAGGAGAAGGGCACGATAGAGGATGAGATAGCTGGATGGCAACATGAGTTTGAGTGAACTCCAGGAGTTGGTGATGGACAGGGAGGCCTGGTGTGCTGTTTTTCATGGGGTGGCAAAGAGTCGGACATGACTGAGCGACTGAACTGAACTGAACTGAATGTATCGATATTTCCCTTTTAAATTTATGATATCTTGCTTATTTTATTTTCCTTTCAATGAGATTACCAAAAGAGTTTCCTTTATGTCTTGTATGAATTTATGCTTTTGCCTTTCACTTTTAAGTTTTAAATCTACTGGAGTCACTTCTGTCTGATGAAAAATAAGATTCAATTTTCATTGTTTCCATGTGGATAATCACTTGACACGGCTCCATTTGTCGAAAAGTCCATTCTTTGCCTGTTGATTTGCAAAGCCAGCTCTGCAGTAACTCATGTTTTCACATGCAGTTTCCTGGGCTTGATTTTTTTTTTCCTATTCTGTGATTTTTTCCTGTGCAAATACCACTTAGTCTTTTTAAAAATAAATTTCTTTTATTTGGTTGCGCTGGGTCTTAATTGCAGCATGCGTGATCTTCGATCTTCACTGCTGCACGTGAACTCTTAATTGCAGCATGTGGGATCTAGTTCCCTAACCAGGGATCGAACCTGGGTGTCCTGCTTTGGGAGCATGGAGTCTCAGTCACTGGACCACCAGGGAAATCTCCCACTCAGTCTAAACTGTTATATATTTGTAGTAAGTTCAGATATTCAGTAGAGCAATCTCTTACCTTATTCTTTGCTCTCAGAGGTGTCTTGTAATTTTTTTTATTCTCCACTTCAGAATCACCTTGTCAAGTTCCAGCAAAAGAAAGACTCCTCCACTTCCAAAAAAAAGAAAAACCATTTGCATTTTGATTGCAGTGCACTGAATCTATAGACTGTAGAGGTAAAAACTAATATGCTTGTGTTATTAATCATCTCAACTTAGCAACATGAACTATAGCTCTGTTTTGGTCTGCTTTAACATGTCTCAATAGTGTTTTATACTGTTTTCATAAAGTTCTTTCACATCTTTTGTTAGGTTTATTTCTATATGTCGTTTTTGTTGTTTAGTTGCTAAGTTGTGTCTGGCTCTGCGACCCTCTGGACTGTAGCCCGCCAGGCTCCTCTATCCATGGGATTCTCCAGGCAAGAATACTGGAGTGGATTGCCATAAGCTCCTCCAGGCGTTCTTCCCAACCCAGGGATCTAACCCATGTCTCTTGAGTCTCCTGTATAGGCAGGTAGATTCTATACCACTGTGCCACCTGACTCCTGTACCCATGAGCTTGCACAAAACAAAAACTAAAACAAGGCTCAAAAAAGAAAAGAACAAACACATGCCCTCAACACAAAAACCTAACTCTCAGCTCTGTTACCCCTCCAGCTTCCACATTTGTGTAGCATTTTACTGAGGATTCCTTCACACTTGCTGGCTCATCAGTACAATTCGAAACATTTATCTCTGTGTCATTTGCAGAATATAGGGGTTTTCTGGGCACAAGGATCCATACCAGGCTGTTAATGTGTGTTAGTGGATCAGCCGTGTCTGACTCTGTCCATGGAATTCTCCAGGCAAGAATACTGGAGTGTGTTGCCATTTCCTACTCCAGGGGATCTTCCCCACCCAGGGACTGAACCCAGGTCTCCTGCGTTGCAGGCAGATTCTTCACCATCTGAGCCATTGCCTTTAGCAAAACCAACCAAAGCTTAGTACACATTGAGGGTTTATCTCATGCCAGAACTCGGCTCTGTGGACTAACTCACTTATGCATCACACCCACCACTGGAGACAGTGGGATTGTTTTAGCTATTTCACAACTGAGTTTGTAAATACTCATATGAAAGGGTCTCATCATGGGGACTCCTCTGGTGGCCCAGTGGGTAAGACATCATGCTTCCACTGCAGGAAGCCTACCTTGCTTGGGGAACTAAGATCCCGTGTGCTACTTGGAGCAGCCAAAAGAGGAAAAAAAAAAAAACAGTGTGAATTAACAAAAAGTGGGTTCCCATCACGATGTCAGTTCAACTCCATAATAAGTCTGGAAAATGTGACTCTTGGACACAATTCTCTGTTCAGAATTCTCTTCTACCTCCGCACATGGACAGCAGCCTGAGGATGAGTTGAAATCTTGGGAGAGTGTCACTTGGGAGTGATTTCATAGTGTGCACTCATTTGAGAGAGTTATTTGACTAGATGGAAGAGAAAGACAGTCCCTGAGTAAATAACAAGAAACAAACATCACATCTCGGAAGGAGACCTCCAAGATCCTTTCACAGCCCTCAGATGGAAGGCCTTTAGATTGTTTCATTATACAGGGAGTTGTCTGATCAAGTGTGTCCCTGGCAAATGGAAAGATTTAGTTTCCAAATGTCTCTGTTATGAAAAATTTTTCTGTTAAGCTTTGCTAGAAAACTCACCGTAGATATTTTTGTTTCATCATTTTTTTTACAGCTTTGGATGACTCTTCATTAAGAATGTTTTTGTCCCTTTAAAAATATCTCTGGAAGGCAGCGGCCCAAGTGCGATGCCAGGGCTCATGGCCAAAGTGAGCTGGAAGGTCTTGGAGCGAAGAGCCCGGACCAAGTGCTCAGTTTTGAAAATTGCTATAGTTTAGCCTGTGACGCTTATGGTTAGAGTCAACAATTTGAAATGGCCAGCTCACCTGATCCAGTCGTCCCTTCTCCACCAGCTTTCTTAAGGTCTGGCTCAGTTTATGAACCTCTGAAAAGCATTAATCTTCTGAGACCTGATGAAACTCTGTGGGATAAATTGGATCACTATTACAGAATTGTCAAGTTACCATTGCTGCTGTATCAAAGTCCAACCACAGGTATCTTTCCCACTAAAACATGTGGTAATGATCAGAAGGCCAAGATTCATGACAGTCTGCACTGTGCTGCTGGTGCCTGGGCTTTGGCTCTTGCATTACAGGCGCATTGATGATGACAAGGGAAGGACCCATGAGCTGGAGCACTCGGCTATAAAATGTATGAGAGGAATTCTCTACTGCTACATGCATCAGGCTGATAAGGTCCAGCAATTTAAGCAGGATCCTCACCCAATCACTTCATTTTCAATGTACATACGGGAGATGAGATCCTCTCCTATGAGGAATATGGTTATCTTCTGATAAATGCAATGTCCCTCTATCTCCTTTACCTTGTGGAAATGATTTCCTCAGGACTCCAGATTATCTACAACACTGATGAGTATTATGCTCTTATATGACCATGGCAGAAAGTGAAGAGGAACTAAAAAGCCTCTTGAGGAAAGCGAAAGTGGAGAGTGAAAAAGTTGGCTTAAAGCTCAACATTCAGAAAACGAAGATCATGTCATCCGGTCCCATCACTTCATGGGAAATAGATGGGGAAACAGTGGAAACAGTGACAGACTTTATTTTTCTGGGCTCTAAAATCACTGCAGATGGTGACTGCAGCCATGAAATTAAAAGATGCTTACTCCATGGAAGGAAAGTTATGACCAACCTAGATAGCATATTCAAAACAGAGACATTAGTGCCAACAAAGGTCCGTCTAGTCAAGGCTGTGGTTTTTCCTGTGGTCATGTATGGATGTGAGAGTTGGACTGTGAAGAAAGCTGAGTGCCGAAGAATTGATGCT